>NW_012118265.1:4272727-4332274 GCF_000951035.1 Colobus angolensis palliatus
AGAATAGTTTTTGATTTTTTTTTTTTTTTTTTTTTTTTTTTTTTTTTGTTGTTGTTGTTGTTGTTTATTTTAAATAGGCGTTGTATTTTAGAATAGTTTCTGATTTACAGAAAAATTGCAAAGATAGAATGGAGAGTTCTCACATACTCCACACCTAGCTTCTCCTATTATTAGTATCTTAACATTACTATGGTACATTTGTCACAATTAATAAACCAATATTAATTAACACATTATTATTAACTTATGTCCATACTTTATTCAGATTTTCTTAGTTTTTATGTAATGCCCTTTTTCTGTTCCAGGATTCCATCAAGGATACCACATTATAATCAGTTGTAATGTTTCCTTAGGCTCCTCTTGGCCATGACAGTGTCTTAGACCTTCCTTGTTTTTGATGACCCTGACAGTTTTGAGTAGAACTGGTCAGGTATTTTGCAGAATGTCCCTCAACTGGAATTTGTCTGATGTTTTTCTCATGATTAGACTGGGGTTATTGGTTTTGGAGAGGAAGACCACAGAGTAAGGTATCACCATGCTTATCATTGCTAATGTTAGCCTTGATCAAATTGTTTGTTAGGTTTCTCCATTGTAACATTAGTTTTTTTTTTTTTTTTTTGACAGGGTATCAGTCTGTCACCCAGGCTGGAGTGCAGTGGCACGATTTTGGCTCACTGCAGCCTTGACTTCCTAGGCCTGTGGTCCCAGCTACTTGGGAGGCTGAGGCAGGAGAATTGCTTGAACCCGAAAGGGGGAGGTTGCAGTGAGCCAAGATTGTGCCACTGTATTCCAGCCTGGCAACAGAGAGAGACTCCATCTCAAAAAAAAAAAAAAAAAAAAGCGTAAGTCATCTTACTTTTGAGAGCAATCTGGACCTAAGACCCATTTGGGAGGATGTGGGAGGGGCACCTGGGAAACATTGCCAACACTAGATTCCTTCAACTGTGGCTTCTGAGACTTTCCCCTTGGAAGCTCAGTCCACCCAAGTCTGAGTCACTCTGACAAGGGCAGGGTGGGGTTTGCAGGCAAATTCTGGAGAGACCAAGGTCATGGCTCATTTAAGATCATTTGTCTCAGTTTCAACTTCTTTTCATCCTTTGCTTAATGCTTCATGAAATAGACTAAAATATTTCACAAATGCATTTTTTTCTCCATTGCCTTTGGCCATCATTTAAAACTAATTTTCATGGCATCAGTCTAAGGCACATGAACTTTATAGGACTGTGAACATCTGGTTTCTAGGCTTTTCTACTTCATGGAGTCTTGAGCAAGGTGGGTTTCGATGAATGTGTAGACACGTGGAGACTTCCTTATCTTGGATGCAATTCTTTACTCCTTTTTTAAAAAAAATAAAGAAAGAAAGAAAAACATGAGCAGGGGACCAGAGGATCTTTATTCATTTTTAAAGTCAGGCCTGGCTGGGTGCAGTGGTTCATGTCTGTAATCCCAGCACTTTTGGGAGGCTGAGGCAGGAGAACTGCTTGAGCTCAGGAGTCCAAGACCAGCCTGGGCAACATAGGGAGACCTCTGTCTGTATAAAAAAAGTAAAAAAAGTAGCTGTTTGTGGTGGAGGTGTACACCTGTAGTCCCAGCTACTCAGGACACAGAGGCAGGAGGATCATTTGAGCCTGGGAGGTCGAGGCTGTTACTGATGCAGGAAAAATGTCATCTATTGCTGTCACATGACAAGGATTGCTTTGTTCTTTGGTGTTTAGGCATCTCTGTTAATTTATCTGAAATTTATCTTTTTGAAGATCTTTTTAAAGTCAGAGGCCCATTTTCTACTGTGGTAATGTACAAACATTAGTTTCTCTAAGGAAATGCTGTTACCTGTCAGCAAATTAGAATTTTGACAAGCTCATCTGCTGCTGCTGCAGGCGGTGCCACCACTAGGGGTCAGGCGATGTCCTGATAAAGGAGGCGCGGTCAAGGGGAGGCGCGAGGGGGCGGAGAAGTGCCTGGCCAGCTCACATTTTGGGAGAGAAAAAGTGCACCATTCCTGGCTGGAGCTGAAATGCAGGCATTCTAAGCTTTGGCACTGAGAGGTTTTTGTTTGTTTTGTTTTGTCTTTTGTGATTTGAATGCTAATTCTCTGAAGAGAGCCAGAGAATTTATGTCTGTCATTTTGCCTACTATTTCTCTTGTCTGCAGATTTTCAAATGTCATTGAATTTCTCCCTTACTAGCTCTGTCTGGCCATTCCTAGTGGATTTAGCGTGTGGAAAATTTCTGTACTCTCTCCGTTTTCAATAACGTTTTTATCCAGGTGAATTCTGGATAAAATGAAACAGAGTCAAAGAATGGGAGGACTGGGGAAGAGAGAGGAGGAGGACACCCCTGGTCCTGTGTGGCCTCAGGAGGAGGTGATGGCAGGGATGGGGAATGAGTCTTTCCTTCTATCCAGATCAAAGAGCTCCGGGCACCTTTGAGCCTAGGTATCAATTCCAATCGGGGACAATATCAGGACTCTCACCTGAGATATTGCTCCTTTATATTCGTGTGCCCCCAATGCACATTGCTACTCCATCTCTTTTTCTGCTGAACCCTGAGCAGCCTCAGAATTCTTCTCAATCCAGTGCTTCAGGAAGTCACTATTAGCTTTGCCATCATTCCTGGTTTGGCAGTGCCTTGGTGTCAAAGACAAGTTTGTGTTGAAATTGGCATCCATTACTCCTGCTTCTGTGGTGGTGGTCATCGTTTGCAATTTAGACTTCTACAGAAGTTTTTTGAAGGTCTTCCTTAAAATAAGTTGAGGTGTTACTATACAACAGCCAAGCTACAGACTGCTTTCAGGCACTGATTGGTTTCTGGCTAAACTGGTATTCCAAGTTACAGTGATTTTGCTAGAGATTTAGTCCAAAATATGCCTCCATTTTTCTCATAAGAATAGTGTCCGTTCAGAGTGAAAACCTAAATTACCAACTAAAGTTTACTAACAAATGAGATGAACAACTTACTAGCATTCAAAATTGCAAATTAAACAACACAAGATACCATTTTTTCCTTATGAAGAGGCAAAAACTGAAAAGATCAATGACATGTAGTGCTAATGGGGAGGGGGAAAACTGGCCTCCTCATATATTGAAGGTAGGACTGAAAATTATTACTGCTCTTGAGGAGATAGTATAGTAATATTTATTAAAATTTTAAAAAATATTTTTGCCCCAAATCTCATTTTGAGGAGTATATTTTTCAGATATGAAAGCTGTAAAACATAAAAATATATAATCGAGATGCTTGTTGCACATTTTTTAGCAGCAAAACAAAACAAAATTGAGATACAACTGAACTGTACATCAATAGGATACATTTTGGTATAAATATAATTTGGTATATTCATAATTCCAATTTAAATTAGTGTGTAGGAATGAATTAGATCTATATGAATTGTTCTAGAGGATCACCATAGTAAGTTGAATGAAAAAAAAGGAATTTGTGGAGTCTTGAACATAGTATGATTCAGTTTTTGTAAGAACAAAAAATTCAAACTCTTTATGTAGGACTATCTGCTTGCATGCGAGCATGGGGAAAGGTATTGAGTGGATACTCACTAGGTGTTCCACCCTTGGGAGATGGGATAAGAGGAGGTAGAGGGGTGTGTGTGTGTGTGCGTGCACATATGTGTGTATTATGAGGTGGAAGTATTATGAATTTTTTCTTTAATGCATCTTAAAAGATGCATGTCAATATTTTTAGAATTTTTACAAAAAGGACAAGGAAACACGGTCCCCAGAAGGTCAAGGCCTTTGACCAAAGTCTTAACAACTAGTTAATGTCCCAGCGGGACTACAGTCCAGGTCTGCTGAGCCCTGATTCCTTATGTTCATTCCCGGCACTGCTCACTATTGAAAAAAAAGGTAGATGGCAAAACTCATTACTGCTTCTTCTGTTTGATGTTTTCACACTTCCCTTTCCTTTTCTACTGAGCAGCCAAGCTAAGACAGCAAGAGTTTTTAGTTGTAGCCAGATCCTCTGTGTTCATCCTTAGGCAGACAATTTCCTTTTGACTAGATAAGTTAATTTCCATGACTGAGTTAGCTATTCAGTGGCAATCCCCAGAGTTAAAAGGATCGAGGAGGTGACTGAAGAGTTATATATTTTCTCATTGTCCAGTCAAGATGTTCTCCTTGATCTGACAAATTCTCAGAAGCCAGCATTTTATTTCATTTCCAGTTTGACATAAAAGTTATTGTGTCCTTGGGGTTATAAGAAATACAATATCACCTGTGACCTTCCTTTTATACAGCAAACTCTCCAAAGACTTCATGGAATTTACGCAGTTTAATTTGGGCTTTGTTCAGCCCTCTTTTGGCTAACATTAACCTGTAGGACCTTTTCAATAGTTATTATTTAATCCAGAGAGAGACTGTTAATGGAACACATTGCTGAATCCACTTAGTTTTTTCTTTTTATTCTTGTGGAAATGCTTTTTTCCTGACTTTCTTGACCTCTATCTAGATTTTGGAAATATACAACCACAAAGTGGATCTGGGCCTGAAGGAACTATGAGGTGGTATGGTAGGCAGAATAACACCCACCCAAAGCTGCCCAAGTTGTAAGTCTCTGAAATTTGTGAATACATTATCTTACTGGCAAAGGGACTTTGCAGATGTGGTTAAGGGCTTTGAGATAGGGATGGTATTCATTATTGGTACGAGCCCAATCTAATCACATGGATCTTTAAAAGAAGAAATCCTTTCCCAGTTGTAATCATAAGGAGATGTGATTATGAAAGAATGCTCAGAGTTGCAACATTGCCAGCTCTGAAGATGGAGGAACGGGCCACAAGCTAAGGAATGCAGAGGGCCTTTAGAAGCTGGGAAAGGAAATAAAACAAATCTTTTCCTAGAGCCTCCAGATGGAACACATCTTGAACTTAACACACGTTGCACTTCGAGAGACGGGGGAGCCAGATGTGCTTCAGGGAGGGGTCTAGCTCTATTTCCCACTCCTCTTTGAGATATTCTCTCCTCCATGTGGAGCGTCCTCAAGCTGACTTCCCCCTATGGTTGCAAGATGATGGTCAGCAGTGACTGCGGCAATAAGCTTTCTTGTTTATATCCACAGGAAGGAAAAGAAAACCTCTCCTTCACCCATGAAATAAGGCATTCCCTGAAGTCTGATTAGGCCAAATTGGATCATATGCCCATCCCTAGACCAGCCCTGGGAATACCAGCTACTGATGGTTCAGGCCTATGTTCCTAAATTAGTTACTATCAGATGGTGGTGATGGGCTGTTCACATGGAGGAGAGGAAAATTGAAAGAAGAGTAGGAAATAGAGCTGGAACCTTCACCACAGCACTTCTGGCTCATCCTGCCTCTCAAAGTCTCATTAGGTAAAATAATGCAGTTCTGTATTATTCAAATCAGTTGAGTTGGGTTTTTCTATCGCTTTCTGCCAAAACTATTCTACTAGCCATGTGGCCTCCACACACAGAGGCAACCCCTTCCCCTGGGGCTGCTTTGTTCTTTCATGGTACCTGCTTGGCTCCTGCAAGCCTTTCCGCTTATGACTTTCTGAACCTGACTGTATCCAGTAAGACACTGCTTTTCTCCTGCGAGCCAGCTTCCAGGCCCAGGGCCAGCAAGGCACTGCATGCCCTGTGCCTCTCCTCACTCCTACACCCACAGCTGGCATTGCTAGTTGATCCTGACCCTCCTTTTGCTGAGTTCACATGTGACCTCACGATGCTCCACATTGTACTCCAGGCAGCCACAGCTGGTCAATTGGTGCTGGCACAGATGATGATCCCTATTTGCCATATGAGTGTAACTACACATCATCTTTTTAAATTTTTCCTTTTATAGTAGTCGCTTTGCCTGGTCAGTTCGTATTGAGATAATGACCAATTACAACTCTCAGGTCTCTCCCTCTGTCTATCTCCATATTTCCCTAAGCCTGAGCTTGGCACAGCCTGTAGATCGCCAGAAGTGCCAGGACCTAGATGGCTAGTGTTAAAGCTGTAACCTCCACTACTTTGCCATTTCACTTTAAAATATTCTTTAGGGGTAGTTTCCTTACTCTTTGCCTGTTAAATACTATATTTTTTATGATGTCATTTACATTTTATAAAGGGAACTTAATTCACTAGAATTCTAGATTGAGGGAGTATTACATCCTTGGAGAAAAGTTACCAGAATAGGAGACATGGGACAGGTCCCAAGGGGAAGACAGTCACTTGTCAGGCTGTATGGCTTTTGGAAGGAGTCAGCGCATGAGTAGTATACCTTGGAGAAGGAGTACACCTTGGAGAAGGAGGAGTGGGAGAACAGAGCAGTGGGCAGGGAACCACGTGGAGAAGAAGGTGATGAAATCTCTGACAGTTGCTCAGAAGCAGGACTCCGGTAAGGACATAAATCTGAGGAGGGCTTTTAGAGCATAGTCCTGCTGTGCGTGTACTGTAATTCCCCGATCTTGCCTTCTCACAAGACCCATTGCAAAGACCTGTTTTTTTTCTTGTTTTATCTAGAAGCAAACTTGGGTTTCTTCTGGATACAATTCCACGCTGTGACTCTAAGGTGGGAGCATGAAGGCCCAATTTTACTTAAGCTATTTATGTAGCTTCTTTTATGGTATTTGTTTGGACGAATGGAGGCAAGATGGCACAGTTCTGGGTTCTTCACCGTCAACTTTCCCGCGCTCGGGAAAGACACAGGTCGACTGCGCAGGCGCAACCCAACCTCCGATGGAGAAAAACTGGAACCCGCCTAGCCACGCCTACCGCCCAGCCCCGACCCGCCTATGTCCCGCCCACTGCCCGCCCACTCCCAGGCCCAGGACATAAAAGCCGCTCCCAGTGGGCGCGCTGCCAGCAAGCTTCCTCAGCCCTCACTCCTGTCGGGACTGCGGGAAGAGCTCCAGGCCGACAGACCTCACCCTCCACACCTTCCTCCCTGAAGCTAGCTGACCAGAAAAATAAATTTGCAGTTTTGCTCCTAGCCTTGCCTACTCGCCGGTCCTTTAATACTCGCCCTGGTGAGCCTGGAAAGCAAATCAGTTTCCTGGAAAGCAAATCAGTTTCCTGGAAAGCAAATCAGTTTCTTAGAAAGCAAATCAGTATTATCTTTTAAATATATGAGCCCTCTTATTCTGTTTTTGTCTTCATAATCATGGCTTGTTTTTAAAATTTTGTGCTACTCACTTTTAGCTCATGTTCACATTTTTCGTAGTGGTCTTATTCCCTTTGGGCTTCTGTCACAAAGTACCATAGACTGGCTGGCTTATAAATAACAGAAATGTATGTCTCGCAGTTCTGGAGGCTGGAAGTCCAAGATCAAGGTGCCAGCAGATTCAGTGTCGATGAGAGCCTGCTTCCTGCTTCATAGATGATAGAAGTGCAAAGCCAGCTCTCTGGGCCTTTTTTATAATACTGATCCCACTCATGAATGCTCTGCCCTCATGATCAATTCAACTCCCAAAGGCCCCACTTCCTAATATTATCACAGTGGTAACTGGGTTTTCAACACATGAATTTGACAGGAACACATTCAGTTCCTAGCATTAGCTTATATTTATTTCATCTCATTCTCTCTCATAGCTTTTATTTTTGTTTGCCCTCTCCAATTTATTATAGTTTTTTGCCTTTTTATAACTTTTACCTATTTTTAAAATTTCTCTTATTTATTTCTCTTTTTATTGTTGAGTTACAGCTCTTGGCTTATTCAGTGGCAAAGCAGGAAGAGGTGGCACTGAGGCATCTTGATCCTGAAGGATCTTTTAATTCATCTGAGCAGTCTTAACATTTTTTCCATCAGCCCCTGCTATAGTTTGAATGTGTGTGTTCTCTTTAAAATTCGTGTTGGAACTTGATCTCCAATGTGACAGTGGTAAGAGGTAGGGCCTTATATTTGAGAGCACAACAGGGTGAGTACACTCAATAACAATGTATTGTATATTTAAAATAACTGAAAAAGTATACTTGAAATGTTCCTAACACAAAGAAATGATAAATGCTTGAGGTGATGGATACCCCAATTACCCTTATGTGATTATTACATATTATATATCTGTACCAAAACATCACACATACCCCACGTAAATGTATGTACTTACTACATAGCCATAAAAAAAAGATGTGGGACCTTTAGGAGATGATTAAGTCATCAGGGCTCTGCCCTCATGTGATTTGTGACCTTGTAAACAAGCTGGAGAGAATGCTAGGCCCCTTTTTTGCCCTCTGCCCTTCTACCATGTGAGGACACAGCATTTGTCGACTCTGAAGGATGCAGCAACAAGGCATCATCTTGTGGCAGAGACCAGGGCTGTTACCAGACACCAAACCTGCTGGCAACTTCGTGGTGGACTTCCTAGTCTGCAGAACTGTGAGAAATAAATGTCTGTTCTTTTTAAATTAACCAGTCTCAAATAAGATTAAAAAAAAAAAGGAAACAATCAGTCGATTAACTAGTCTCAGGTGCTTTGTTAGAGCAGTACAAATGAACTGCTATGACATTAAACCTTTGATCTGATAATTCAGGAAACTCACTAACTCTTCCCTTACCCTGATCATGAAGACTGGTGGAAATAAATGCATGTCAAATTCTGGAATGGCATTTCCTTCTTAGTTCAAACACTCTACTACCACTTTTTGTGGAATTAACTTAGGTATTTGGAAGAAGGTTGCAGTCACAGGTAGGAAATAAAGTCATAAGTAAGGAAACAAAAGGCAGAAGCTGAGCTGTGGAACTGGCCAGCTCACTGGAAGAAGAAAACAGCTAGGAGGTTACCCCTGGGCACAGGGCACATTGTGGTGATACTGGACATTAGATTGATGCCCCTGTGACCAACTCCAGGCCCCGTATGACAATGTTCCTGGAGTTGCTGGCTATTCCTGCTCAGACAAGGATTAGCTCAGGGGCTGGGCTGAGTTTAGCCAACACAAGGAAGGACACTTGCCCCCCGACCCCCACTAAGAGAGGGGAACATGTTCATCAGGATTCTGCTCTGCCCTTTTCTGCCTTGTCTGGGCAGTGAGCACCTGATGTGTGACAAGAAGGCAATATAATATGGCTGCTTACAAGTAAGATTTTTGTAAATAGGAGGAATGCCATTTCCTTGAGAATGTACTATTTTTGTTAAAAAAAACTTTAAAAAGGTTTTTCTTCTCTCTGAAGTGTTGACTAATATTAATTGGCACCTTCTAACTTGGTCAGTCAACAGCTACTCTCCTTTCTCCCACTCTGGATAACATGCATTTCACTGCCTTTTACATTTTAATCTTGGCAAGAAGGATATTGACCAAAGGATTCTTCTTCAGCCTTTGATGCCAAATATTTATTTAAAATATGAGGTCATCAAGATTAAATGCAAAACCTTACTGTGCTTCTTTGCTTCCATAAGGATGGCTAAATTTAAGTTGCCCTGCGCCTGGAGTCACTAACAATTACACTTGCAGGGACTTACTCCCTCTGTCCTTGTCTTTAAGAGATTGGTAATATATTGTAGATACCCATGTCACTATGAACTAACGAGAATGACATTCTGGAACCACCGCAGGGTGGCTGGCTGTTTCCCCCACCACCATCAGATTCCTGTCCCAGGGATTCACCCAGGCCTCCCTTAAAGTCAGTTGGCCTTTTTCTGTTATCACTGTTGTCAGGTTCATGGAGCTAGGAAGATGTATTTAATGCCGTGGCTCTTGATCATTTAGGAGGTAATGCACATTCTGAGAATTTGATGAAAGCTAGATTTTTCTCCAGGAAAATTAACAAAATGTACAAACATATCAAATGCTACATACAGTTTCAGGCTTTTTCCAACCCTTGAAGCCCATCCCGTGACCTCAGGTTAAAAATAATCAGTAAAGGAAGACACTATTGGCACAATGTTAATTTCCATAGGTATTGTATCTATCAGGTTTTAATAAGAGAAACAGAACAAGTAGGAGAATAAGGAAATATATTACAAGGAACTGGCGAATGTGATTATGGGGGCTGGCTAGGCAAGTGTGAAATCCATAGGGCAGGCTGTCATGAAGGGTAGGCTGGAGCTCTTGGGCGCAGGGTGAAGCTGATGTCTACAGGTGGAATTTCTAGTTCTTTCAGGAAGCCTTAGCTCTGTTCTTATGCCTTTCAACTGAGTGAATCGGGTCCACCCAGATTATCTAGGATAATCTCCCTTGAAATCAAGTGACTACAGACTTAAATTACCCCTACAGATTAGATGTGATTAAAGTCCACCTAAATTAGTGTTTGAATAACGGGACTGTAGTGTAGCCAAGCTGACACACAAAACTGACATTCACAAGTATAGTGGTATTATGCCTATGTAAAAAATTACTTTTGTTCTTGGAAGATAAATGTTGAAGGTGAGGTGTTATAACGTCTGCAACTTATGCTCGCTGAGTTTACCAACATACATATGGTGAGAGCAAACATGGCAAAAGGTTAGTAACTGCAGCAAGATGGAGGTATCTGAGGGTTCCCTGTATTATTCTTTCAATTTTTCTGTATGCTTGAAAGTTTTCATAGTAAAATTTGTGAACTAAATTAGCCCCAGTCTCCTGCCTGACACAGTGTCTGTTAGCTCATAGCATACATTCAGTAAGTGTTTCATGAATTAAACTGAATAAGGGGCAGCATTTTACTCACAACCAAAGAGCTCAGCAGGATAATATTGTCATGGTTGTAACAATAAGGGATCTCCTGCTGCCTGTCCTCTATACGTGTTCACATAATTCTATTGATAAATAAGAATAGTAAGGCATTTTTATTTTTATTTATTTATTTATTCTGAGACGAAGTCTCACTCTGTCACCCAGGCTAGAGTGCAGTGGCACCACCTCGGGACACTCCAACCTCCGCCTCCCAGGTTCAAGCGATTCTTGTGCCTCAGCCTCCCAAGTAGCTGGGATTAGAGGGGTGTGCAAACACACCCAGTTAATTTTTGTATTTCTAGTAGAGATGGGGTTTCGTCATTTACCCAGGCTGATCTTGAACTCCTGACCTCAAGTGATCCACCTGCCTTGGCCTCCCAAAGTGCTGGGATTACAGGCATGAGCCCCTGTGCCTGGCCAGCAAAGCATTTTAAAATTTTCTTTTCTTTTTCTTCTTCTTCTCTTTTAGACAGAGTCTCGCTCTGTCGCACAGGCTGGAGTGGAGTGGAGTGGTGCAGTCTCGGCTCACTGCAACCTCTGGCTCCTAGGTTCAAGCGATTCTTCTGCCTCAGCCTTCCGAGTAGCTGGGACTACAGGCATGGACCACCACGCCCAGCTGATTTTTGTATTTGTAGTAGAAACAGGGTTTCACCATGTTGGTCAGGATGGTTTCGAACTTCTGAGCTCAAGTGATCTGCTAGCCTCAGCCTCCCAAACTGCTGGGATTACAGGCATAAGCCATCGTGCCCAGCCATTTCTTTCTTTAGTAAGAGATGAGGGCTCCCTATGTTGACCAGGCTGGTCTTGAACTCCTGGCCTCAAGCAACCCTCCCTCCTCGCCCTGGCCTCCCAAAGTGTTAAGATTACAAGTGTGAGCCACCGTGCCCCAGCCACCTAAGACATTTCTTTAGGTTAGGGGAGGCTGCATGATACAGGAAGTACTGTCTTAGGTGCCAGAATTTCCGTGTTTGAGTCATGAGTGCATACAAGCTCTGTGACTTTGGGCAAATTGCTTACCTACTCTGAACCTATTTCCTCACCTAAAAATGGGATAATTATGCCTGCTTTATAACTTACAAGGTTTTTCTGAGGAAGAAATTTGACGATTACTGTGGAAATGCACTGTAAATGGCAGAGTATTTCTACTATTCACAACTGCACGTCAGAATCTAAGACCCATATTTTTTCACGTTTAATGCCTCTGACTTGGGAGTTGTCTTGCACTTGATAGTGCATCACAGTTTAATCAGCAGCATGTTTTTCTTTTTTAATGGTATATGACATAATGGTGGCATCTTAGATTTGATGAAATACTGTGGCTGAGCGGTCTTAGGCAAATGACTTAAACCCTTTAAATCTCAGCTTTTTCCGCATTGCATTAGGGATAAAAGTACTCCATATAATTGCGATGAAGATTTAAAAAGATCAAGTATGCAAAGCACTTAATAAATGCTCAATAAATACTAGTATGCCATTGCATTATTGCACAAATATAAGTTATTATTAGGGTAGAATTTGTGCAGTCTCTACAGGTCCTGCTCATACAATCCACCTTTGCCACCCCATTCTTGCAGAAGAAAATAGAGCCTTAGCAAATTTGCTTTGGAGAAACTGATCCCAAATTAAAACTGCATGATTGCTTAGAGTGTTAAGGCTAAAGAAATAGACCAGAGGTCTATCTGGTGTCAGAGTGGTAAACTTTTTAAAACTGTTGTTTCTGCCACCTGGATGCTGACATTATTTTCACAGCAACCCTCCTGGGGACTCCCTTAGACTCTTTTAGACTAGGACCTCAGGTTGCACAATCTCTGTGAACATGGAGAGCTTTCTGAGAATGTTGAGGCGGCAGCCTGAAAGCAAGCAGGAGATTGCTTGCTTTGGGCGAGCTGCACTGCAGGCTTCCCTCAATAACCCTCCCAGCAATTTCTCCCGCACTGCGGTAACCAGACTCTGAGGCTCTGGTTTCCAGCAATTGGGATTGGTAAACACATTACCCACAGTAAAGGCTTTCATTTTTGTTGACCTGCAGTGTGAGGATTTAATTTGCTGCTTTCTCCTGTGGAAGGAAGTGTGTGAATACTGCCAGTTGCTGCAGCTTGTGGATAGTGCTTTCAACTGAAAGGGCAGAAATCAAATCCTGCTGCAAACGCTCTGGTCTTACCTTCTGAGCCTGTGCCCCTGCACAGTATGGGGAGCATGGGGGAGGGAGGAAAGCATCCAGCAGGAAGCAGTGCTTGGAAGGCAAGATTGTCCCAAGATGGTATCAAGAACCACTGATTTATCTGTAGTAGTGCAGTCTTCTTTATATTAATAACCATCTGGGGAGAAGTCCACGGGACCCTTGAAAATGGGTCTAGGATGCCAGCTTTTCTTTTCTTTATTATTATTTTTTAATTAGTCTTCTGATTCTCTTAGCCACTTCCCTTTCTACTGTCCTGTCCCCACATCCCCTTTTCTATTTCCTCTCTCAGTAAGTAAATATTTCATATTTAGATTATTTTTATGTCTTTTATTTGTTACCCTTCTAATACTCTCTCTAAGTTTTATTTTTAAAAATCTTTTCAAACTTTTTATTTGGAAATAATTTTACTTATAAAAACGTTGCAAAAAACAGTATGGAGAATTTTCATAGACCCTTTACACAAATATTCCAAATATTAACTTCTTACATAACCAAATTTTTTAAAAGATGAAAAACATTGATAGGTAATGCATTTGCCTGGCTACAAATGAAAACAATGTAGGGTATTCATTTAGAGTTTTTATTCCTATACTTGTCCTCATTCATCCTGTCTTCACTGTTTTCCTCCTTTTTTACTGGCAACTATAAGAGTTGCTTTTGTGGTCTTTCAGTGTTTTTGGGTAAATATTAGCAAATAAGCACCTTTTTCCCTTTCTTACAGAAATGGCAACGTTATGTATACTGTTCTAAAACTTACTTTTCTCACCTAACATTATGTCCCAGAGATGTTTCCACATCAGTATGTAACATCCTCATGCCTTTTATCAGCTAAATAATTTTCCATTGTGTGGATGTACTTCTATTTTATTTATTTATTTATTTATTTATTTATTTTTGAGATGGAGTCCTGCTCTGTTGCCCAGACTGGAGTGCAGTGGCATGATCTCAACTCACTGCAACCTTCAACTCCTGGGTTCAAGTGATTCTCCTGCCTCAGCCTCCCGAGTAGCTGGGATTACAGGCATGTGCCACCACGCCTCGCTAATTTTTGTATTTTTAGTAGGGATGGGGTTTCACCATGTTGGCCAGGCTGCTCTTGAATGCCTGACCTTAGGTGGTCCACGCGCCTCAGCCTCCCACAGTGCTGGGGATTATAGGCATGAGCCACTGTGCCCAGCCACCTCTATTTATTTAACCACTTCTCTATTCATAGATGCTACTGTTTGGCAGGGGTTTTTTCTTTATTACCCGAAGTCAAATGCATCCTAAGTGATAACACCACTTGGCAAAGGGCAGAGGGTGAGTGTGGAGCACTAGGAGGCCCCGTTAGTAGTAGAATGAATTTCACCAAGCGTACGCATTGAATAGCTCTCAGTGATCTTAGTTCTAATTATTGGATTTAATTGTTGTGGATTGGAAGTAAGATGAAGGCAAGGTACTGGATGCATGAGAAAAAAAGGGGGTAGGCTTTATTATTGATTCATTAGAATCGGATTACAAAGAAATGAGTTAATATTTTCTCATAATGAAGAACCTTAAATTCCTATAAAAGGTACCCAGATACGGAGTGAGAGCAGTCGGATCTAACCCTATAGAATAACAGATTCCTCAGGAAAAATGTGTTGCCCCCTAGTACTTGTGGATCAGAGTAACAGAATACCGAGTGGGGCTTTTCCTTGGCCTAGGAATTGGTGTCCAGGGCCTAAAGTTGAAGACAAAGGAGTCTTATATTCCTCCCATTCTACAGAGAAAGATGCCGAGAGCCTCTAAAAATTGAGACCAGTAAACTTCCTCCGGGCCTAGTAAAACGTGGATTGGCTTAGCCAATCCCAGCCATCACCCCCACACTCTTTTCCATCTGTATAGGCCAAAGGCAGCTTGCAGAAGGGATGGGGATGGGGGCGGCAATGGGGGTTCAGCAGAGAAAGTAGTGTTGGAGTTGTGACCCATCAGTTGATGGGAGTGAGAGTGCTGTAGCTCTTCATACCAAACTCCAAAGTTAAGGGAAGGGATTCCAGTGGGGTCACATGGCCTTATCCTAACTTTGACCCTCTTTCTTCCATTCTTAAGGACCCATGTGGTTACACTGGGCCTACCCAGATAATCTCCCAATCTCAAAATCCTTAATTTAACTACATCTGTAAAATCTTTTTTACTATGTAAGGTAATATATTCACAGGTTTCAGAGATTAGGACCTGGGCATTTTGAGGGGCCACTCTTCAGCCCATTGCAGTCATATTTCCCTGATTGGACATGGACTTGGGCAATGGACTTGTTGAACTGCCTTCCACCTACCTGAGCAGGGCAGGGAGAACTGGAGAGAGATGATGGAACTGAGAGGGGATAGTGGTGGAGCAGACACCACTGACTGGTGAGATACAGATGTGAAAGTTCCCAGAAGGTTCAGAGAGCTGCCCACTAGGTGAGGGGGACCCAAGGAGCAAGAGGCTCTGGGCAGGACTGCTAAGGATAGGAGCTAGGGGCTGGACTAGGTCGCCAGGTGCCAGATCTCCCAAGTCAGGAAACCCTACTCCCAAGTCAGGAACAGGAGAGAGAGCAGAACACCACTTCTCCCTGTGTCAAGCCCCACAGTCATAGCCTGACTGGATCTACCTCACAGAGTTGTCACCAAAGTATTAAATTATGAGAAAAGCTTAATACAGTGGTGAGCAGTAAGACCTCAGAAGGTGTCAACTGACATTGTTACTTTTTGCTTGGCTACACCTAAGCAAACATTTTTTGAAAACTGTGTACCTACTGAACACCCTTCAGTTGACATCTAAATTTTTTGTTATAGATTTATAAAGTATAATAGTAAAGGATGTAATTTCTGGCATGTAGCAGTTATTAACATTTTAAATTAAAACTGCTACATTGGGACCAGTGCAGTGGCTCATACCTATAATCCCAACACTTTGGGATGCTGAGGTGGGTGGATTGCTTGAGTCCAGGAGTTCAAGACTGTGTGGGCAACATGGTGAAACCCCATGTCTATAAAAAATAAAAACAAACAAACAAAAGTCACCTGATATATTGGTCTTTTAAATATATCCAATAGAATGTAAATACCACAATGATTTGATGTCTGCTATCCTTATTTTAAAAGCTCATGAAGTTTTTCTTTAATATAAACGCTCTTCTGTAATATTCAAACTAGACATTTTATTTATTTACTCTTTCTCCTTGAACTCATATTTCATTCCACTACCCCAAAGAATTTCCTTCTAACTTAATACCTTTTTAGGCTTGGAAGTCTTTTGATTGTCCTATTGTATTTTCTGCAACAAATGTATGTGTGTAAATAAAAGTTTTAGTTTTATTTCCTGTGACCATAAGGCTCTGTTAAAATCATAATTTAGATAGGTTTTGTGTACAATTGACCAAAATAACAAATATATTACAAATTTTGATAAACACATACTAAAACATTAACCTTGTACTGGAAATAAATTTTTAGTAATATAATTTTTTCCACTTATTTAGTTATCTGGGTGAATATTATTTATAGAATGAGACAAGGCTGAACAATTACTTTCCCATTTTTATTTTTGTTGATATAAGAAACAAGCATATTTACTCACATATGGAAGTAGATGGAAGTGGAAGGAGTTTTGCCACAGTGATGGTACTCAACTCTTTGAACTCTACACATTTCAAGGAATATTATTAAAAAAACACTGGGAAATAAACTGCAAGCAGCCATGTTATTATTTAAATTACCTGGACCTGATAGAATTGGTTTATCTACTCCACCTGGTAAGGAACCAGGATTAGTTGAGGCATGTGCTGAGGGCAACTCAGCTATGAAAGGCGAGAACCATAAGCACATGCCCAGTTGCAAAATATTAACAGAATATGTTTGAATTTTTTCTCCCTTATTATCCTTTTGTCATCTAACATAAAACATGTTCAAAGTATTTAACTTTCTTGGTACTTAAGTTACAGGATAGCAAAGGGGGAGAGTGAATCTGCCATGAGAAAAAGGAACATTACCCAAGAAAAACAAAAGGACTTTGCATCCACTCCTGGTTTTGTGTGTTTTGGTTGTGTGTCAGGTATGTAGGCAAAGTATGGCTTTGCTTTTGTCTTTCTTTGGAGATGTATGGCTTAAGGACATGTGTATGGTGCCATGCTGGACCCCTATTAACTTCACTAGAGATGACACCAGGTTCGAGAGGCTCATGAAGAGACCCAGAGCCAGCAAATGAGACACAGGGCATTATTAGTGGGGAAATGTACATATAGAGCAGTCCAGTGGCAACAGGATGGGCAAGAGAACTGCAGCCGCTTGCAGAAAGCAAGTAGCTTATATAGCATTTTCACTTAGCACTCCCCCTAACAATCTCCACCTGGCAACCTTACTGTTAACCCAAAAGACAAGACCTTGAGTCTCCTGTACAGCAGGTGTTCCACAGGACCATCTAGGGGCTCAGGTGTTCCTTATAGATAAGAATGAATCTCCTGGTTGGCCATTCCCGAATTCCTTAGCTCAGAATTCCAAACAAATATGCTGATGCACCTACCATACAGGGTCATTCTCAGGGTCTATGCTTGTGATTGCTGCCAAGTGCACTAATAAGGTTTGTGCTCTGTGTCCCCACCCAAATCTCATGTCGAATTATAATCACCACATGTTGAAGGAGGGTCCTTGTGGGAAGTGATTGGATTATGGGGGCAGCCTTCCCCCTTGCTGTTCTCACGATAGAGTTCTCATGAGATCTGATGGTTTAAAAGTGTGGCACTTCCCACCCACGCCTTCCTGCCTTGTGAAGAAAGGGCTCGCTTCTCCTTTGCCTTCCACCATGATTGTAAGTTTCCTGAGGCCTCCCCAGCCATGTGGAACTGTGAGTCAATTAAATCTTGTTTCTTTGTAAATTATCCAGTTTCAAGTAGTTCTTTTTAGCAGTGTGAAAATGAACTAATATATGCATCTACCATACATATGGGTGCCAAGTTGACAAGAGGTAGACTGTTGTGGCTTCAATATATGTCAAATTGACTAGGCTGAAATGCAGTGCCTAGACTTCCCTTTCCGATGTTTCTGTTCAGGTGCACCACAAGAGAGAGTCTTGGGGGATTTGGAGGCTGAAAGTGAAGCAGCAGCCATATTGTAGTTTACGTGGGTTGTCATTTACCTGCCAGCTCACCTCCTGGCGAGAGGTAGCAGCTGGATCTGCAATTGCGGCACCTTTCCCTGGATCCTGCTTTAGTTTTTCTGACTCCTGGGCATGTATGTGTGTTTAGCTACACGACAAAAGAACCTGGCTTCTCCAGGACACCCATACCATTAAGGTCAGAGGCAGCAGGAACTGACACAGGTTTACCTGGGTTTGTGAGCTCTGGATGTGCTTGCGGGTTCCAGCTTGTTCTTGCTGTCCCTCACTTTCCACCTGCCCTTCCTTCTTGATTGCCTCTCCAGCATCAGACTGGAAGAGAAGAGTCTCACAGAAACCATTAACCAGCTCCCATAATTGCAGGAGGTCCAATTCCTGTAACAAATCCTTTCTTAGTGGTTCTGTTTCTTTGATAGAACCCTAACTAATATAGTAAATTATAAAAACAAATTGAATATGCTATTTTTAAAATGTATAGTAATACAGTACAATTTGTAGCTAACATTGGAAGTTATTTTACTGGGGAAGCTACTTGTTTGATAAGGGCATGGTACTCCTATAATTAAATGTGGAAGCACATAGAAATCCTGGTATTCTGTCTTGAAGAGTAATTATATTTGAATTTAGCATAATAATTTGAAATAATTTTATTTCTTTGGATGTTATAATCAAACCTTTTCAATTTATTTAATAAAAGAGAAAGGTAAATATGGCTAAAAACTGCTATAATAGCTAGCATATAATTTTATTTTTTATTAATAAAATAAAATATTACACATTTAAGATGAAGTAGATGATTTAATAGATGACTTTAATTAAAATCTTTAATAATAAGATCTGTTTTAACAAAAACTTAACTATTGAATCTGAGAAGACGTTATGCATAGGTTAATTTCAGTGTGTCTTAAAAATCTGATTGATCCGGAAAATATTCTTATGTTTAAAAGAATTAGCATCACTAACTTCTACCTTGGTTGCTCAAGTTTGCTTTTCTTTCCAGCTAATGACAAATTCTAGGGATGAGTGTTGAGAATGGCAGAAAATATTTGCTGGTGTTTAAATATAGGGAAAAATTATTTTTAGCTTCCAGAATTTCTAATTGAGCTCTGCTTTGCTATTGCAAAATTCTCCCCTGGATAATTCACCCTTTGAAAATAAACAGGTTGATTTTAAAAATGGACAAGAGATACAAAGAATTCACAGAAAAAGAATGCAAATAGCTTACACTAATAAAGAAAATGCTTAGCTTAATTCAAAATATGAGAAATGCGAGGCAAAATTACACTGAGAGAAGCTGAACTCACAGAGGTGAGAGGGAGAGGCATGGGGTTTGCTATGGGTTAGTAGATAATGGAGACTGATTATACATGAGATTTGGAGCTTGGGATTCAGGAGACAGGGGCACAGCGGCCTCAAAGTGGCAAAGATGAATGAAAAGGACACCTCCTCCAAGCGTTAGTGATGAGGGAGATAAAACAGCCACCCCCTAAGATGGCTAAAAACAAAACTCAAGACAAGAAAAAATTAATAAAAAGTACTCTGCTGAGATGTAAAACTTGCAAAAATTCAAAAGTTAGATGACTGTTGACAAGACTGGGGAAATTGAAACTCTCTTACATTGCTGGTGGGAAGGCAAAATGGTAGAACCCCTATGGAAGAGATTTGACAAAGATCTAGGGATATTACTTATATATTTACCTATTATCTGCTCTGAAGCAGAGGATGGCAGTTTGTGCCCTGTACAAAGATGCCAGAATGCAGGACGGAGGAGAAAGTCACAGCCTGGCAAGGAAGGGGCCTCGTGAAGCTCATCTGTAATTAGAATAATTTTCTGTAATTTGCACAGAGGCTCCGTATGTGCTAGTTCCAGGTTGTACATGCCTACCATTCTTCTCCCAGTTCATCACCTTCCCAGTAGCAGGGCTTTGGGGATCTGCTGATAGGGACCCCGAATCATCTGTGGTTGTGGACCCCAGGGGCTTTGTGATGATTGTGGAAGTGGGAAGTCTTTCCCATACAGTCTATTCGGTCACATTCAGAGGGCAGCAAATCATGGAGACTCAGGAAACACAGAATGTAATAATCTCCATCTTATTCTCCCTTTTCGCCTTTAAACTCTTAAGCACTCACTACAAACTTAGATGATTTCAGCAACTTGGAAATTATGCATGAGTCCATTTAACAATTTAGACATACAACCTTATTACAGAAATATTTTTAGAAATATTTTCCTGACTGTAAAAATGATATATGTTCATTTTTTAAAACAGACTGCAAATTTTCGTGAATAAAAAAAACCAATTCTACCACTCAGAACGAGTATCATTAACATTCTGGTGTTCTCTACCTAGCTCCTTTGTATGCATCAGTATCTATATAGCTATATTTGAAAATATTGGGCACAATCCATATTGACAGTTGTATATCTTGCTTTTGTTAAATCTTTGAAAACATTATTTGTTTTTGTTTTTGATGGTCAAAGAGGGCTACTCAACTAAAGTTATTACAATAATAGGAAAGGTTCTGTGCTAGGCTTTGGACATACAGTGTGAGTGTGTGTATGCATGGTTATATTCTCCGGTTTGTTCCTAGAGGTAAAGAAACAATAAGTATTTTCTCTGCCCTCTCGGACTTTCCCATCTAGTAGAAGAGATAATGCATGTATGTAATTAACTTCAATACAGTGGCAGTATTGTATAATAAATCACAAATTCCTCAGAGATAACTCTGAGATGGGATGAATTTACATATGCATATTTTGGGCACTTTTTCTGTTCTAGTTGTTGACGCTGAACAATAATCTTGAAGCTTCCTCCAGTCTGCAAATAAACAATTTCTGCTTTCCAAATGCAGAAATCACTGAAAGGTTTGGTAAGCTCCCGACAAAGGGGTGTTGGAATCAGCAGAATTTGTCTCATTTTCGTTGTTCCTCACCCCTGAAAGGCTACTCTTCTAATGGTCTGTTTTGTCAGAAGCAATTAGCTTCCTGGGTAGCTAGGCTACCTGTCTCTGGAATGTGGGTGAGGAATAGATGAGACGTTCAAAGAGAGAGAAGAGGCTTTGCTCCTCCATTTTGATGTGCCATGGGAAAACACTAATTTAGAATAATTAGAGCTAAGTAATAGAGAAGCCGTAATGGGACATTAGCCATGCCTGTGACACAACAGGAGGTTGCCCCTGCTAATAAGCAGACAAGACCCAGTCTCCAGTAATTCAGAGTCTTAACTGTGAATTCCCATATGAAAAGTTAGACTCTCAGATAGGAGATTATAGGTAGACCTACAATAGGTGAATGTACCCTCTTCAGAGACAGAATTCTAAGGTTGTATGTGTCTCCTGGTGTGTTTCATGTAATTTTCTTCTGTGCCTGATTGTTATTTTTTAAATGTATAATCCAGAGAGAATTTGGGCACATACACACATTTTTATTGAATGCCCAAATAGTAAGAAGGCTTCAGTATCATGTTGTTTTGGCTACATTTTAAAAATAGGTCACACTGTTATTCTACTAGACTGAGCATTAAGGCCTCTTTTTTGGGGGGCTCTTGCTATGCCTGAAGGTTGGTGTCCTTCCAAAATTCGTATTTGGAACTTGACCCCCAAGGTGATAATATTAAGAGATGGGGCCTCTGGGAAATGATTAGGTCATGAGGACTCTGCCCTCATGAATGGGATTCATGCCCTTATAAAAAAGGCTTGAGGGAATGAGTTCATCCCATTTTTTTGTCTTTTTGCCACTTGAGAACACAGAGTTAATGCCTTTCTTCTATGTGAAGACACAAGGAGATTGTGGCTTTTTTTTTTTGAGACTGAGTTTTGCTCTTGTCGCCCAGGCTGGAGTGCAATGCTGTGATCTCAGCTCACTGCAACCTCTGCCTCCTGGGTTCAAGCAATTCTCCTACCTCAGCCTACTGAGTAGCTGGGATTACAGGCATCTGCCACCATGCCTGGCTAATTTTTGTATTTTTAGTAGAGACAGGGTTTCACCACGTTGGCCCGGCTGGTCTCGAACTCCTGACCTTAGGTGATCCACCGGCCTTGGCCTCCCAAAGTGCTGGGATTACAGGCTAAAAGCAGAAAGTGAACCTTTACCAGACACTGTATCTACTGTCACTTTGATCTTGGACTTTCTGGCCTCCAGAGTTGTGAGAAATGTTTCTATTATTTATAAATTACCCAGTCTAAGTTATTTTGTTATAACAGGAGAAGGGACCGAGACAGTCCTATATAGGGATTTTACACTGAGTGAGTGAGACCTCTGCTCCCACTACTTCAGGCAGTGATGTCAGAACCAAAGATTCCTCAAGGCCCAGGCTGCCATAGAGTGGGAGAGGAGTCCTGCTTAGTGCTGGGACTTCTCTACATGAGACGGGGATTTGGTTCAGGGTGCTTATTGTGTACCCAAGCATCTGCCAGTATGTGTGGGTGGAAGGCTGTTTCTGTGAGACCCTGTTTATGACCCCACAGAAGCAAATCAATTACATTCTCATCTTTGTCAAGATGCAGCATCTCATGACAATTCAGTATCTTTAGAGTATATTCTTGGACCATTCCCACTTGATATCCAAATCTAGCCCTGTCTCTGTCTAGCCCTCTTCTCCTCCATTTCATCCTTCCACATCCCTGTTGACTTCAGATAGCTATAGTAGTCTGGTTACTTTTCTCTCTGGCCTCAGATATACCTCCACTGTGCAGATGCTGTGTTTTGCCCTCTGGATTGAAGTTCTTCAGGATGGTTGCTGGTGTTTACTATTTTCCCTTGGCCACAACTCTCTTAGGAGTGGTGACCCCAGTAGAGAGTTTCCAGATCTAGCTTTGTCCCAGCCCCTGGCCCTAGGATGTCGGGAACAACGGCTCCCCACACTTCCTCATACCCCACTAGAAACTAGAGCGACTTATGATTTGCCATTTAATCACAACGGAAGGTACATTGTTGGACGTCAAGAGACAAAGACCAAAGGGTTTTGCATATCAAATGTAATATCTCAAGAATATTCAGGTGTTAGCAGCCCCATTTCCATTCCCTGCTTGAAGATGAGACTCAATTGTCTGAAGTGGGTGAGGCCTTGATTTGCTTCCTTGGTGATTAGGGCAGACAACCAAGGAGTCATTTATACCTTTATAGCTGAGGCTCTGCAGACCCAACCGGCTACGCTTTCAGAAACTGGAGGTGGTATTCTAGTGCTTTCTGTCTTCCCCAGAGGAGCTTTCAGACTTTTGGTAAATTTGCCTACACTCACTACCCATGAAGAAATGAACTCTTGGTTCATAGTGATTTTTATTTTACTTTATTTGGGAAGGAAAGCCCTCCCCCAACCTTCCAGCAAGGATTTGCATATGTTATTTATTTTCCCTCAGTGCAGATATGCAGACATTTTACAGGCGAGTATCCAAGCCTTACTTGGTATTCTTTAAGCAAGAGGATCACAATTGTACTGGTACCTCCCATTCCTGAAAGAAGGAAATCATGTCATGGAAAGGGCTGGTCAGTCCAACTCCAGGTGGAGATTTTCTGGAGGATGCTCCCAGCAGCATCTGTTCCCAGTGTTCTGTTCCATACTCCTGGGGCTTCCGAAGGATGTCAACAAACAGGCAAAGTCCTGAGGATTTTCCTTATACACTCACGTGGAAAAAGCAGACTAAGATAGATCAGGTTTCATCTTGAGAAGAGCTTTAGTGAATTTACACCTGTTCACGGGACACCCTTCCATAATAGCTTAATCCTATACCTTAAATGATATTCTTGGTCTTAGGACCAAGGAATTTTTTTTCGTAGCAACTTAGGTTATTATGGATTTATAATGACAAAAGCAATAATATGCTTTCCTTCCTACAGAGAGACAAGGCAGCGAGCCCCCGTCAGACAGTTGTGAATTGTCATCATCAGGTAGATAATCTGTTTACACTACTTGGTCTACCCCATTTTCACCTTTAGATTTCACAAAACATATTTATCTAGGGGGTACAATGTGTGGAATGTTTTTGTGCAAAGTTACTGTGGTTCATTTGGAGAGAGGAACTGACTCTTTTGATCCATGTGCTACTCTCCTGCCAGATGAGCTCTCTAAGGGAGAAATCTATCTGACCATGTCAGCCTCCTGCTTAAATATTTTTTTGGAGTTTCCCTTAGGCTTTAGGATGAAATCCCAAAATCTTTGATTTGATCATAGACTATCCCTTCCAGCCTACTTACTCTCTGATAACTCTTCAGGCTGCCCTCTGGGTTCTAGTCATACCTACCTTTTTTTTTTTTAAGTTAACATTTATTGAGCATGTTTGGTACCATTTGTTAAACACTGAGCATTTACCCTTTCCCTTTAAGAACCCAGCTTGGTATTTGCACTGCTGGCTTCTGCTCACATACAGTTGGGCCAGTACTGAGTTATGTAGCTACATCTTGCTGCATAGGAGCCTGGGAAATGTATTCTGGGAGGTTGTGTGTCCAGATGAAAACTTTTAGTACTACTATAGTAATATAGAAGAAGGGAAATGAATATTTGGGTGTAATTTTCATTCTTTCACAGTGAATGAGAATTTTAAAATCACTGTAGTCTATTTTGGACATATTTGTGCTGGGTTGAAATCAACATATGGAGTGTTAAATATTTAGCTTATTAAATAGTGATTTATTTTATAGACTCTAAAGTCTTTACATTAAGAAGTATCCAGCCTGGCCAACACAGTGAAACCCCATCTCTACTAAAAATACAAAAATTAGCCGGGCATGGTGATGTGTGCCTGTAATCCCAGTTACTCAGGAAGCTGAGGCAGGAGAATTGCTTGAACCTGGGAGGCAGAGGTTGCAGTGAGCTGAGACTGCACCATTGTACTCCAGCCTGAGTAGCAGAGTGAGACTCTGTCTCAAAAAAAAACAAAACAAAACAACAACAAAAAAAACAGAAAAAACAAAACAAAACAAACAAACAAAAACACAAAATACTGGATGGAATAATCTGTCGCCGTATGTATTATTGAGTCAATTTGGTGGAGCAATAGGAGAACGGCTTGTCAGAGAAGGGTTCCTGGAAGAGGAGGCATTTGACCTGATTTTTGAAGCATATGTAGGAGTAAGTCAGCAAAGATGAGCAAAGGCATGTCAGAGCATTTTAATTTCTTCAACTAAAGAAGAAAGAAAGGAGCAGAGTTTCAGAGTCAGGGATTCTTCTACTGTGCAGAAATTCCTGTGGACTAGGACAACAAAAAGATGAAAGGACTGAGGGAAGAGCTCTGGAGTCAGGATGGTTCTGCAGTGTTCGGTGGGCTAATGGACAGGACGACTCCAGTGAGGTCTAACCCCTTTGGAGTCTGCACTACCCAGCATGCCCCGGATTTGGATGCCATCTTGATTTCATAAGACCTAAGCTTTTTCTCTGCAATGGACACATCTCCTATTTTATAGTGAATACAAGAAAGGAGGAGTTGTTTTGTAGCAACTTTTCTGATACTCATCTATTCTGTAATACAAGTGAAATCTATTTAGGCTTTGTGGGGAATTCTTTATTTTAATTTCAAAACTCTTCTACAGGTGCATATGATCTATTAGTGTATAAGTTTATTTTAAATCAAAATGGAAAATAAAAAATGCTTTTTGAAAATAGTCCAATTATTTTCAAATAATGTTAAGCGCAATTATTTTTCCTATCAAGGTCTTGTCTATTGAATGACTCCTTTTGTAACTGTCAGAAAAATGCAATGTGCTGAAGGAAAGTAAGAGTTTCATAATTATATATGTCATAAAATAAAATTTTGTACTCCCGAGAGACTCCTGGATGAGCATATTTACATCTAGAAATCAAAGGTCAGAAAGTTTCATTAAATATATTCCTAAGTATTTTTAAATTATAACAAAGGGAATTTGGTTAGAATTCTTCTGTCCTGGAGTATTTGATGGGTAGAGAGTATGGGTAGGGAAAACCCTGTGCCATTCACTGCGTTAAAATGCCCTGTGAATTTTAACTTCTCTTTCCAGAGAGTGCAAAATAAGTGGGTGGAGGTGAGGGAGGGGAGCAGTATGTACAATCTTGAGATGGAAAATCAGTTGAGCCCAGTTAGAAAGCTGTTACCTTATAAACAGTTGTAGCAAACATATGCTGCATATTTTCATAGTCAGTTTTTATTTCACAGTATGTTTTTCAATAAAGATCATACATGCAGGCTGGGCACAGTGGCTCATGCCTGTAATTCTAGCACTTTGGGAGGCCAAAGCGGACAGATCACCTGAGGTGAGGAGTTCAAGACCAGCCTGGCCAACATGGCAAAACCCTGTCTCTACTAAAAATACAAAAATTAGCTGGACGTGGTAGTGCGCACCTGTAGTGCCAGCTACTCGGGAGGCTGAGGAAGGAGAATTGCTTGAACCCAGGAGGTGGAGGTTGCAGTGAGCCAAGATCATGCCACTGTACTCCAGCCTGGGCGACAAAGCCAGGCTCTGTCTCTAAAACGAACAAACAAACAAAAAACAACACACATGCAGGTTTGTTCTTAACCTTCCACTCCATGGTACATTCCAGGATTATGACACTCCCACCAGTCACATAGCTCGTTGTGTTGGTAAAACTGGATTTGGGGCTATAGAGAGGTAGCTGACTCAAGTTTGGTTGTTTACCACTCAGAAGTCAAAGTACAAGAAGCAAGGTGTGGTAAAAGGAAAGCAGCTTTTATTCAAATGCTAGCAGATGGGAGAATGATTGGGTTCAAGCCTCAAAGGAATCATCTCTGCTGTTTGGGCTGAATGAAGGATAACTTAGTATGAGAAACACGGATGAGTGATGCAGGAAGGTACAGGTCTGTGTACCTTTTCCTGATGGTTATCTTGAGGAATTGCCTGTGTGGAGGTCTGATTGGTTCATCTCAACTTTGGCCTGGTGGTGGTGAGTTCATTGTTCATAACTTCCCCTAAGCGGGAGGATTCTGCAGTTGAGTCTCTGTCTGATTTGCTTTAAAATTAGCCCCTAGAATTTCTAAGCAAGCACACAATTAGATAAGCAAGCCCTGTACACAGGAGTGCCTGGTGGGAAAGGAGGGAAGCAAAGAGTTTTAAACTACATTTCAAGGCTATATTCTGAGATTAGGAAGGAAAGGGAAAAAAACCTTAACATGTAATTTGAGGCTTAGCTACTTGGTTACAACTCCCTACTATGAAATTATATTCCATTTTTATGGAAAGTGGGAGATGTCAATTTGACTACTTCCTGCTGAAAAAGGGGCACAGCTAGAGGGCAACAGAAGAAAACCTGTCCACTTGTAATTGAAAACTTTTCTGAATCTCTGACCTTGAAAAATTTTTGAAAACTTCTGAAATATACAGAAGAATATTGTTGGAGTGTGAGTGGTGAGGGTGTAATAGCAATATAGTCCACAGTGGAAGAATAAACTTATTTTTAAAATCATGGCTGAAATTATGAGCAACTTCTTTTTACTAGGAGGGGCCTGATCCAAATTATTAGGAGGACCATTGGTTTAAGGACATGACAGGATTAGACATAGCACTAGTTTGCTTGTGCATGTCTTGTAGGGCTGAGGGTGTATTTCCAGAGTTGTGCAGGAACTATACACACCATTTAGTCTTAATTATAGTGCGCAGTTCCCATTGTCAATTGTACCCGGAGTTCCCGTGGGGATATGACAACAGGTTGGCTAAATACAGATATTTAACAGGTTATAGGAGGGGCTATGAATATTCATACAGTTGGTCCTGACACATGTGTATTAAACAAATATGTATGTAACATATGACCCATGTTTATTTTGGGATGGAGACTTATAAATGTATTATAACTAGACCCTGCATGTACACAAAGACATACGAGTATGCGATTTCTGTATACCAGCCAGCACTTGTCTGTGGTTAGTGACCTTTTTATCAGGAGAAATGTACTGAAATCAGTCTCTTGTCTAATTAAAGCTGTAGTTATGGCTGGTGAACAGGGAGTAGGGATCAGTTAGCTTATCTTGAATCCAGTACTCATTTGGCTGCTCGTGAGAAAGAAACACCTTGTGGCAGCAAGAACATAACTTTTGAAGTGTAGGAGTGTGCGACTTCACTGTTGCCTGGTATAGTCTCGGGTCCTGTTTATAATTTGATATTTTATTGTTACAAAGAGTCTGTTTTGTCAGTTTTATGATCTATATTTTAATGTTAATGTTGGTCAGTTGCATCTGAATTCCAAAGTGGGGAGGGTATAATGAGGTGTGTCCATCCCCCTGCTTTCTGTGAAAACCTAAATTAGTTTTTCAGGTTTTTGGGGGATCACCTTTGGCCAACAAGGGGTTCCATTTAGTATGTTGGAGGGCTTAGAACGTCTTGTTTGTTTGTATTTCCCCTTTTATTTGGTCAAGATATGCCAGAGGCAGTATAGATGACCAGTCTTTTATTTTGCCCCATATTGATGCCAGGGTGGTATGGCTACCTGCTGTTCATCATGTCCCTTGGTGGGACTCCTATGGCCAAGGGACTTAGAGTCAAAAGACTTATAGCCAATTAAACATTTTGGGCCAGATGGGAATGGACACAGGCAGGCATATACTAACCCTTAAGACCTCTTTTAAGCAACATAAGAGCCAAAGACAAAACATAAGAAACAAGGTTATAAAATTGGCTTATCTATAAATTTTACGCACTGAGCTACCATAATCTTGGCTTGTAGCAATTAGTTATATAAAACACAAGTATTTTGTTTAGCTGTTTAGGCATCTGTGTGTCCATCCTTGATTTGGAAGGTCTGAATTAATCGCATTCCTCAAAACCCAGCCCTTACAATCTCATATGCCCATGTCTTCTGTAATAGTCCCTGGGCCTAGAGGGATTGAATAGTTTCAAATTCTGGAGGTAAAATAAAACATAAAGAATTAACAGGATTTCAAACAAAAGGTCATAACCCTTGCTTATTTCTGAGAATGACAGGAAAGGAAGCTCACAGGTAGCTAAACATATAAATTATTTGGTATCAAGGTATAGAATACATTCTATTAATTAAGATAGAGGCAAAATTATTAAATAAATATTAATGTTTTTGAATATAGGCCTGTCCCTGTATCTCATGAAAGCAGTTTACTTTGTCACCTTTGCCTGAGTGTAAAGATGAGGCTTTAGTTAACTTGAGTTTGATATCATATATTGGCAAGAATATTGTGCCCTCTTTTTTTTTTTTTGAGATGGAGTCTCGCTCTGTCGCCCAGGCTGGAGTGCAGTGGCACGATCTCGGCTCACTGCTGGCTGGGACTACAGGTGCCTGCCACCACACCTGGCTTCTTTTTTGTATTTTTTAGTAGAGACGGGGTTTCACTGTGTTAACCAGGATGGTCTCGATCTCCTGACCTTGTGTTCCACCTGCCTGGGCCTCCCAAAGTGCTGGGATTACAGGCATGAGCCACCGCGCCTGGCCTATTGTGCCTTCTTTAGATGAGATATTTATACTCAGAAGTAAAAACCCTGTAACTTAACAGCACAAGGATTAGTTAATAGTACTGGATAACAACCTTTTCACGGGGTTGTAGATGGTGACACTGAAGTCCATGACCTGACTAGAAGCTTTAAAAAGATTTTACAGCCTTTCACTGATTAATTTTTTTTTTCTTTTTGAGACAGGGTCTTGCTCTGTCACCCAGGCTGGAGTCCAGTAATGCAATCGTGGTTCACCATAGCCTTGCCCTCTGGGACTCAAGTGATTCTTCTGCCTCAACCTCACAAATAGCTAGGACTATAGGCATAGGCCACCACACCCAGCTAATTTTTGTGCTTTGTTTTTGTAGAGACAGGATCTCACTTTGTTGCCCAGGCTGGTCTCAAAATCCTGGGCTCAAGTGATCCTCCTTCCTTGGCCTCCCAAACTGCTGGGATTACAGGAGTAAGCCACCATGCCTGGCCAGTGGTGATTAATTTTTATAGCTTTGATAAACCCCAGCAATAAGTCAGAGATTTAAGATGTGATTTTGAAGGCATTTGTCAAAGATGTTAAAGGATGCAAAACATATGATCAAAATAGAACCATAGGTCATTGTAAAACAGTAGTTACTCATTTAACCAAAGTCATTATCAAAAGACTTTAAAGGCAATATAGAAGATTATGTGGATGTAAAAACCTTAACCCCTTTAAATCTGTTTTTTTAAGCAATCAAAACCTGATAAAGACAACATAGGAATTATCCTGATTAAATATAAAACGTTTCTTAAGCTAGTCACCTAAAACGCAAAGAAAAACCTTTTGCAGTGTGACTGCTTTTTCTTATGGGAAGCCCATTGAGATTATCTGGAAGTTAAACCTGATGAAAAAAGTGCTTGAATTTAATTAGACATGGGAAGTGTGTATTCAAAGTTATGGGTATAGCATGGGAATACATGACTCTTAATAAGTGCACGAGAAGTTTCTTGATTACATGCATTAAAACATGTAGACATATGAAGAAAAGCCAAGAGTACAGAATCAAGTTATACTGGAGGAAAACATTGCTTTTTTAGACCTTTAAGATAAAACATTTTAGCATCAGGCATAATGCTAATGAGCGGTTACAACCAGAAGGATAAAAGAGCTGATGAAAAAAAGCTGAAGAAGTTATCGCAGGCTTTTTCAAGGGGAGAAAAAGATGAAAGCAGCAAGACACAACAGTTGAACTTCTGAGATATGAATCTGAGAAGTTTTCAAAAGAAACAGGTTATAGAATTAAAAAGCAAAATCTCTTATAATTTCATTAAAAGTAAATTCATACCTTAACAAAATCCTGCTTAGACATAGGCGAACAATCTTTAGAAAGATTACTATAAATAATTCCCTTTTAATTATAGCTAGTTTAATCACATACAAAATTTCTTTTATAAATTTCCCTTTATGAATGTTATCACTATTTATGTAGACCATCTATGACATGCTTGGTTTTTTTGGTATGTCTTATAATTCCTTCATTTAAAAATCAGTCATTTTATTTAAAGACAAAAATTTACCTTATAATATTTTTTCACATAAAATTGTTTTTGGAATTTTTTAAAATATAATTTTATATTTATAATTTTAAATATTTCTATTTACTGGCTTTTAAAATATTTTCATAAATAATTTTTAAATAACTTTCAACTTATATAAAGCTATTTTAGAATAAGATTATTTATAGAATTACATATTAACAAAAATTTTTAGTCTTAGTAATCTTAAATTTTAGTGAAAACTTAGGAAGCAAGAAATCTTGAACTGTTTTTCAGATGTTAGGATTTTATAGATAAAACCATGGCCATAATTTTTAGAAATGTTTCCTCATATCATAACCCTTTCTTAATTGTAAATATCTCAGACATCCAACGTGCATTTACTATTCAATTTAAAACAATTAAAAAATTTTTAATTGCACAAAAAGTTCATCTACAGGCATTTATTCTATTTACGTGTACTCGACCCTTTCATTTTTAATAGTTTACTTCTGGAAACAGATATTACACAAAGCTAGTAATAATTTAAAGTTATTTCCTTATTAACCATATTTTAAAGTCTGTGAACATCAGGTGTTCACCTAAGTAAGAACCTTAAATACACTGGCGTTTTGCTGATAACTTAGAATATTTAGCTGTTTTTATTGAACTCAACAACATTAAATTAGTCTTATTTGTTTAAAAAAGTTACACAAAGATTACTCTGTTTTCGGCTGGGTTTATAGTTTCACAACCTTTGCGCCAAACCCTGACACCTTAAAATATCCAACAGAGGCAAATATAAAACTTACCTACCTAAACAAAAATGTATGCTGATGATTCTGAAGACATTTTAATTTTTATTTTTACCAATAATTTTAAAGCCCGTTTATTTATTAAAGATTGATAAATTCATGTGAACTTGAAATGCATTTTGACTTAATTTATGAGTATTTATTTAATTATAAGCCATTTGGTAGCATGCAAGACACAGAACAAAACATACATGTACATCACATAAACATATCTAAACATGAATACATATCCACAAAGATCCAATAGCTTCACCTTGGAATTCTAGCCATAAGATAGCAATGTAAACTTAAGATTTTATATAAGATTATTGGATAAGAATTATTTTTCTGTCAAAATTGAAATCTGTTTACATGGCTAAATTTTGTTTGCCCTATTGGGTAAGGTAAGGAAAGCTATAGACCAAATTTGGGTAGAGCATATTTAGGGCAGTTTTCTTTTTGTTTTAAAAAAAGCCTTTTTCAATGCATTTTTGTTAGTTTTTTTTTTTTCTTTTGTAGCTTGACAGAACATCCATGCCACACTAATGTTTTGTTTTGTTTTGTTTTAGATGGGGTCTCACTCTGTCTCATAGGCTGGAGTGCAGTGGTGTGTTCATGGCTCACTGCAGTCTCAACCTCCTGGGCTCAAGAGATCCTCCCACCTCGGCCCCCTAAGTAGCTGGGACCAAAGGCATGCACCACCACTCTCGGCTAATTTTTTTATTTTGTAGTGATGGAGTCTCCTTATGTTGTCCAGGCTGGTCTTGGACTCCTGGGCTTAAGCGATCCTCCCACCCTGGCCTTTTCTTTTCAGTTTTAAAGGAGTTTCAAATGTTTACGTTACAGTTAGACAATAAATAATGAGTCTTGGCACCAGCAGTTTAGTAACAGCAGATTCAAAGCAGGCAGAAAAGAAAAGAAAGAGCTTCAGAATATTCTGCTTAACTTTATAGTTGCAGGTTAAATGTGCTGTGAATTTGAGCTCTGAACTTTTCTTGCTGTAATTCGTCCATCAGTTTAAAAAGTACACAAAAACTGGCTATAATATGTAACCAGCTGGAGTCCCATATAGTCTAGAAAAGAGTTCACATGTGTTCTCTACCTACAAAGCTTAACCCAGATACGGAGAGCACTCCGGAATCCCAAAGAGGATGACAAAATCAGGGCCAGGGTATTGGAAACTGTTTCTCCCTTAGTGAGGAGAGAAGCAGCCTATCTTGCTTTTTCTGACAATCAGATGAACCTGATGCTGTGAAGACCATCCTAGAGCACCCTCAGAGGAAGGGGTAACACTAAACAGAGACACAAACACAGATGGCGCCAATGCAGATGGAAGAAGGGGTAGCACTAAACAGAGACACCGACAGACGGTGCCAATGCAGATGGAGCACCCTGAACTGATCCCTGAAGGAGGAAACTGGAGAAAAGTCCTGAAGTCTTGTCTGAAACCCACACGGCACCACAAAAGGTTCTCCTGTACTAGGTCCAGTTGGCACAAAGGCCCAAAAGGAAGAGAGAGAGAAACCCCATTCACACTCCAGTCGACTTACCTAGTCCAAGTGCCTCAGTTTCCCAAATGCCACTTTCCTTGCACCAGCAAAGCGTTGTGGGCCGTTGATGCTGTGATGGGGACAGAAGGGAAATCCTAGAGGCAAAAGTGTCTTTGGCAGCTGCTGGGAGGTCCCTGAAGTCCCCAGCCATGGAGTCAGCTAGCTGAATTGCTGGCACTTTTGAGCAGCTGTTGCCTCCTCCAGTAGAAACCAGGCAGACAGTCTAGGCTTCATGAAACACACAGCTCCTCACATGGGGCACCAAATTTGTAATTGACTCAAGTTCAGTTGCTCACCACTTGGAAGTCAGAGCATGAGAAGTGAGGTGTGGTAAAAGGAAAGCAGCTTTTATTCAAATGTTAGCAAATGGGAGAATGGCTGGGCTTAAGCCTCAAAGGAACCATCTCAGCTTTTGGACTGAGTGAAGTGGTTTAAGAAGGAAAACTTGGTATGGAAAACATGCGGGAGTGGTGCAAGAGAGTGCAGGTCTGTGTCTTTTTCTAATGGTTGAGTAATCATCCATCTGGAGGTCCAGTGGGCATCATCTTGATTTGGGCCTGGTGAGGTGGTGGACTAATTGTAACTTCTCCTAAGCAGGAGGATTCCACAGCTGAATCTCTGCATCTGGTTTGTTTCAAAATTAGACCCTGGAATTTCTAAGCAAGCACATAATTAGAGAAGCAAGCACTGTGCATGAGAATGCCTGGTGGGAAAGGGAAGGAAACAAAGAGTTTTAAACTGTATTTCAAGGCCATATTCTGAGATTAGGAAGGAAAGGTGGGGAAAACCCCTTTAAAATGCATTTCAAGGCTGGGATACAGGATTACAGAGAGACATACCCTCTGAGGCATCTTTCTGAATTTCTATGAGATACCCATATAGTGGATACAGTTTCAGGTGATTTTAAATATAGAATTCCATATGCCTCTCCAAACCCAACTGAAGATTACTACACATTTATAATTTATTTTATAGTAAAGAATGATTATAAAGAGTATAATTTTTGTTTAAAAAATCAAATCACACCAAATAAAAACGCAGGATACACACATGTAGAAAGGCTTATAGAGCTTTGGTAATCAGCTTGGTTTTTCTGGGTCCTGGGATTGTAGGAGTTTCACTTCTTTCCCTCTCTCCTTTCTTTCCCTCCCTCCCTTCCCTTTTCTTTGTATTTTTATTTCTAGTTTTCATTAGACTAAAAAATGAATTGTCTAATTTAAAAATTAATACACGCTTAAATACCCTCACATATGTTTTTTGGTAAGAAATCCAATGTTCCTGATATTTCTTTCTTTACTCCATATATGCATTTCTTAGTCTTCAAACAGTTTGGTGGTAGACTGGGCACGGTGGCTCACATCTGTAATCTCAGCACCTTGGGAGGCTGAAAGGCAGAAGGATCACTTGAGCTTAGGAGTTTCAGAACAGTATTTCCAACATGGTGAAGCCCCATCTCTACTGAAAATACAAAAATTAGCTGGTCGTGGTGGTGTATGCCTATAATCCCAGCTACTCAGGAGGCTGAGGCATGAGACTTACTTGAACCCAGGAGGTAGGGCTGCAGTGAGCCAAGATTGCGCCACTGTACTCCAGCCTAGATGACCGAGCAAGACTCTGTCTCAAAACAAAATAAAACAACACCTGTTGTCAGGTCCAGGGCCATGTCTATGCCAAATGTCACACTCAGCGTTAAGGTCCAGCCCATGCTGAGGTCCAAGGGAAGTGGGTGGATGGGCGGATAGCTGAAAGAACAGTCAGAGGGCCATAGGCAGGTGAAATGTAGTTTTGTTCAGCAGCTTTCTCAGCAGCAGCATACTCACACTGTCCATCTTTATCTCGGCTGTCTGCTCCGGCTCTGTGGCTCCTCTCAGCAGCTGGCTCCCATGCATAGCTGCACGGCTAGCCTACAAGGCCAACTCTCCCTTACAGTGTTAGCAGTTTAACTCTTTCCCTCTGGGCACAAGCCAGTTCCTGGCTTCCCCCTGCCTGCCTTCAAGGTAACCAGCTCTCCCTTACAGTGGTTAGTAGTGTTATTGTCTCTCTGGGCACCAGCACACACGCTATGTCAAGCCATGTCAAACTCTGGCTCCCCTCTGTCCATCTGCAAGACAGACAGCTCTGGTTCTCTCTCTTTCTTTCTCTGGGTGCCAGCACACCTGTACAGCATCAGCAGAGCAGTTATACCTTCTACAGACGATAGTGGCTCAGGGCTAAGTATGAACTTAAACAAACAGGTTATATAACAAGTGGAAGGGTGCGCCTGCAAACCAATCCTGCTTAGTCACTCTGGCCTGGATGTGTGCCTCGGCCTTGGCCTATTCTGTGACCAAAGCACATCCATGTACCTTACATTCCACCCCCTAGGCCAAGGGAGACATAGGTTTTAGACACACAGGTTTGATACCTAGCTTTGGCATATAGGCCCTGGACACAGGTCCAACACATAAGCTTTGGGCACACAGGCCTGATACATACACATAGGTTTGACACATAAGCCTGACACATAAGCTTTGGGCATGCGGGCCCAATATACATACATAGGTTTGACACATATGCCTGGACACACAGGCCTGACACACAGGTCTTATACATAGGCTCTGGGCACACGGGCCTGTTACATACATAAGCCTTGATATACTGCCCAGCTATCAGCACAGATTACCATGGGTGTCACCTCCTTGGTGATTACCATTCACACTGCCCTGTGTTCAGCTTATTAGCTACTTTGCCTACACCTGGTTTCAAACCATATGGTGTCAGTACTAGGTTGGACTGTGACAACAGTCCAGGCAGCAGTAGCACCCTGGCTAGACCCATCTGTGTACCACGTCCCATCAGGAATCGGAGGGTGCCCTTCCTTAAACGGTGATGGCTCAGGGTCTAGGGCTGCCTCAGGCCCCATGGCCTTCTCCTGCATTAGGACTACACGTCCCAAGGCTTCTTGTAACTCTGCCGCTAAGGGACTTGTACTCAGCGTACTCCACTGTTCCAAGTAGGGACCCCACTTTGCTTAAGTGGATGTCTGTGCCATCCTAGTCCGGAGGTTGTTACCCATGAAGGCACCCATCCTGCTATTGGGTAAGTTGTCTGCATGACTGTAACCTGCTCTGCCATGCTCTTATGAGCCTGAAGGGCAGCAAATGCAGTTACTAACTGCTTCTTTGTTAATGAACACCAGAGCTCAGCTCCCCTCCGCAGCTGGGACTAAAAGCCTACTGGCGCTTCCAAGAATTCCATGCACTGCTATAGGCTCTAGCCAAAACTATCTGTGGTTACATGCACATCCACTTTAAGTGGGCACCCCTGGTTAACTACCCGTAGGGTTTGTGCCTACTGAACAGCCTGCTTGGCTGTCTCAGCCTCACCATCCAATCCCAGGCAAGGGGGGTGTTGCCGCTTCTGCAAGAGAATCAGAGGTTAACAAAACATCATTAACAAGACCATGACATATGGTGGGGCTATACATACAGCTCTGCAGCAACACTGTGAAAGTCCATCATCACCCTTCCACGAAGGCAAGCTGTTCCTGGCTCTCGGTGGACTGTCCCAGTTCCGTTATCAAGTGGTCCGGCAAGTCTGTGACAGATGATACAGTTGCCAAGCTGTGCAAAACATCCACCCCCCAGAATGTTTTCAAGCATGGGAGAGGCATACACAATGCACAAGTGGAGAGTCAAATGGCTGATGCCAAGATACGGAGACACAGGTTTTAGTTTCACTGACCAGCTTTCATAGCTGTCTATGCAGCCTTGCCTGGAAACTTATCCGGGTGCAGGGACTGGTGGATTGCCAAGTCCACATGTGGCTCTGGTCATCTGGTGACCCCAGAAGCTGGGCATCTTGGTCAGTCTCTTATCAAACAGAAAAGGCTTTACACCTCTCTCTGAATGCAGCAGGCAATCTGTGAACTGGAACACTTGAGCAGGACTGGGTTGTGCAGTAATGTCCTTTGCCTGAATGACTTGCATTAAGTCTGTATATGACTGCCAACATTACTTGCTTGACTCCTGCAACTTAGAGGGGACAGAGGCACCATAGGAAATGTGTTCCACTGTGATAGGGGGATCCCTGGGTTCACCCTTGGGGCCCAACAGCTGTTAATGCTCTATTTTCTGGTGGATCACTGGGTAAGCCTGCAGCAAAGGTTCTTCCTCCTCCCTCCACTGTGTCCCACAAGGATTGGACATGCATTTCCTATAGCACAGTCACAAATGCCCATCTGACTCTGCCAGCAAAGGCATGCTTTTCCTCAGTGCTGTGCACTTCCAGGTGCTTCAGTGCCTTCTCCACACTCACAGGAGATCCATCCACTTCCTCCTATGTTTCCACTGGGGCCCATCCAAGCAGCACCACTGCCACTGGGTGCCACAGCCCATGCTGCAGCCACAAAGCTGACCTGGGAGCCCTTGCGGGCTGAAGACCCACTCACCTCATCTTGCCAACTATGCCAATTGTCAGGTCCAGGGCCATGATTACACCAAATGTTACACTCAGCATAGGGTCTGGGTCTGAGGTCTGAAGGAAGTGGGTGGATGGGCAGATAGCTGAAAGAACACTTGGGGGGCTGCAGGCAGGTGAAATGTAGTTTTATTCAGCAACTCTTTCATCAGCAGCTTACTCACACTGTCCATCTTTATCTTGGCTCTCTGCTCCAGCTCTGTGGCTCCTCTCAGCAGCCAGCTCCCACGCACAGCTGCATGGCTGGCCTGCAAGGCCAACTCTCCCTTACAATGTTAGCAGCTTAACTCTTTCCCTCTGGGCACAAGCCAGTTCCTGGCTTCCCTCTGCCCGCCTTCAAGGCTACTGGCTCTCCCTTAGTGGTCAGTAGTGTTGCTCTCTCTCTGGGCACCAGTGTGCATGCCATGTTGAGCCATGCTGAACCCTGGCTCCCCTCTGTTTGTCTGCAAGATGGACAGCTCTGGTTCTCTCCATCTTTCTCTGGGCACCAGTGTGCCTGTACAGATTCAGCAGGGCAGTTATACCTTCTACAGACAACAGTGGCTCAGAGCCAAGGATGAACTTAAACAGGTTATATAACAAGTAGAGGTGTGCACCTGCACACTAATCCCGTTGAGTCACTGTGGCCTGGATGTCCGCCTCAGCCTATTCCTTGACTAAAGCACATCCATTTACCTTACCCCTGTCCGGTGAGTTTAAGTGTAATATTACATCACCTGGAGTGTTTTCTCCCATCTTCGCTCTATAAAACCACATACTCTTCCTTTTTAATAAATTGCTCAAAAGACTTTCTAAATCTTTCCAGATGAATCACATGTGCTGTATTTTTGTGTGTGTATGCTTTCCTGATATAATTGGTGTCATTTCACTTTGTTTCATGTATCTATACTGCTTTCTGTGCACTTTCTAATCCTAGAAACTAGATAGTTGTACGTTTTCTGAGGTCAAGAACCACAGCTCTTCTTTCCTTGGTTTCTGACTCTTCTTGCCATTATGATGCCCAACATTTATAATGCCCAATGGATAAATCTGATTGGAAAAGAGCTGACCTGGTAAATTTTTGAGAAGTGGGATCATTTCACATACCTGCCGTGGTTTAGATTTGCTTTGAGGGTGAAACAGGAACTCTAAGCTGAATTTTTTATTTTTATTTTTATTTTTTTTTAGATGAGTCTCGCTCTGTCGCCCAGGCTGGAGTGCAGTGGTGCGATCTTGGCTCATTGTAAGCTCTGCCTCCCGGATTCACGCCGTATTCCTGCCTCAGCCTCCTGAGTAGCTGGGACTACAGGCGCCTGCCACCACACCTGGCTAATTTTTTTCTATTTTTTAGTACGGACGGGGTTTCACCGTGTTAGCCAGGATGGTCTCAATCTCCTGACCTCGTGATCCTCCCGCCTCGGCTTCCCAAAGTGCTGGGATTACAGGCGTGAGCCACCACACCTGGCCTAAGCTGAATTTTAAAAATGAATCCAGCCAGTAAGATCACAGAATCCTGACAAGTACATCTTGGTTAGACTCACCTTGAACCCTTTCAATGTGGATGCTTTTTTAATATGGTCATTATGTATTAAGTGACCATTGAGGCAAATCTGAGCCTAAATTGGTATTTCTACATAGAAACAGGATGTGGATATTTGACTTGCCACAAATTTCTTATTTTTGTACCCTCCTTCCTAAAGTGCTGTCTGCCTCCATATGGCTTAGAATTAAACCGCCAACTCCCTGGACACTGCTTCACACAGTGGGTCCCAACCATGAATCAGACATATTTCTTCATAATGACAAAGAATTCACTCTCCACCAATCCTTACACTTCTCTACTGATCTTATTTGCCATTTACATCTGTGACATTTCCATACTTCTCCCTCTAGCAGACACCTTTTATGCCTGTTTCAGCTCCTGTCTCCAGTTCCAGTGGCTGCAGTGGTGACTGGCTATGCATGGGCTGGAACCAACCTCACCATCAGACAGCACCTAGCTTCCTGCCTGTGCCTCAGACCTCTTGCCTTCTGTCCTGGGGCTTCCGTTGATGCTGAGACATAGCAAGCTGGGGAGCCCCACTTAGTGCCCACATTCATGCCCAGAAATACAGGAAAAGCAACAACCAGAGTGGGTCTTATATAAAGGAGCTGATGGAGAAGTTCTTTCTCTTCGGCATGAATTGTCCTGAGGCAGATTGTCAATGACTTGTTAGAGGAGTATCCTAAGGTGGAGCTGTCAGGTGCACTCCCCCTGACTGCTGGGATACTAGGTTACAGAGAGACATACCCTTTGAGGCATATTTCTGAATTTCTATGGGACACCCATGTAGTTGATACAGTTTCAGGTGCACCCTGCCATTGCCTCTCTCTCCTTCCTCACTTCACTCCCTTGTTCACTTTTTCTCCACAGAGTTGCTCTCCTTATTAAAGGATAAATATATAAGCCTTTGACTCTCAGATTCTACTTTCTGTATCATATCCTGTTTCCTCAAATCCCATTTCCTATCCATCAGCAACAGAAATCCATTCTCCTCTGAGTTATTGCTGTGAAAAAGGAGAGGTGAACAATAGCCATCCACGAGAGTGCTTTTTCCCCCTTTCTCTGAAGAAGGTTTTAACTTCTGCAGAGACTTAGAGGTACAGGGCATTTTCAGAAAGCCATTCAACCACACATTTCAATTTAGATTTCACTGATCCTATGCTAGCATGTAGACAGAGTTATTAAAGTCTGTGGTTCAGTGGTTCCTCCTCTTGCCTCTGTCACAAAGGAGTTAGTCATTGGCATGGGGGAGTGGGACAGAGAGGCAGAGCCACAGGCATCAGACATCCCTCACGGCTTTCAGGAGATGGAGACGTGGCTCCCTAGAGTCAACTTGATGTTAGGAGAAATGTCCTCCTCCCCCACCTCATTCCCACAAAAAATTCCCCTTTACAGGCCAAACAAGAAAGAGCAGCACAAAAGTCACCTTGACTGAAGAATTCCTACTTTGAATAATAGTCAGGGGAAATCTTCTCTATACCTGTTGACCAATCTTGTTTTTGCTTTTTACATTTTAAATTGTAAAAGCACAACGTTAAAGAAATTTGAGAAAAAGATAAAAGATCAGCTATAGTCACACTCGCCTGATGCAGTTCCAGGGACTTGCTGGATGCGGCTGAGGTCGGTGACCTTCATGGTGCTGCCTGCACCTGTCTGGGGATCTTGTCTGTGACTGTGTTTCTCTTCCCCATTCTACTGAGCCTGGTGACGTTCAGGCCATCACCTTCTTGAGCCCCGGGGTCTGTGCACAGCCGAAACCCAGACCTGCTATTCTCTAGTGAGCCTTGAGTGGAACAGGCCCTAGAGCACAGGTGAGAGAATGGTCTGGATTCAAGGGCGGGGTCCACTCGCCCTAACGGGGAAAACTTCCGGATCTGGGGGCAACCCCTTTCCTGCCATTGGGAGGAAATTGAGTGTTTTGGATATTATATATATGCTTAGGCTTTACTTTTTAAAAATAACTGTAGCAAATAATCATAAATAAGAAAATCATCCACAATACCACCATCCAGTGATAATCATTCTTAATACCTGAACATAGTTTTTTCTGTATATACATATAAAATGTTCTCTGTGTATCATGTAATTACTCAAGCAACCAAACTCCCTTGTTAGCAATAACCCCAGTCTTTCCCTCTTGAATTGTGTTCTACAAGATGCCCCTTACCTCCTGTATTTGTTGAAAAACTCCAGAGGATTTACCTGAATTAGAATGGTTTGGTTCTGCTTTTAAATGCCAAGTCAGAGCAGCACCAGAACTATGATTGTTTCTTTACTATCCATTGCTTGTTGTTGCATCTCAGTGTTGCTCTTGAAGACCACTCTGCTATGGAACGCATGACTTTGGTACCCTCTGAAGTATTACAGAGGTGCTTCATGCTTCGGCTTCGAGTTTACAGTCATAGATTCCCAAAACGTGAAATGACTGAGGCATGGCACAGCAGGGGCATCTATAGTTCCGCATGAATCCTCAAGGACTTTGTGTTGTCTGTGCCAGAGCAAGACCTTAGAGTAATTTTATGTTGTGACCTCGCTGTGAGTTGAACCAGCTCCAGAATACCACTGCCTCAAGTGACCAGACGTGACAGAGGTCTGCTCTGAGGGGACCTTAGGTCTTTGCCTACAAGGGAAATGCTGAAAGCATTTTCTAAGTAAGTAAATAAACTGCACTACACTATGTACTTAAAAACTGGATCATACTGAACAGTATATTTTCTAAACATTACTGACATAAAGCTTCTGATATCAAAATTTTGTACTTATCAAACACCTTTGAAAGCTGAATTGATTCTTTTGTGTTTAAATATTAGGTAAACAAAACCAAAAACTACTGTGCCCATCACTTGCAGCACCTCCTTCCCAACCCCTTCTGCCCTTCCTTCCCTCCTTCCTTTTCCCCCTCCTTGCTTCCTTCTTTCTGTCCTTTCCTTCCTTCCTTCCTTCCTTCCATCCTTCCTTCCTTCTGTACTTCCTCCCGTACTTCCTCCCATACTTCCTCCTGTACTTCCTTCCTTCCTCCCGTCCTTCCTTCCTTCCATCCTTCCTTCTGTCTGTCTGTCCTTCTGTCCATCCGTCTGTCCTTCTGTCCATTCTTGTGTCCGTCCTTCCATCCATCCTTCCTTCCATCCTTCCATCCTTTCATCCTTCTGTCCTCCTGTCCTTCTGTCCTTCCTTCCTTCTTTCCCCTCCCTCCCTTCTTTCCTTTGCAGCTGCTGGGAAAATTGAGATGTCCAGGAGCCAAGTCCTGTATGCAGGCAGCATCAGACTCCATTCCTAGATCCCCAAGACTTGGGTTTTATTTGTTTAAAGCTGTGCAATATTTCAATGGAGAACTTCTTGTTGTTTACTAAGCATTCAGACCAGCTGTTGTAATCAGTATCTGTAGTTTGTTTCCTTTAGGGATTTCAGTTATAAAATATGACACACATTTGCTTTAATATCAAAATTGACAGTTTTGTCTCAATAGACTATCTAGGGACTTTAAAAAAAACCAAATACTAAGTTATACTATAATCAACCCTCCGCCTTTGTCAGTGGCTATTTTGAAAGATGATTGTTGGTAGCAAGCTACCATTTCCGCATATCTCAGTAAGGCCCCTAGCACAGAGAGAATCTCCTTCTTGGCACCTCCCTGCCATCACATTTCCTTTTCTTCTGAGAATTTTGGCATGGCTATGTAAACACATGTGGTGGTGAGATATAATTTAGTCAAAATTGAGGAAGTTTATAGGATCTAGGTATTATTAAACATATTTTTATTCAGTGATTACAAAGTGCCAGGCACTGTATTTAGCACTGAGATTTATCAGTGAAAAAGCAGACAAAATTCCTGCCCTCAAGGAGTTTATATCTTAGTGAGGAGAGACAATGAATAAACAAACGAATGAATAAATGAATAAATGTGATACAAGCCAGGGCCAATGGCCTGCTGTTGCAGCATTCAGTTTTTGCTTGAGGAAACCAAAGAGCCCTGGAGTCTTTCAGAAAGCCTCTAAAACTGTTATTCTGCCTCAGACTCTGGAAGGGTGCTGTTTGGGGTTAGAGAGATGGCAGAACAGTGTTTGCCTTTGAAGTTACCCCTCCTGTCATCCCTCAAGACTAAGACTGAGTGGTTTGGGAACTTTGGCAACATCCTAATGATCTAAGGGCCCTTAGAAAAGGTGGGCTGGCCTCTCCCAGCCCTCCCTTCCTCACAGGCTGCTTTAGGTCTGTGAGCTATATAACTCGCACTAATGTAGCACACAGGTGGCAGCAGAGGGAAGGATGGAAGGAGCCCTAGATGGAACCAGAACTTCCTGCTCGAGTCCTAGCTTTGTACTTTCGTAGATAAAAGACTTCAGGCAGCTTGTTTACCTTCTCTGAATCTCTTTCCTTACTAGAAAACAGGTTACTAAATCCACCTTGAGGATCACTGTAAAGCTTACAGTAGCTGATACGTGGAAAAGCATGTTGCAAATCTAATGCACATTTAAATGCAATCGATTTAATATTTTGATTATGAGCTAAAAAAATATAGTGATGGAGGTGAGTCCGTTGGGAAGTTTGTCATGTGCTTCCTTTGGGATTCTTTGGCTATGTACATTTCCATTACAATATTAGATACTGAAGCTATTTTCAAGTGGGGTTTTAAATCAACCATTAAAGAAGCATGTAAAGTACCTGATGCTAGTATGAGACTTTCTGTGTTTAAGTCTTAACCTCCTCTGTCATAGCAGAGGGATCCTGGGATTTTACTTAATATTAAGGTTTCAGTGAGTGCTTGCCAGTTTTTGGTTGCTGAAAGGAAGAGATGAAAGCCTCTCAGGGTGTTGTGGGGTTCAGGTTGAGGTGAGATGAGCAGATGACAGAAGTGTTCAGGTGCAGGAGCACTGGGAGAAAGACTGCCTCAGTCAGTATGGATGGTGGCCTTTTTTTTTTTTTTAACAAGGCTGAATCTCTCTGATACCTTGCATTAAATTCTATTTTGTGAAATTTAAAAGAAAAGCCACTTCCTACAGTTCTGAACTGCACACACTTGGTATACCATGTTGTAACTTAATAGTAAACTTAATTTTCAGTGATTATTTGCCTGTTAACACAATTCTACTATCATTTTATAGGCAGCCTTGTTGGATCACATTAAAAATAATCTCTAAAAACATCAAATTTATGGCAAGGTATTTGCATGTATAGAATAATCACTTTTGAAATTTGATAATTAGGAAATCTTTACTGCTGCAGAGATGAACATGAGGAAAGATAAAACAATTGGCAAAGCATCGACCTAAACTAACATTAGGAAACACTATCTGTACTCTTAGATACTATGTCTTTCATGTGTGTAGACATATTATGCTTAAAAACATATGCCATATTCTCATCATTGGAAACAGTGGTTATTTTACCAAGGCATTAACTGGAATAACATATTATTTTCAAAATTGTGTTAAGAAAATGAGGCTGACTTATGGAGCCAATAAAATCCCTTTGGAAAAACTGGCCCCATACTTTGTCCTTCATAGAGTCCTGACGTGTGGTAAGTAAAGAATGTCACCAACAGGCCTAGGAACCCCAAGTTTTCTTGGGACCTTGAAAAGAAGAATTCCCCCAATTCACACAGGTATCTGCAGGCACAGATAAATCCGTGGCTGGGCTTGAAGCTTTTATGAAGGTCTAATCTTGGATTCCTTATGAAAAAGTTTCCAGCAAAGCCAATTTTTTTTTAAAAAAGAGCATATGTGGCAAATGATTATTCTTGTTGCATTTATGCAATAATCAAGCCAAGTATAATAAACATTTCTTTTTTAAATTGTTTCTTCTTCCTCTTCCTCCTCTTCTTCCTATTCTTTTTCCTCTTCCTCTTCTTCCTCTTCTTCTTTTATTTTTTTTAATAGAGATGGGGTGTTGCCATGTTGGCCAGGCTGATGTGGAACTCACTCATGTGATCCAGCCACCTCAGCTTCCCGAAGTCCCGGGATTACAGGTGTGAGCTACTGTGCCCAACCCTAGGACTAAAATTTATTCTACAAATAAATTGGTCCTACTATGATTTTAATAAAATTTTAATACAATTGGAGAATTAGAGAGAGAAAAATTATGTTTCAAAATAAACTAGAATACATCTGTTGTTAGAGTCTAGCCTTGTATAATGTTTTTCAATTTTTATTATTCTCCTTTTTTTGTTTTATTTAACTTTGTGTTATGTTCGGGGTACACATGCAGGTTTGCTACATAATAAACTTCTGTCATGGGGGTTTGTTGTACAGATTATTTTGTCATTTGGGTATTAAGCTTCATATCCATTAGTTATTTTTCCTAATGCTCTCTTCCATCATCCACCCTTGACAGGCCCCAGTGTGTGTTGTTTCCCTCGATGTGTCTGTGTGTTCTCATCATTTAGCTCTCACTTATAAGTGAGAACATGTGGTATTTGGTTTTCCGTTCACGCATTGGTTTGCTAAGGATAACGGCCTCCAACTCCATCCATGTTCCTGCGAAGGACATAATCACATTGTTTTTTATGGCTGTGCAGTATTCTATGGTGTACATGTACCGCATTTTCTTTATCCAGTCTACCATTGATGAGCGTTTAGGTTGATTTCATTGATGAGCATTAGGTAGGTTGCTATTGTGAATAGTGCTGCAATGAACATACATATGCATGTGTCTTTACAAAATAATGATTTATATTCCTTTAGGTATATACCCAGTACTGGGATTGCTGGGTTGAATGGTATTTCTGTCTTTAGGTCTTTGAGGAATCACCACACTGCTTTTTACAATGGTTGAACTAGCTTACACTTCCACCAACAGTGTGTAAGTGTTCCCTTTTCTCTGCAACCTCACCAGCATCTGCTATTTTTTGACTTGTTAAGAATAGCCATTCTGACTGGTGTAAGGTGGTATCTCATTGTAGTTTTGATTTGCATTTCTTCAGTGATCAGTGATGTTGAACATTTTGTCATATGCTTGTTGGCTGCACGTATATCTTCTTTTGAAAAGTGTATGTTCATGTCCTTTGCCCACTTTTTAATGGAGTTGTTTTATTCTCATAAATTTGTATAAATTCCTTATAGATGCTAGACATTAGACCTTTGTCAGATGCACAGTTTGTAAAAAGTTCCCCCCATTCTGTAGGTTGTCTGTTCACTCTGTTGATAGTTTCTTTTGCTGTACAGAAGCCCTTTAGTTTAATTAGATCCCATCTGTCAATTCTTGCTTTTGTAGCAATTGCTTTTGGTGTCTTCATCATGAAATCTTTGCCTGTTCCTATGTTCAAAATGGTATTGTCAAGGTTGTCTTCCAAAGTTTTTATAATTTGGGGTTCTTACATTTAAGTCTTTAATCCATCTTCAGTTAATTTTTATATATGGTATAAGGAAGGGTTCCATTTTCAATCTTCTGCATATGGCTAGCCAGTTATCCCAGCACCATTTACTGAATAGGGAATCCTTTCCTCATTGCTTGTTTTTATCAGGGTTGTCAAAGATCAGATAGTTGTAGGTGTGTGGTGTTATTTCTGGGCTGTTTTGTATCAGTACCATGCTGTTTTTTTTTTACTGTATCCCTGTAGTATATTTTGAAGTCAGGTAGTGTTATACTGCCAGTTTTGTTCTTTTTGCTTAGGATTGCCTTGGCTATTTGGGCTCTTTATTGGTTCCCTATGAATTTTAAAATAGTTTTTTCTAGTTCCATGAAGAATGTCAATGGTAGTTTAATAAAAATAGCATTGAATCTATAAATTGTTTTGGGTAGTATAGCCATTTTAACGATATTGATTCTTCCTATCCATGAGTATGGAATGTTTTTGCATTTGTTCTTGTCATCTCAGATTTCTTTGACCAGTATTTTGTAACTTTCCTTGTAGAGATCTTTTACCTCCCTGGTTAGCTGTATTCCTAGTGTGTGTGTGTGTGTGTGTGTATGTGTGGGTGTGTGTGTGTGTGTGTGAATTGTGAATAGGACTGCATTCCTGATTTGGCTCTTAGCTTGACTGTTGCTGGTATATAGGTGTTTTAGCGATTTTTTTTTTCTTTTTTTTCCTTTTTTGAGACAGAGTTTTGCTCTTCTTGCCCAGGCAGGAGTGTAATAGCACAATCTTGGCTCACTGCAACCTCTGCCTCCTGGTTTTAAGTGATTCTCCTACCTCAGCTTCCCAAATAGCTGGGATTACAGGCACGTGCCACCATGCCCAGCTAGTTTTTGTATTTTTAGTAGAGATGGGGTTTCACCATGTTGGCCAGGATAGTCTCAATCTCTTGACCTTGTGATCTGCCTTCCTTGGCCTCCCAAAGTGCAGGGATTACAGGTGTGAGCCACTGTGCCCAACCTAGAGTGTTAGTGATTTTTGAATATTGATTTTGTATCCTGAGACTTTGCTGAAGTTGTTTATCAGTTTAAAGAACTTTTGGGCTGAAACTATGGGGTTTTCTAGATATAGGATCATGTCATCTGGAAACAGGGATAGTTTGACTTCCTTTCTTCCTATTTAAATGCCCTCTATTTCTTTCTCTTGTCTGATTGTCCTCACCAGGACGTCCAATACTATGTTGAATAGGAGTGGTGAGAGAGGGCATTCTTGTCTTGTGCCAGGTTTCAAGGGGAATGCTTCCAGCTTTTGCCTATTCAGTATGAGGTTTGCTGTGTGTTTGTCATACATGGCTCTTGTTATTTTGTGGTATGTTCCTTCAATACCTAGTTTACTGAGTTTCTAACATGAAGGGGTGTTAAATTTTATTAAAAGCCTTTTCTGCATCCATTGAGATAATCATATGGTTTTTGTGTTTAGTTCTATTTATGTGATAAATCACATTTATTGATTCACGTGTGTTGAACCAACCTTGCATCCCAGGGATAAACTTGATTGTGTTAGATAAGAGTTTTGATGTGCTGCTGGATTCGGTTGGCCAGTATTTTGTTGAGGATTTTTGCATCCATGTTCATCAAGGATATTGGCCCAAAGTTTTCTTTTTTTGTTGTGTCTTTGCCAGGTTTTGGTATCTGAATGATGCTGGCCTCATACAATTAGTTAGGGAGGAGTCCCTCCTCCTCAATTTTTTGGAATAGTTTCAGCAGGAATAGTAACAGCAGCTCTTCTTTGTATATCTGGTAGAATTAGGCTGTGAATCTGAATCTGGTCTTCGCTTTTTTTTTTTTTTTTTTAAGAAAGAGTCTCACTCTGTCACCCAGGCTGGAGTGCAGTGGTGTGATCTCAGCTGACTGCAACCTCTGCCTCCTGGGTTCAAGCGATTCTTATGCCTCAGCCTACTGAGTAGCTGGAATTACAGGCATGTGCCACCACATCCAGCTAATTTTTGTATTTTTAGTAGAGGGGGCTTTCACCATATTGGCCAGGCTGGTCTCAAACTCCTGATTTCAAATGATCCACTTGCCTCGGCCTCTCAGTGTGCTGGGATTATAGGCTTGAGCCACTGCATCCAGCCCCTGGCCTTTTTTTGGTTGGTAGGCTACTTATTATTGACTCAATTTCAGAGCCTGTTATTGGCCTATTTAGGGATTCAATGTCTTCCTGGTTCAGTCTTGGAGGGCGTATGTGTCTAGGGATTTGTCAGTTTCTTCTAGATTTTCTAGTTTATGCACATAATATTCATAATATTCTCTGATAGTTATTTGTTTTTCTGTGGGGTCAGTGATAATATCTCTCTTGACATTTCTGATTGTGTTTATTTGAATCCTCTCTCCAATCTTTTTTATTAGTCTAGCTAGCAGCCTACTTTATTAATTTTTTTCAGAAAACCTGCCCCCCGATATTTTGAATGATTTTTTTGTGTGTCTCAATCCTTCAGTTCAGCTTTGATTTCAATTATTTCTTGTCTTCTGCTAGCTTTGGGGTTTTTTGCTCTTGGTTCTCTAGTTCTTTTAGTTGTGATGTTAGTTTATTAACTTGATATCTTTCTAACTTTTTGATGTGGGCATTTAGTGCTATAAATGTCCCTCTTAACACTGTTTTAACTGTGTCTCAGAGATTCTGGTATGTTGTATCTTTGTTCTCATCAGTTTCAAAGAACTTCTTGATTCCTGCCTTTATTTCATTGTTTATCCAACAGTCACTCAGGAGCAGGTTATTCAAATTTCCATGTAATTGTGTGGTTTTGGGTGAATTTTTTAGTCTTGGTTTGCAATTTGATTGCACTGTGGTCTGACATTGTTTTGATTTCAGTTCTTTTGTATTTGCTGAGGAATGTCTTCTGATCATGTGATCAATTTTAGAGTATGTGCCATGTGGCAAAGAGAAAAATGTATATTCTGTTTTTGATTGGAGAGCTGTGTAGATATCTATCAGGTCCATTTGATCCAGTGCTGAGTTCAGGTCCTCAATATCTTTGTTAATTTTCTGTCTCAGTTATCTGTTTAATGTTGTCTATGGGGTGTTAAAGTCTCTCACTATTATTGTGTGGGAGTCTAAGTCTCTTTGAAGGTCTCTAAGAACTTGCTCTGTGAATCTGGGAGCTCCTCTGGTGTTTGCATATGTATTTAGGATAGTTAGATCTTCTTGTTGAATTGAACCCTTTACCATTATGTAATGCCATTCTTCGCCTTTTTTGATCTTTGTTGGTTTAAAGTCTGTTTGAAACTAGAATTTGCAACCCCTGTTTTATTAGTCAGTGTTCTCCAGAGGGACAGAAATAATAGGATATATGTATATATGAAAGGCAGTTTAGTAGGGAGAAGTGGCTCACACAAGATGAAGTCCTATGATAGGCCATCTGCAAACTGGGGAAAAGAAAAGCCAGCAGTGGCTCAGTCTGAGTCTGAAAGTCTCAAATCCAGTGAAGCCAACAGTGCAGCCTTCCCTCTGTGGCTGAAGGCCCTAGAGCCCCTGCTGAACCACTCATGCAAATTCCTGAGTCCAACAGCCAAAGAACTTGGAGTCTGATGTCCAAGAGCAGGAGGAACAAAAGGAAACATCGAATATGGGAAAAAGAAGGAAGACAGAAGACTCAAAAGCAATGTTATCCCACCTTTCCCCACCTGCTTTGTTCTAGTGGCACTGGCAGCTGATTGGATGGTCTCCATCCACATCCAGGGTGGGTCTTCTCTTCCAGTCCACTGACTCAAATGTCAATCTCCTTTGGTGACACCCTCATAAACAAAACAGTACTTTACCAGCCATCTAGGCATCCTTCAATGCAGTCGACTTAACACCTAATATTAACCAACCCACCTCTTTTTTCTGTTTTCCATTTGCCTGGTAGATTTTTTTCAATCCCTTTATTTTGAGCCTATGTGTGTCACTGCGTGTGAGATGGGTCTCTTGAAGACAGCATACCAATGCATCTTTGTTCTTTGTTCTTTATCCAGCTTGCCACTCTGTGCCTCTTAATCGGGGTATTTAGCCCATTTACATTCAAGGTCAGTATTGATATGTGTGGATTTGAGTCTGTCATCATGATGTTGGCTGGTTATTTTGCAGACTTGTTTATGTGGTTGCCTTAGTGTCACTGGTCTATGTACTTTGGTGTGTTTTGTAGTGGCTGGTAGTGGTAATAGTATTTTCCCCTCATATTTAGTGCTTTCTTCAGGAGCTTTTATAAGGTAGGTGGTAAAGAATTTCCTCAGCATTTGCTTGTCTGAAAAATATATTTCTCCTTCACTTATGAAGCTTAGTTTGGCTGGATATGAAATGCTAGGTTGGAATTTCTTTTCTTTAAGAATGTTGAATATTGGCCCCCCAATCCCTTCTGGCTTGTAGGGTTTCTGCTGAGAGTTCCACTGTTAGGCTGATGGGCTTCCCTTTGTAGGTGACTTGACCTTTCTCCCGAGCGCCTGTAACACTTTTTCTTTCATTTTGACCTTGTAGAATCTGATGATTATGTGTCTTGGGGGTGAGCTTCTTGTAAAATATCTTACTGGGGTTCTCTGCATTTCCTAAATTTTCAATGCTAGCCTCTCTAGCTATGCTGGGGAAGTTCTGATGGTTGATATCATGAAATGTATTTTCCAAGTTGGTTCCATTCTTCTTACTGCTTTCAGGGACACCAGTGTGTCATAGATTTGATCTCTGTGTATAATCCCATATTTCTCAGAGGTTCTGTTTATTCCTTTTTATTTTTTCTCTATTCTTGTCTGACTGTCTTATTTCAGAAAACCAACCTTCAAGTTCTGAGATTCTTTCCTCTGCTCATTCTATTCTGCTATTAATACTTGCGAGTGCATTATGAAATTCTTGTAGTGTGTTTTTTAGCTCTGTCAGGTCAGTTTCATTCTTTTCTATACTCACTATTTTGTCCATCATTTCCTGCATTGTTTTATCATGATTTTTAGTTTACTTGGGTTGGGTTTCAACACACTTCTGTAGGTCAATGATCTTCATTTCTGTACCTATTCTGAATTCAATTTTCTGTCATTTTAGCCATCTCAGCCTGCTTCAGAACCCTTGCTGGAGAGGAGATGCAGTCATTTGGAGGAAAGTAGGCACTCTGGCTTTTTGAGTTGTCAGGGTTCTTGTACTGATTTTTTCTCATCTCTGTGGGCTTATCTTCCTACAATCTTTGAGGTTCCTGACCTTTGGATTTTTTTTTTTTCTTTTATTCTATTTGGTGACCTTGAGGGTTTGATTGTGGTATAAGGTAGATTCAATTTGCTGGCTTCATTTCTGGAAGATTTTAGGGTGTCAATGCTCAGCTCCCAACTCTTAGACAGTGTGCTCTAACTCTGGAGGACTTGTATTGGGCACCAACTTTGTGACTCCTCGAGGTTAGGAATCCACTGTACTGGTGGGAGGTGAGGTGCAGGGTGTGGCACTGAGGTATTCCCAGACCGCTGGTCACTAAAATCTGATGGGTAGTGCCAGCCAAAGCATTTAATAGTGCAGTGACTATGGGATTTGTCCTTGTTCACACGTGTCAGCAGCAGTGGTAGCAGCAGCTGTGGTAGAATGCTGGTGGGTGCCAGGGTGCCTGCCTCCCTTCTGGTGTTCACCACAGTGGTGGAGGCAATGCACTTGGGAGGGAGGTGGGGGACCCCTGCTGGTGATTGAGTGCAGGATCATGCTGGAGGTGGTGTTAGCTTGGGAATGGAGCACTGGAGGGCGCAAGTCTGGACGCTTTCTCTGTGCCCAGCAACCAGGGGCATCGCTCAGGATTGGGGAGAATTCACTATTCTCTGCACAGTGTTAGCACAAGGGTGAAGCTGGCTGGCCCTGTGCCTGTCAAGGCTCCATCTGCAATGGCAGTAGACAGGAGGGGGGGGGGTGGGCTGCATTCCCTCACCTGGCAGGGCAAGGCAAGCAAAACCCACTGGCACAGACACCTGCCCGGAAAGCAATGTGGGGAGTTGCCATGGGCCTGGGGGAAACTGCAGTGTTGGGAGGGAGCATGTGGGCTGGTATGTGGGCACAGGGGCTGCCCCACTGGAGTTCTCTGCAGGTCAGGCATGATCCTGCCAGTGCAGAATCTATGGTGCAGGCCCCCAGGGCACCCAAGACTGCCCTGCAAGCAGGCATGCCAGGCTGGGGCTGCGGTGAGACAGGAGAATAGGGTCTGGAGGCAGGGAACCTAAGGCTGATTCACACCGACTTCCTTGAACCAAGTCAAAAGGAAAACCCCAACTTTCCACACTCAAGTAACAAAAGGACCAGAGGCTACTCCCTTTGCAACCCCTGCCCCCAACTTTCTGCATGGCAGATGAAAAGTTGAAAGTACCTCTTATTTGTCCTTTCCCACAACCAATCAGATTGGTCATAGGCCTAGTCTTTATTTGCATAGGAGTATAACTTTGTAACTTCACTTTAGCCTCTAATTGGTCCCCTCCTGCAACTTATCAGATGTTTGCATTAAGGTATAACTTTGTAACTTCACTTCAGCCTCTGATTGATTGTCTTCTGCAACCAATCAGACTCATTGCAGGCCACTACTTCATTTACATAAGCATAATCCAAGTAACCAATGGGAAGCCTCTAGAGGGTATTTAAACACCAGTAAATTCTGTAACCTGCACTCTTGAGCCACTTGCTCAAGCATACTCCCACTCTGTGGAGAGTACTTTTATTTCAATAAATCTCTGCTTTCATTGCTTCATTCTTCCCCGGCTTTGTTTGTGCATTTTGTCCAATTATTTGTTCAAAACGCCAAGAACCTGGATGACTTGTAGTCAAGACCCTCCACCAGTAACACTGGGTCTAGTTTGAAGCTGAGTGAGAGTTTTAGGGTTTTGATCCTTACTTAGTGTCAGTTTCAGATGATGTACTCTTGACCTGTGCATACAAATACAGTTATGGGGATGAGACTAATGGTAAAGGCGTACGCGATAGATGACTTTACGTAATTGGAATATAAAAGGCTGGCAGACCAAGGGATGTTCAGGTCAATGAGCCCTGTCTGATGTGCAAGACCACTCTGCAGAGTTCAGGTCTGACAGTCCCCCTAGGGCTGGAGTCTCCTCTGGGAGCGAGTCAAGCCTAGGGGGATAGCCGTCCCTGGCTGTGCTCCACTACAGATGTGCCACCGCCAACACTCTGGTCTCCATATCAGCTGTCCTGCTACCCTACTATTTCTCTAAGCAGCTCTCCCTCCCAACTTGTTCATGGTGGTCGTGGGGTCTCCTCTTGGCAGGGTTCCAGAGACCCTTGGTGAGAGCAGGTTGCTTCTTGCCAGTTCAGCTCACCCATTTCCCCAGAGCCACTGGGGCCAGAATTGAGTCTGGGTGCACTGTAGCCCCATGTAGCTTTCTCAGCTTTCTCCCCCTTCAGCCCAGCTTCTGTGTCTTCTCTCAGTCCACTCTTGTTGTCTTCCCTTTGAAGAGCTGCTAGGAGCACGCCAGTCCTCTGTCCCTTGGTGGGAGCTGTTTCTACCTGGCTGTGTCTAGTAGGCATCTTGCCCTCCCCACACATTTTTATTATTTTCTACACTTTGGACTGAATTCTAAAACTTTTCCTGGTTACAAGTCTCCAAAATAATGTTTTCAATTTTTCCTTCTTTCTTCTCCTTTTTTCTCCATTTTTCCTGATTTGAAATTACTAAAAATTAAGCTGTATTTTTCTTAAAGCCCTGCAAACTGAAGCTTGACCACTTAAACTTTGGAGGAAAATAACAACAACCTATACATAAGCCACTTTCTTTTTTTTTTTTTTTTTTTCAATGCAGCTTTAGCTTTACTGTGGTGCTAAATTAACTTTATAACACTTGGTTATAACCTACATTAATTTTTACAGCAATTACTAAAATAACAACTCATAATGCATTCAGTTACCATATTCAGAAAAGCAACTGAAAAACCAAACACACAGCAGAATTTTGTAGGACTGTAGTAGTTTTTGTTAGGCTGTCAAATTATTTTAAGCTCAAAATTAAAGTAATTAAATCTGTGACTCTCAACTGGGGGAGGTGGGCACACACAGAGAGGGGAAGTTAAAATCCTTTTTTTCTTCCAAACCTCACACAGACCCACTCGGCTGGTCATTTCCATTGCTGGAATTATGTCCTGTTCCTTAGGTTCAAAACAACTGCCTTCATGCCTATTAAAAATAATGTTTCTTCCTTTCCTCAGTGATTGTGAAATGAGCCATGATGGCAAGGTAGTCACGAACAGAGGGAAACTGAGTCCATGCCCACATTTGATGGTGGGCAAGAACAGAAGGAAATTAGGTCCACATCCACATTTGATGGTGGGTGAGAACAGAAGGTAACTAGGTCCACATCTATATTTGATGGTGAGCAAGAACAGAGGGAAACTGAATCCGTGTCCAAAGTTGATGGTGGGCAAGAACAGAGGGAAACTGAATCCGTGTCCACATTTGATGGTGGGCAAGAACAGAGGGAAAGTGTGTCCAAGTCCACATTTGACAGTTAGCAAGAACACGGGGAAGCTGGGTCCACGTCCACATTTGATGGTGGGAGAGAACACGGGGAAACTGGGTCAACGTCCACATTTGATGATGAGCGAGACCAGGAGGAAACTGAGTCCACGTCCATATTCGATGGTGGGAGAGAACAGGGGAAAACTCGGTCCACGTCCACATTTGATGGTGGCTTTTAATGCACTGCAGACTGTGTCCCCTTGACCTTCATGAATTTTCAGGTACTAAGAAAGCAATTTTTCTTGAGAATCCCCGCGGCTGGTCAGCACGCCGATGGCCTTGCCGGCCCCAGAGAGGTGCTCCAGGAACTTCCGCAAGGAGCCCTTGCGGGCCCGGGAGTCGTCCGCGTCCATGGCGAGGAGGCCGAGCGGAGTCGCTAGTCCAGGTGCGTGGCAGGCAATCCATAAGCCACTTTCATACCTGCCTGCTGATGTATGGATTTCAGAGTATCATAGTCTACATCAATTTTCTAGGATTGTTGCCCATTTTTGTTTATTGTTTGTTTTTCTCTGTGCCTCCCCCTATTTTTTCTTCATAGGATATGAGACTTCACAACCTGCTAAAAATGAGCTTTCCTAACAACATGGGCCCATTCTTCTATGCATAAACTCTCTTAGCTATGAGAGATCAGACAAAATCCAAGGCCAGAGATTCATTTTCTTCCAAAATTGCTTACTCTGAAATATTTTAAAAATAAAAGTGAGGAGAAATGTAAAAAGAAAATAACTTGGGAACCCAATTCACTATGCGAAAAGCAAAAATAAAGCTGAAAGCTGAGTCGTGCAAGCCTTTACTTTTGTTCCTAAGCAGATATTTAACCTTTTACCTGTAACTATCTCCACAGGTAACCACTCTGTGTTCACCTTATCTTTATGTAAAGTGCAGATTACTGAGCATGTCATGAATACATAATTGACTATTCTCCTACCTACTCCATTTCTCTTGCAACATGTGGATTCAGTAATATGACCATACCCTCCGTCTTTCCTGTCTAGTCTGCTTTTCCCCTTTAAATACTGAAGCCCTCAAAATCATCTTTGGAGAAAGGCACAGACCTGTCTCCCAGGCATGTCCTTAACCTTGGAAAAATAAACTTCTAAATTGATTGAAAAAAAAAAAAATACATGCCAAACTCTTAACCATTAGACTTCCACTAAAATGTGAGCATTTTTTCTTTCTTTGATAATTATTTTGTTATTGTCTGAAGGAGACTAAAGTACTTAAAAAGTATTGCTATAGTTCTAACACTGTTTGCAAATAGATTGGAGCTGCAGTTATTTAAGAATGAGAAAGCTGAAGGCAGAGAGAAAATTATTTTCGTCTCACACAAAATGATAAGCCGGACTTATTACAAGAAGTCAGCTTTTCTGACTGAACAGGTATCTGTTATGGGTTTCTATAGAATGTGTATATTTCCTAGGCTGCATTCTTCCCTGCCTTATCAGTTCAGCTCTCTGGGCAGCTTGCCCCTTACCAGTCTGTGTTGAGATATTTTGGAGCTTCTCTCTGTCTCTCTCCCTCTCTATCTGTCTCTCTCTCTCTCACACACACCACACCACACACACACACACACACACACACACACACACACACACACAAACACACACCCACCATCCCTGCTTTATTCCCTATTCTTTCCATCAAAAAAGGAAACTCTTCAATTAGCTCACCAAAAGATACCTTTCTATCAACACCTAAGGACTGATTAAATTTGCTTCTTAGAACAAAGCATGGCTCACAAGGCAGTTTATGAAAAGGAGGAGCACAGAAAAAGGGAAGAGACAGGATAGGTTTCAGAGTTATTTATGTAGTGGCAAACTCCATGTAAACAAAACTATCAAGAAGCTCTGTGAGGATTTCTGGAGAGAAGAGCTGGGGATGCCGGCAGTGGGGAGTGGGCAACAAAAAATAAACACAGCCTGGGTGTGGCCAGTAGATTAGAATGACTGTTGTTCACAAAATTTCTTGGATTGTTCTTGGAAACGGGTATTACATTGAGGGCAGAACAAGGAGATTCGTCATACCTTACATACTGGGAACTGTTCTTGGCTAACTCTTTCATCCTTACCCTTGTGCTAGCAGCCTCCACTTAAGTATTCAGGGCAAGGTGACCTGGTCACTTCAAGGAACACAGTGTTTTCCATGGTGTACCATTTCCTTTCTAAAATGGAAAATTTTGCTCTATGGAAGTAATGACAAATTGGCTTTTAATTTTACATTTTACATGGGGCTGCTACAAATAGCTTTAAGCGAAGATTGTAGCCATGTGTATATAGCAAGTTTTTGGTCTTTTTATTACCCTGAAAGTTCATGCCCTGGGGTATAACATATCTGATGTTACTCTGAACTGGATTCACAATTTGAAAATAACTCACAGTGTACACATTTGCACACACCTCATCAGAGATCCAGCACTGCTGTATTCTGAGACTATCCTATGAACAACCAAATGAGAAGGCCTATTTTATTTTTTACAGTGACAATTGAGTTTGCTTATCTACCTCATTTGTACACCTCCTGTCTCTCTGTTTGGTTTTAAATTGCTTAGTTAGTGGATCTGTCTTGCTTTTAAGTAGCAGTCAAGTCGTTGCTTACCTGCTACCTTTGTTTTGTCCATCAGGGTTTCCCTGTCTTTCTTCCTGGCCAAGTCTGATCAGTTCTTGAACAATATGGACATCTTGGGCTGCTGCTGAGGGGTAACCTGCATGCTTCCTGTAGCACATCTCATGCCCAAGATGGTCAACCACAAAGGAGAGGAAGGAGAAAGAGTATTGTGAATTTGAGTGTTCTCTGGGAGAGGGAGGGGCCAGTTGAATGAAACTAAATAAAATCGAGTAGATCAAAGAGTGAGCCAGATGGGGGGGGTCTACCCATTTTGACCAAGCAACCTGTTTTTTAATCCTGTGCAACTGAGTCTCTCTAATACCTAATGTATTAATCCACGTGTAACAAGAAGTATCAGCAACTGTACAAATTTCTGCCTGTTCAGCCAGTAGGCAGTCTAAAGCAGTTCTATTATCTAGTACAATTTTAGCAAGATGATTTAAGGAAGTTTGTTGTGCAGCTGTAGCTTTGCAGTAGAATCTGCTATAGAGCCAATTATGAGGGAAATAACCTAACAAATAATGTCCTTTCTGAATGGTTAATGTTTCCTGGCAATGTTCTCTTTAATCTATGATGTAGGTTGAATAGTGGACAAATGTTTTGTTTTTGACTGATTATGGAGCAACAACGGTACCATTAAAATTCCTAGCCCATGTTGGCCTTCATTTTCTATCCGTCAAAGCACTAGATTGCCCACACATAACGTTGGCCATGAAATTCTCCACAAATAAAAGTATACCCCATGGGTGCACACAAGGTTCCTTTTCCAGTTCTCTTGTTCATGGACACATTATTTGGAATGGTGGAATTAGCAGTTTCTACCCAAGGGTTTGAATCAGTGTTATTACAGGTTAAAGAGTGCTATGGTACCCTGGGACATATGTCAGTTTGCAAGAAACCCCATTTGGGCTTTTGATGCAAACCTGTCTTGTGTTATGCTCATTGCTTTTGTTTTTGTATTCCATTACTGGGTTAAATTAAAACAGGGAGTGAGAAAAAGTGGGCCTAGAAATCTTACCATTAGTGTAATTTGAACAGCAGTCATGTCAGGAATATTGCTAAAGTTAACCACTAGGAGAACTAAAGGATCCATTAGGTCATGTAAAGATCTGTGTTTGGCATGACAGATATAACACTTCATCAAGTAACCCCCAGAAGACACTAATTGTGAAATTTAAATTTCAGCATGATCCTGCAAAGTGAAAGAGGTAGGCATAAGCAAGGAAAAATTAAGAGAAGTAACAGTTTCATGATAGTAGAGAAGTCTTGATCTGGGATCTTGGGAAGGCTGTCCACATCTAGGATGTCATCTGCTTCTAAGGGGTAACTTTCCTGGTTAGCTTTACATTAAGGTTTCCAATGGGTGTTACAGTTCCAAGAAATTGGAGAAACCCTTCTGAGTTGTGAGATTAGGGAGCCAGGTTTCAAGGTCCTGAAATTTTGCTGCAGTGTGGACTGTAAGAATAACTTGGTATGATCCCTTTCAATGAGGTTCAAAGGTAGTCTTTCTCTCAAGTTGTTTCCATAAGACCCAGTCTCTAGGTTCTAGATTATGAACAGTTTGATGTCCTCAGTGGTGAATCACAAAAAGCCTCCTTTACTAAGTGACAATACACATTGGCATAATGCATCACAGCCTTACAGCATTTAGTCAGAATTTAGAAGAGCAGAAGATATACGAAGTTTTATTATTAGGGATGTAGGCCTTCCAGTGACTATTTCATAAGTGGTCAACTTATTTTTTTCAGTGGAAGTGGATCTTATTGCCATCAATCTGCAATGTCTTACAATCCAGTCAATTCAGTTAGCTTTGCCTAATATTACTGTATGTATAATACCTTATTTAACTAACTTACAACTTGTCCAGTAATTCAAGTACCTCTATTGTTGGAGATTTCTCCAGGAATGCCCCATGAAGGAAACAAACTTTTTAATAACTTTTTTTCTTTTTATTATTATTATTATTATACTTTAAGTTCTAGGGTACATGTGCATAATGTGCAGGTTTGTTACATATGTATACTTGTGCCATGTCG
>NW_012118265.1:4334268-4342033 GCF_000951035.1 Colobus angolensis palliatus
ATAAATAGCTCTTATTATTTTGAGATACGTTCCATCAATACCGAATTTATTGAGAGTTTTTAGCATGAAGGGCTGTTGAATTTTGTCAAAGGCCTTGTCTGCATCTATTGAGATAATCATGTGGTTTTTGTCTAATAACTTTTAAGCTACTGTTATCACATCAGCTTTCCTGCATGGGAATGCTTCTATATAACCAGAAAAACATGTGCTGAAAATGGCAATTGAATGAAATTTCTCTGTAAATGGTCAAACAGCCCATCAGGTAGCAGAAACATACCTTAAGTTTTGATTGTCTCCCCGGGAATATGAGTTTGACAAACCAAACATTGGTCATAAACCATGTTGGCAACTTTAGAGTAGTCACCATGCCACATTTTTATAATTTTAATCATTTTATCTTTTCCATGATAAGTCATGGTATGCAGAACTTTTATAATGGGGGCTTGAAAGACTCAGGAAGGATCAGGTGAATATCTGTGCTCTCCATGAGTTCATGTTTAACATTGGTTTACATTCTTCAAAATATCATTTTTTCCCTCCAATTCAGGTGCATAGCCTGTTTATTAGATAGGTTATCATACTTAAGTTGAATTGGATCAATCTTATAAAGTTCATTCAAATTGCAGATGTCAGCAATTTCAGTACTGGCTGACTTAACCTAAAAATCTGCAAAGTGACCATCAAAGATTTTAAAGGCAAATATAGAAGTTTACATCGTTTTGGACAAAAAACTTAGCTCTTTTAATATTAAGAAGACTCAATTTTCTTAAGTAATCAAAGATCTAATAGAAGACAACATGAAGAACAGGAAATTGTCTTAATAAAACACAGTACTTCTGTTTTGCAGGCCAATTACCTAAAATACCTTTTACAACTTCCTATTAAGAGAAGAGGCTTACTCCAAGGAAATCCTGTTTCAATGGAGAGGACCAAATTTTATTTTTGCATCAGGGTACTTTTGATATTAATGTTCCATGTTTTACAAAACTTATAATTCCTTTCTAATTTTAGTCATCCTGATCACTCATAAAATTTATTTCCTAAGATTCATGAATTTTCTACATTTTATATCCTTTAAGTCATTTGTCCTATAGTTTTCCTGTTTCTTATTTTGGAACAACCAATCATTCTACTTTAGGAAAAAATTACTTTTTTAAAAAAAACAAAAACATACTTTTCATCTAAGTTTCACTTACAAAAACATGTCTTAGATTTTTTGTTTCTCTTATTTCTAATTTTAATTACCATATATTAATTAGATTTTTTTAACTATTAGTAACCCCAATTTCTAGTGAAAACCTAGGAAGTGAGCAATTTTGAACTGTTTTTTATCAGCATTTAAAATAATTTTTAGAAACATTTTCTCAAAACACAATTTTTGTTTATTAACAGACCCAAATATTAGCTTCTCTATACTGTATAAAAACAAGATGCCAAAGTTTATAAAATTAAACTTTTGCTTAAAAAATAATGTTTTAGCATTTTAACCTACTTAGATATAACCCAGGCATTTTATGAATCTCTCTTAATTTATTATGACTTTAAGACTTTACTGAAAAAGAATTTTGAAACTATGACAAGTTCACCTAACAACTTTTATCCCATTCCATCAGGGGGTTAAATCAAGGGACATTTGACCTTTTCTTTACTGACCTGTTTGATCATTACCCTAAGGAATTGTTAGCTAGGTTGTTCACTGTAATTTCTGCCTCCTGACTTTAAAAATTTCTCCAAACTGGGGTAAAAAGAGTAAATTGATTTGGGATCTTGTAATGTTGGCAGACCAGCAGGGGTTCCTCTGTTCTGTCTAATCTTTGGTAGATTTAGCCTTTATTTTAACCCCATCACTATCTGCTTTACTTACCCCATTTTTAATAACTATTTAAAAAGTTTTAAATTAATTATTTTAAAGATAGAGACAGGGTCTTGCTATGTTGCCCAAGTTGGTCTTGAACTCCTGGGCTCAGACAATCCAGCTGCCCTGGCCTCCCAAAGTGCTGGGATTCCAGACATCAGCCACTGTGCTGGGGCAACTATTAAAAAGTTTTAACCCAAATTTGCATTTTCAAAGGAATGGCTTAGTAAATAATGTAGAAAATTTCCATCTCAAAAGCACAGAGCTGAGACTTTAGGTCTAAATACCATTATTTGCCCAAACCAAGGAAGGAGGATATAGATGAAGGCCTAGTTAAGACACAATGGCCAAGAAAAAACACCTTAAACAGGTAAGGCTTGCTATGCAGTTTGAGTTGTAACAGCATTCCCTGCCTGATATTTTCCTTCTGAATATTTGGCATAAGGCCCATCCACAGAAAGTATTTATTCAGGATTATCCAGTGTAGTATCTTGTAAATCAACACAAGGGGCCACTGATTCTAATATTACATACACACAGTTATAGTCTTCACTGTCAGACAGCAGCAGTAGTGGAGTATCAAGGTTAAGTAAGTTGCAGTGTTTTGTTTATTTTATTTTTGAGATAGGGTCTCACTCTCTCACCCAGGCTGGAGTGCAATGCCATGATCATACTCACTGCAGTCTTGAACCCCTTGGCTCAAGTGATCCTCCCACCTGAGGCTTTCAAATTGCTTGAACTACAGTCATGTGCCATCATGCCTGCTAATTATTTTATTTTTTATTTTTTGTAGAGACAGCATCTTACCATGTTGCTCAGGCTGGTCTCGAACTCCTGGCCTCAAGTGATCCTCCCACCTTAGCCTCCCAACACATTGGGATTACAGGTGTGAACCATCATGCCCAGACTGCAGTGTTTTAGGTGGGGTTTGGAAGAAGGCAAAAGAATTTAATAAGATGTTAATCTACTTACTGATAGATGCTAAGTTTGACTAAAATTTAGTGAGCTTTCCACAGCACATGGAACTTGCAAGAAAAGTCTGTTCTCTACTAACTTCCCCTTTTTCTATTATCCCCAGAATGAAACGGTAATTGAACAAGAAGGTTAATGGACTCAGAGAATTGGAGTAAAGATAGATGGAGAGAAAAAGCAGCTAGAGTTAGTTCAATCAGGGTATCGTCCTTTTTCATTACATTCTTAGTTGTTATTTAAGCTTTTTATATGCCTTTTGCAAATTTTTTTAGGAAAGCAAATATTGATTTATTTAATCTTTAGATGCCTCTGCATACCAGTTAAAAAATGTATCTCCTTGTTTTTGTGCAGTTTTTAATTCTTTATTTTCTAATGTCTCTTGCAAATAAACAACTGTATCCAAATTAAAACTTTCCCACTGTGGCCTGATATGGTCTGGCTCTGTGTCCCCATCCAAATCTCATCTTGAATTGTAATCCAAATTGTAATCCCCATGTGTTGGGAGAGGGACCTTCTGGGAGGTGATTAGATCATGGGAGCGGTTCCCCTATGCTTTTCTCATGATAGTGAGTTTGTTCTTATGAGATCTGATGGTTTTACAAGGGGCTTTCCCCCATTCACTTTGTACTTCTCCTTGCTGCTGCTATGTAAAGAAGGACATGTTTGCTTCCCCTTCTGCCATGATTGTAAGTTTTTTTGAGGCTCCCCCAGCCCTGCAGAACTGTGAGTCAATTAAACCTCTTTTCTTTATAAATTACCCAGTCTCAGGCGGTTCTTTATAGCAGCATAAGCATGGACTAATGCATGGCCACTTTAATTTTTAGTTGTTTCTAGTGAAGTTAACCTGTTCTTCCAAAATGCACACAATTTGGGCTCGTACTTTTGATACATAAAATTAGCCAGAGTCCCAAATGGTGTCATCTCAGACTCCTTGAATTGTGACAATTAATTTGACCCTCAACTCAATTTAGTTTCTCTCTAACCCAGTCAGTTACCCAAGGCCTCTTGAGTTCAATTCAGTTAACTATCAAATCTAATCCGACTCTGGACCTAGCACAGTTAGGTTATATGCCTTCTCACAGTACAAAACCCTGGATTCAAAAGCCAAAAATGAATTGAGTACTTAACAAGAAAACAGCAGAGCTCAACCTGAGAGGAACTCACAACATTTGAGGCTCTATGGAGAAGAGATGGGACCTCAAAAGAGGTCAGCAGTGCATCTCCTACATTCCACAAGGGGTCTCAGAAGTTGGGTCTCCTCTGGTTTGCCCAAACTGTTAAAAGACAAAATACCAACAAATCTAACTTAAAGATTTGAATGGCTTTTATTCATGATTCCAGAATCAACTTCCAAACAGTCTGGATCAAAAATTTGCTCACACAAACTCAGATAGCTCAAAACACAAACCTGTGGAGCTTTGGAATCTGAGAACTTAACTACAATCCCCAGTTGGGCCTGGTGGATGCCTCACTTGGTCACTTGCTGTTCCTGGGAGTTACCGAAAGCTCTACTTCAGATCCCACTTCTGACACCAATCTGTTAAAAGGAAAAACTTTAGGCAAATTACATTTAACAGAGTTTAACTGAGCAAGAAATGATTCACAAACCAGATGGTCCCCATAACCAGAATAGGTTTAGAACAACTCCAGCTGCATGGTCAGATAACGTTTGTGGACAGAAAAAGAATAGTGATGTACAGAAAACAGAAATGAGGCTTAGAAACAACTGGATTGGTTACAGCGCAGCATGTGCCTTTTTAAAAAATAGCTTAAAGCCAGGTGCGGTGGCTCACGCCTGTAATCCCAGCACTTTGGGAGGCCAAGGCGGGCGGATCACGAGGTCAGGAGATCGAGATCATCTTGGTTAACATGGTGAAACCCCATCTCTACTAAAAATGTAAAAAAGTAGCTGGGTGTGGTGGGGGGTGCCTGTGGTCCCAGATACCCGGGAGGCTGAGGCAGGAGAATGGCGTGAATCTGGGAGGCGGAGCTTTCAGTGAGCCAAGATTGCCACTGCACTCCAGCCTGGGCAACAGAGCGAGACTCCGCCTCAAAAAAAAAAAAAAAAAACAGTTGGTCACTCATGATTGGCTGAAAGTTGGCTGCTGTGATTGAGACTCAGCTACTTGTTACAAGAGTAGGTTACAGTCTGCAGTTCACTGTACAAGGAAAAACTTTTAGTCCAAACTTAAACTATCTATGGAGGCAGCTTTAGGACAAACTTAATTCAATTAAACATGTCATTTTGAATATAGTCATCTTAGAGGGTGTGACTTTGTATCTCATGTGGATTTGATTTGTAGTTCTGATGCTTGATGGTCTCTTGGCCAACCCAGCCTCTCCCCGTCTTCTTGCTTGTAGCTCTCAGAATAACCGGTGAATGCTCTGGGAATGAAACACCCTGAGATAGGGAAGGACTGCCTGAAATAACCTGGACTTTGTCCGTATCCTTATGAGGAAATGTAACATCTTGACATAGGGAGTAACTGTCTGGGACAGCTTGGGCTCTGTTTCCCTCCCCTAGAAACAAGATGTCCTTCAATGTTTTAGCCTCATGATTCATATTCCTCTGAAATATATAGCCCAGGGTGGACTGCTTTTCAAGGTATCTCAGCTGGAGTGCAAGCTGGGAATGCAGTCAAGGCTTCATCCACCCCAGGCAGCTTTCCTGAGCCTTGGGAGACTGGCTCTCAATGAATCCAAGCTTCGTCCTTTGCTGCCTATCTGTAAGTAATGAATCTGCTTCATATAACTTGTTGCATGTGAATGGGTTCTGTCTTACTGGACTTGGACAAGTAGGAAAACTTCAGCCCAGGATGCAGTGGGCAGAAGTGTTTGGACTGTTATTACTGATGGTTAGCTTAGTAATGATCTTTGGTGTCCTCCATTCAGTGGCAATCATTCCTTGGGATTGATCATTATTAAACCTGTTTCACAGCTAATGATGTTGATCTTTTCATGTGCTTATTTATCCATTCGTGTATCTTCTCTGGAGAAAGGTATATTCAAACCATTTCACATTTTTAAATTGCGTTATTGTTGAGTTATTAGTTCTTTATATATTCTGGATACAAGTCTTATCAAATAAATTATTTGCAAATATTTTCTCTGAGTCTGTTGATTGTCTTTTTTTTGATAGCATCCTTTGAAGCACCTAAGTTTTTTACTTCGATTAAATCTAACATCAATTTTTTTTATTGCTTATGTTTTTGGTATTGTATCTAAGAACTCATTGCCTCATCTCAAATCACAAAGATTTATTCTTTTATTTTCGTCTAAGGATTTTATAGTTTTAGCTTTTACCTTTAAGTCTATGATACATTTTGAGTTAGATTTTGGGTATGGTATGAGGTAGGGGTCCAACTTCATTCTTTTGCATATGAATGTCCAGTTGTCCACCACCATTTGAAGAAAACACTACTCTTTCCCCATTGAAGTGTCTTGGCTTATTTCTCTGAAGCAAACTGACCATAAATTTTAGTGCTTATTTCTGGACCCACAATGCCATCTCATTGATCCAAATGCCCTATTTCAGAAAAATCTTTTTACTAACTAGAATACATATAGAAATAACAAATTTTAAATGTATCCTTTTGGTTAATTTTTGCAAAGTGAATACAACTATGTAGCGAGCACCCAGACTTAGAAATATAACATTACTAGCACCTCACAAAGCACCTTGTACCTCTCCTAGTCACTATCCCCAAAGGTAATCACTCTCCTGACCTTTATCACCAGAAATTAGTTTTGCATTTTTTTTGAATTATATATAAATGGCACTGTATAGCATGTGCTACTTCTTGTCTAGCTTCTTACCCTTTGTATTTTGTTTGTAAGATCCATCCATGTTGTTGCAGGTAGCAACAGTTCATGCGTTCTCATTGCTGTATAGTATTCTATTATGTGGAATTCTAGTTTTTGTTTATCTGTTTTACTAGTTATGGACATTTGGGATGTTTCCAGTTTTTGGCTTTTGAGAGTAGTGTTGCCATATACATACTTAAACCTGTCTTTTAGTAAGCATAAATATGTATTTCAGTCAGGTAGATTCAGCCTAGGAGTGGAATTGCTGGGTCACAGAGTGTATATATTCAGCACAGTTTTTCAAAGAGGTTGCACAAATTTACATGGAAATAAGGACATCTGTTTTTCAAAAGATGCCATTAACAGAGTGAAAAGTCCACAGAGTGAAGGGAAGATATTTGCAATACATGTGTTTGTATCAGAATAAGCATATAACTTACAAATCAATAACAAAAAGACAAGACAGAGACTCAGACAGGAGAATTGTTTCAGCCTAGGAGTTCAAATCCAGCCTGGGCAACATACTGAGGTCCCATCTCTATTAAAAAATAAAAGGGGGCTACCCTCTTTGGGTCCCCTCCCTTTGCATGGGAGCTCTGTTTTCACTCTATTAAATCTTGCAACTGCACTCTCTTCTGGTCAGTGTTTGTTATGGTTCGAGCTGAGCTTTTGCTCACCATCCACTACTGCTGTTTGCCACCATCGCAGACTTGCCACTGACTTCCATCCCTCCGGATGCGGCAGGATGCCCGCTGTGCTCCTGATCCAGTGAGGTGCCCACTGCTGCTCCCAATCGGGCTAAAGCTTTGCCATTGTTCCTGCATGGCTAAGTGCCAGGGTTCGTCCTAATTGAGCCGAACGCTAGTCACTGGGTTCTCCGGTTCTCTTCCATGACCCATGGTTTCTAATAGAGCTATAACACTCACCACATGGCCTGAGATTCCATTCCTTGGAATCCGTGAGGCCAAGAACCCCAGGTCAGAGAACACGAGGCCTGCCACCATCTTGGAAGTGGTCCGCCACCATCTTGGGAGCTCTGGGAACAAGGATCCCCTGGTAACATTTTGGCAACCACAAAGGGACCTCCAAAGCTGTGAGTAATATTGGACCACTTTCGCTTGCTATTCTGTCCTG
>NW_012118265.1:4342987-4343310 GCF_000951035.1 Colobus angolensis palliatus
AGTTCAGAATTATTCTAAGTCAAAAAAAGCAAAAAGGTAGCTTACTAACTCAAAAATCTTAAAGTATAGGGCTATTCTGTTAGAAAAAAGTAATTTAACACTAACCACTGATAATTCCCTTAACCCAACAGATTTCCTTACAGGTGATTTAAATCTTAATTACCATACAAAGGTCTGACCAGACCTAGGAAAAGCTCCCTTCAGGATAGGATGATAGATGGTTCCTCTAGATGATTGAGGAAAAAACCACAATGGGTATTCAGTACTTGATAGGGAGACGCTTGAGGAAGCAGAGTTAGGAGAATTGCCTAATAATTGGTCTA
>NW_012118265.1:4343360-4401803 GCF_000951035.1 Colobus angolensis palliatus
AGATGATTGAGGAAAAAACCACAATGGGTATTCAGTACTTGATAGGGAGACGCTTGAGGAAGCAGAGTTAGGAGAATTGCCTAATAATTGGTCTACTCAAACTTTTGAACTGTTTGCACTCAGCCAAGCCTTAAGGTACTTACAGAATCAAAAATACTGTCTCAATCCTGACTCAAAAGGTTAGCTACACCCTCTCTGAAACGAATTTGTATAAGAACTGTTGTTTATGCGAATGCATCTTGATGGGGCAGCTGGGTTGTTATGAAATACTCAGGAACCCAGCCCAGCTCTAAGACTCACCCCTGAGCAATGCTGGTAAAGGACCACTAGAATCCAGCAGCCCAGGGCCCTTTCTTTGTGGTCAAGAGAGGTGGGAAAAGGGGTGCAGGACTGCTACATTGGTGAGTGTAACTAATCCGATAAGCATAGCTCCATGGGTGGTTACGCACCCTGGAAAGAAAAAGCATTAGGACCATAGAGGATGCTCTATGACAAATGCTGATCGGAAAATGACTAGGGGTGCTGGCATCCCTATGTTCTTTTTTCAGGTGGGAAACAGTCCCCCCAAGGCAAAAACACCCCTAAGATGTATTCTGGAGAATTGAGATCAATTTGGCCCTCAGGCTAAGAAATGACTTATGTTCATCTGCAGTACTGCCTGGCCACGATAATCCTCTTCAAGGGGGAGAAACCTGGCCTCCTGAGAGAAGTATAAATTATAACATCATCTTACAGCTAGACCTCCTTTGTAGAAAAGAAGGCAAATGGAGTGAAATGCCATATGTACAAACTTTCTTTTCAGTAAGAGACAACTTGCAATTATGTAAAAAAAAAAGTGTGATTTATGCCCTTCAGGAAGCCCTCAGAGTCTACCTCCCTACCCCAGTATCCCCCTGACTCCTTCCCCAACTAATAAGGATCCCCCTTCAACCCAAATGGTCCAAAAGGAGATAGACAAAGGAGTAAACAATGAACCAAAGAGTGCCAGTATTCCCCGATTATGCCCCCTCCAAGCAGCAGGAGGAGGAAAATTCGGCCCAGCCAGAGTGCATGAACCTTTTTATCTCTCAGACTTGGAAGCAAATTAAAATAGACCTAGGTAAATTCTCAGATACCCCTGATGGCTGTATTGATGTTTTACAAGGGTTAGGACAATCCTTTGATCTGAAATGGAGAGATATAATGTTACTGCCAAATCAGACACTAACCCCAAATGAGAAAAGTGCCACCAAAACTGCAGCCTGAGAGATTGGTGATCTCTGGTATCTCACTCAGGTCAATAATAGGATGACAACAGAGGAAAGAGAATGATTTCCCACAGACCAGCAGGAAGTTCTCAGTGTAGACCCTCACTGGGACACAAAATCAGAACATGGAGATTGGTGCCATGGACATTTGCTAACTTGCATGCTAGAAGGACCAAGGAAAACTAGGAAGAAGCCTATGAATTATTCATTGCTGTCCACCATAACACAGGGAAAGGAAGAAAATCCTACCGCCTTTCTGGAGAGACTAAGGGAGACATTGAGAAAACATACCTCTCTGTCACCTGACTCTATTGAAGGCCAACGAATCTTAAAGGATACGTTTATCACTCAGTAGAAAATGTTTATCACACATTAGAAAAAAACTTCAAAAGTCTGCCTTAGGCTGAGAGCAAAACTTAGAAACTCTATTGAACTTGGCAACCTTGGTTTCTTTATAATAGAGGTCAGGTGGAATGGGACAAACGGGATAAAAAAATTTGGCCACCACTTTAATCATGGCCCTCAGGCAAGCGGACTTTGGAGGCTCTGGAAAAGGGAAAAGCTGGGCAAATCGAATGCCTAATAGGCCTTTCTTCCAGTGCAGTCTACAAGGACACTTTAAAAAAGATTGTCCAAATAGAAATAAGATGCCTCCTTGTCCATGCCCCTTATATCAAGGGGATTACTTGAAGGCCCACTGCCCCAGATGATGAAGGTCCTCTGAGTCAGAAGCCACTAACCAGATGATCCAGCTGCAGGACTGAGGGTGCATGGGGCAAGCGCCAGCCCATGCCATCACCCTCACAGAGCCCCGGGTATACTTAACCATTGAGGGCCAGGGGTTAACAGTCTCTTGGACACTGGTGTGGCCTTCTCAGTCTTACGCTCCTGTCCTGGACAACTGTCCTCCAGATCTGTCACTATCTGAGGGGTCCTAGGACAGCCAGTCACTAGATACTTCTCCCAGCCACTAAGTTGTGACTGGGGAACTTTACTCTTTTCACATGCTTTTCTAATTATGCCTAAAAGCCCCACTCCCTTGTTAAGGAGAGACATTCTAGCAAAAGCAGGAGCCATTATACACCTGAACATAGGAGAAGGAATGCCCGTTTGTTGTCCCCGGCTTGAGGAAGGAATTAATACTGAAGTCTGTGCAACAGAAGGACAATATGGATGAGCAAAGAATTCCTGTCCTGTTCAAACTAAACTAAAGGATTTCGCCTCCTTTCCCTACCAAAGGCAGTACCCCCTTAGACCCGAGGCCCAACAAGGACTCCAAAAAATTGTTAAGGACCTAAAAGCCCAAGGCCTAGTAAAACTATGCAATAGCCCCTGCAATACTCCAATTTTAGGAGTACAGAAACCCAACAGACAGTGGAGGTTAGTGCAAGATCTCAGGATTATCAATGAGACTGCTGTCCCTCTATACCCAGCTGTAACTAACCCTTATACTCTGTTTTCCCAAATCCAGAGGAAGCAGAGTGATTTACAGTCCTGGACATTAAGGATGTCTTTTTCTGTGTAAGGACTCCTTACACAGGTCCGAGGGACGAGCTTGCAACCTGTGGCATACCTGAGTAAGGAAACTGATGCAGTGGCAAAGGGTTGACCTCATTGTTTATGGGTAGTGGCAGCAGTAGCAGTCTTAGCATCTGAAGCAGTTAAAATAATACAGGGAAGAGATCTTACTGTGTGGACTTCTAATGATGTGAATGGCATACTCACTGTAAAGGAGACTTGTGGCTGTCAGACAACTGTTTACTTAAATATCAGGCTCTATTACCTGAAAGGCCAGTGCTGCAACTGTGCACTTGTGCAACTATTAACCCAGCCACATTTCTTCCAGACAATGAAGAAAAGATAGAACATAACTGTCAAACAGTAATTACTCAAACCTATGTCACTCAAGGGGACCTTCTAGAGGTTCGCTTGACTGATCCCGACCTCAACTTATATACTGATGGAAGTTCCTTTGTAGAAAAAGGACTTCGAAAAGTGGGGTATGCAGTGGTCAGTGATAATGGAATACTTGAAAGTAATTCTCTCACTCTAGGAACTAGTGCTCAGCTGGCAGAACTAATAGCCCTCACTCGGGTCTTAGAATTAGGAGAAGGAAAAAGGGTAAATATATGTACAGACTCTAAGTATGTTTACCTATTCCTCCATGCCCATACAACAATATGGAAAGAAAGGAAATTCCTAACTTCTGAGAGAACACCTATCAAACATCAGGAAGCCATTAGGAGATTATTATTAGTGGTACAGAAACCTAAAGAGGTGAAAGTCTTACACTGCCAGGGTCATCAGAAAGAAAAGGAAAGGGAAATAGAAGGGGACCGCCAAGTGGATATTGACACAACAAGAGCCACAAGACAGGACCCTCCATTAAAAATGCTTACAGAAGGACCCCTAGTATGAGATAATCCCCTCTGGGAAACCAAGCCCCAGTACTCAGAAGAAGAAATAGAATGGGGAACCTCATGAGGGCATAGTTTCCTCCCCTCAGGATGACTAGCCACAGGAGAAGGAAAAATACTTTTGCCTGCAGCTAACCAATGGAAATTACTTAAAACGCTTCACCAAACCTTTCACTTAGGCATTGATAGCACCCATCAGATGGCCAAATCATTATTTACTGGACCAGGCCTTTTCAAAACTATCAAGCAGATAGTCAGGGCCTGTAAAGTGTGCCAAAGAAATAATCTCCTACACTACAGGTTATATATTTCAATCCCTGTATCCTTAACCTCCTTGCTAAGTTTGTCTCTTCCAGAATCAAAGCTGTAAAATTACAAATGTTTCTTCAAATGGAGCCCCAGATGCAGTCCATGGCTAAGATCTACCGCAGACCCCTGAACTGGCCTGCTAGCCCATGCTCTGAAGTTAATGACATCGAAAGCACCCCTCCTGAGGAAATCTCAACTACACAACCCCTACTATGCCCCAATTCAGCAGGAAGCAGTTAGAATGGTCGTCGGCCAACCTCCCCAACAGCACTTGGGTTTTCCTGTTGAGAGTAGAGACTGAGAGACAGGACTAGCTGGATTTCCTAGGCCACCTAAGAATCCCTAAGCCTAGCTGGGAAGGTGACCGCATCCATCTTTAAACACGGGGCTTGCAACTTAGCTCATACCTGACCAATCAGGTAGTAAAGAGAGCTCACTAAAATGCTAATCAGGCAAAAACAGGAGGTAAAGAAATAGCCAATCATCTATTGCCTGAGAGCACAGTGGGAGGGACAATGATTGGGATATAAACCCAGGCATTCAAGCCAGCAACTGCTACCCTCTTTGGGTCCCCTCCCTTTATGGGGAGCTCTGTTTTCACTCTCTTAAATCTTGCAACTGCAAAAAAAAAAAAACAAAAACAAAAACAAAAAACCACACAAAAAATAAACAAACAAAAAACCAGTCCAGTAGAAAAACAAACATACCATCTGAACAGACACTTTCACAAGAGAGCCAAAGTACCAAAAACATATGAAGAGGCACTCAAATTTATTAGTTACCAGAGAAATGCAAATTGAAGCCACAATGTGTTGTATCACAATGTGATACAGTATACCCTCCAGAATAACAAAGATGCAGGCAATAATGTGGAACAATGGAAAACCCTCACACACTTTCAGGTAGTTTAAATAGGTACAAATAGCCTTTCAACATGTGCTAATTTATAACCACAATATTTCTTCTCCCTTCACTTTCACTAGATTGTGCAACCCTTCCCCTACCCCCGAATACATGTCAAGTATTTCAAGACAAATATCAGAGTGTTAAGTTCTATTCAGGTCTAAAATTGTATCCATGTGAGAGATGTTAATGGGTTGAGGAACTGGGGTTGTGTGGACACCTAGCCACTGCCTGGTGAGCATTCTTTTTTTTTTTTTTCTTTTTTCCTTCTCTGTGATACATTTCTAAGAAAATCACAATGTCTGATTTTAATCCTGAGGCTGTGGTATTTTCTATAGTAGGGGCAAGCAATCTTAAAGCAAGAGGGTCTGCAAGCCAGCTGGGGCAGCACCACAAATCCAGAAACTTCTATGTGTGGCTTCAGACATCTCTATGGTTTCCACCTGGCTGACTTCCTAGCCCTCTGCTTGCATGTGCTCCTGTGCCTCTTACAGCCTACTTCTGGTTTGGGATTTGGGTCTTGGCTCTTGCAACTAGACTCTCACTTGCCTGCTGCCTGCTCCAGGCTCTGCCTCAGCCTTAGCTCTGCCTTGCAGGCATCATCATCATCTATGTATGACTCCAGAGTACTGGGCATGGAAAATCAAAGCAGGAGGACTAGGAGTGCTCACATTGAGGTGTAATCAAATATTTCATGGGGGAGGAGGGCAGGAGGAGAGCTTAATCAGGGCACAGAGGTCAAGGCAGCTGAAGTGAACATTCATGTCAGCCCAGTATCCAGTCACTTTTCTTGTAACAACACACTGATTATCCTTAAGGAAATGTCGCTTCTGCTCTCTCAGTTAATATGATTTGGGTAAAGCTAAATCCATCCCCAGTTCCAGGATGCTGAGGTGACTAGAGACTGGCCAAACAGAACATTATGTTTCCCTGGCCACAGAAATGGATGCAGGCAGGGCCATGTGACTCAGAGCCTTGGTAATACAATTGGAGGAGAATTGCTTTTTCTGCAGGGAAGTCTGAGAAGAGAGAATGAAAGTGTAGGATTTGGCTAGTAGGCATGGCCATCTTGCTGATAGGAATGGATACTTGCCTTAGAAGACAAATTGCAGAACAGAGACAGAAGAGAGATCAGGCCCCAATGACAATGTTGGAACACCTCAGTCCATCTGTGTGGAAAGGCAGGACTACCCCTAGACTTGTTAATTGTGTGAGTCAACTAATATACTTTTTGTTTAAGCCAGTTCAAATTGGGTTTCTGCTACCAAATAAATCTAACCAATTCCACAGGCAGCACTATCAGGGGCTTTCAAAAATAGTTTCTCTAGGAAGGCATGGGTTCAAGGAAGACATCTGAAGCAGCACCATGAGTGAGAAAGGAGACAAAATGGCCAGAACCATGAGCCCCGACTCTGCTTTATCCACATCAGCTCTGTGTGTATCTGTTGTGCATGTTGGGATTCCACAGGAAATTTGATGTGAAAGCTAGATTTTGCTCCTAAAAAATTTGCAAACCCACTGGGTAAGATAACTGAGGAACAAGAAGAAGAAACACCAGAATGTGATTTTTCCCAGAATGAAGTCTATTTTTCTTATTTACCTGTCCTGTAACATATTTTAATGACAGCTTACCAATACTTAAAGGCTTTTCTGATATGATTGGTGGTGATACTAACTACTGTGAATTTTTTGATACTATATTATAAAATACGATTTAATACTTTTCATAATACATTGAATCAATATATTTCAAATGACCAATGCATGGGAAAGATCCATTCAAAGTGTAAGATACACCAATGGATTTTAATGAAACAGATTTGAAAAGTTCACTAATACAGTTTCAGGTTCTACTTTGCAACTAACCCTTAAAACATTACCCCTTGTAGAGTTTTGGTGTAGTATCAAAAAGAATAGCCACAAGGCTATTAAAATTCGTCTCCCTTTTTCAACTAACTATATATGTGAAGTCAACTTTTCTTCATATATTTCAAGCTAAACAATGTATCACAACAGATTGAATGCAGAGGCAGATATGAGAGTACAGCTGTCTCATATTAAGCTGGCCATTAAACAAATGTACAGAAATGTAAAATAATGCCACTTTTTACTATTTTTTTCTTGGAAAATATAATTGTTTTCCATAACATACTATTTTAGGTAAATATATAATAGGTTTTATTGTTATTTTAAATAAATAAATACTTAATTTTTTCAGTTTTAATTTCTAATAGGATAAATATTAACAAGTGTGACCCAGATAAACCAAAGTGCTTTGGGGTCCTTAATTTTTAGGTGCACAAAGGGGTCCTGAGATAAAAAACGTTTAAGAACCCCTAGACTAGTGGATAGTTAGGTATTTAACACATAAACATACAAATAAAGATAAACCTGAGTGTTTTAGTCCATTTTCATACTACTGTGAAGAAATACCTGAGTCTGAGTAATTTATAAAGAAAAAGAGGTAAAATGGATTCAGTTACACATGGTGGGGAGGCCCCACAATCATGGCATAAGGTGAAGGAGGAGAAATGACACGTATTACGTGGTGGCGGCAGGCAAGAGAGCGTGTGCAGAAGAAGTGCCCTTTATAAAACCATCAGATTGGCTGGGTGCGGTGGCTCATGCCTGTAATCCCAGCACTTTGGGAGGCTGAGGCAGGTGGATCACCTGAGATTGGGAGTTCGAGACCAGCCTGACCAACATGGAGAAACTCTGTCTTTACTAAAAATACAAAATTAGCTGGGTGTGGTGGCGCATGCCTGTAATCCCAGCTACTCAGGAGGCTGAGGCAGGAGAATCGCTTGAACCCAGGAGGCGGAGGTTGCAGTGAGCCAAGATCGAGCCATTGCACTCCAGCCTGGGAAACAAGTGAAACTCCATCTCAAAAAACAAACAAAGAACCCATCAGATCTTGTGAGACTTATTCACTATCACGAGAACAGCATAGGAAAACCCACCCCCATGATTCAATTACCTCCTGCCGGGTCCCTCCCACAACACGTGGGGATTATGGGAGCTATAATTCAAGATAAGATTTGGGTGGGGACACAGCCAAACCATTCACTCAATGAGTGATGTAAAGGAAAAGAACAAGGTGCTGAGAGAGATGAACCAGGAGACCTAATTTAGATGGTGGATGGTGTCAGAGATGGTGCTACTGAAGAAGTGGTTTTTAAGCTGATCTGAAGGAGGAGATGGGGGTAAAGATTGTTGTGGGCAGTGGGAACAGCAGGAAAAAGTCTCTGAAGTGGGGACAAGCTTGGTTTGGGTGGAACATGGCAGCGAGAGGACAGTGGCAGGAGATGAAGCTGGGCTAAACCTTGCAGGCTCTTGTAAATCATGTGAAGATTTTGGCATTTTTGTCCTAAGTGCATAGAAATGATCATAATATGAATTACTCTAATATACTTCAGCAGGCTTTAATTTTTTAAAGATAAAATAATCAGGATTGAATTTTTTTTTTTTTTAAAGATAATTGATTGCTGTGTGGTGCTGTGTGGAAAAGGGACTGGAAGGGGACAAGAGAGAAGGCGAGGACAGCAGTCGGACAGCTATTGTAATAGTCCAGGTGAGAGATAGTGGTACCTGTATCATGGAGACAGCAGTGCAAATGGAGCTATTTCAGAGCTATTAATACCACTTACAGGTTTTGCTGCTGCATTGGAGTGGAAGAGGGGATGACTCCTAGGGTCAGAGTAATCCTACACACTACGCTTAGTGATACCAATCCTAAGTATCACCAAAACCAAATACCCATTACATCAATTTGTATAAATATTTTAGGTTTGTAGACGTGTGTGCCTACATATATGCATGTGATAAAATTGCCCACGTTTACTTTTATAATCATGCGGTTATGAAATTGAAAAAGTCACTCTCATAGCACCACCTTGTGGACAGTAATAAAAAGTGTGTGTGTGTGTGTGTGTGTGTGTGTGTGTGTGTGTGTGTGTGTTTTGTTGGATTCAATCACTGCGAGAAAACACAATACAAGTTCTCCAGAAAGTTTACCAGTTATCAGCCACCCCAAGTCCTTCTTGGAAGGAGAGGGGATAGGAATACATTCAGAAGAGTTCAAGTTAAACTGACTATCCTGAAAATAACAGGTTAAATTCATTCAAACTAGATCCTCTCTGGTTGATTTTAACATACTAAAAGTATCTTTTATTCAGATAGCCCCTGTCAACCCATAATAATACTTTTTGTTTTTATGCCAAAATATGTTTTTTCAGTGCATTTGCCACTTATCTTCATGAGATTAGGGGAAGCATTTTTTGTATAATATCAAGCCTGATGGAAATGAATTTATGTTAATTCCTCACTTAAGTTCCAAACTCACCTAGAATTGCATCCTCTGAAACTGGGCTTTTCTTTTCTTTCTCTTTTTTTTCCTTTCTTTTTTTTTTTTTTTTTTTTTTGAGATGGAGTCTCACTCTGTTACCCAGGCTGGAGTGCAGTGGCACGATCTGGGCTCACTGCAACCTCCACCTCCCAGGTTCAAGCAATTCTCTGCCTCAGCCTCCCGAGTAGCTGGGATTACAGAGGCCCGCCACCATGCCTGGCTACTTTTTGAATTTTTAGCAGAGACGGGGTTTCACCATCTTGGCCAGGCTGGTCTTGAACTCCAGATGACCTCATGATCCACCCACCTCGGCCTCCCAAAGTGCGGGGATTACAGGTATGAGCCACCACACCCGGCCCTTCTTTCTCCTTTTTTTTGAGACTGGATTTTCTTGCCCCATCTTGAATCTGATTTGGTTTTCTCTGTTGCGCTTTCTTTTTTGCTGGCGTCGTTTTCCTCACACTTTAGCTCGTCATTGTATACTGTTCTATTGCTCTGGGCTTCTCAGGAGACCTCTTTCCTTCACAAGACGGGCTTCTCCAGGTGTTAGAAAGTGTCTCTACATGTGAAACAGATTCCTCTCTTAATTTCCCAAACAAAGCACCGGGAATATCAGGCTAGAATGTTTAACATTTTAATTTAAACACAAAGGAATTACAATGCAGGAAAACCTAAAATTTTACTTCTGGTCGTGTCTCTGCTTTGAGAAGCCCCTTGGACTTCTGACAACTTGCAATTCTCTGCCACTTGGTTGTTTTTCCCTAAATGTTGGTCCAGGCCAAGTGCAAGGCCCCCAGCTCTGGCTGGGGCATTGGGGTGGGGAGAGCCTTTCTTCCCTCTCCTTAGGCCTACTCCTTCCTGCTCCCACGATGACTGACAGAGGAAATGCCTGCCCTCATGTACAGGGCATGGTTTCTAGACATTCTCATTTTTCTCCTCTGCCTCTGGCTGTTTCTTCTGCGCCTGCTTTCCAGGCTCCTCACACTCTGCCTGACTGCTGACACAGGAATTCCTCAGGGCTCAGCATCAGGCCCAGCTATCTTCTTGCTTCATACTCTCCTTGGGTAGTCTTACCCCAGGCCACCATGTTACTTACCCTTAGTGACTCCCAGGTGTATTTATTTCTCTGGTCCAAACCGCTCCATTGATTTCCAGATCCTTATTTCTGATCCATTAGTCTACCTTTCCACTTGAATGTTTCATGTCTAAGACTAGACATGTGATTTCTTACCCTCAAAATCTGGTGTGCTTTCAGTGTTTCCAAGTTCTGTGAAGGTACAACCTTCCATCCAGTTACCAAATCAGAAACCTAGACGTCATCCTTGATTCTTCTTTCTTTCTTCCTCATCTCCCTCCCAGTGCAACCTATTTCAGCCTTCTTCATTTTACCTACCAAGGGGTATCTCCTGAGAGACCCACTTCGGTCTACTTTAATTGCCTCCACTCTATTCTGACCATCTCTTGTCCACACCACTGTTACAGCTGCCTAACTAGTCTCCGTATACACTTGGGGCTCTCTCCAATCCATGTTCTACTTTGAGGCATGTGTTCAAAATGCAGATCTTACCAGGCCACTTAAAACCTTTCCAAGGTTTCTCACACCTCATAGTCTACACTGCCTTGCGGTGGCCCCACCTTTTGCTCCAGCTGCTTCACAACCGCTCTCCAGCCCTACAGGCTTTTCTGTTCCTCAGGCGCATTCACCACAGGGCTTCACATCTGCTCACCCCTCTTCCCTTCACCCTGTTATCTCTATGCAGTCTTCTTACCTCAGCTAATCACCTCTTCCTCAGGGGTGACTTTTCCTTTTCTTTCTGTTCTTTATTGTAAGATTGACACATCCAAAATCTCTTCCCTCAGTTTTCAAATTTATCTTTATTAAAGTGCTTTTTGATTAATTGCCATCTCCTAAGAAGAGCCTAAGTTTCATAAGAAAAGAGGGGGTGCCACATCTGATTTTGGTCTCTGTGCTGGTTTTCCCCAGCATCCAGCATAGTGCCTTGCACATAGGGCATGTTAAACAACATTGAATGGCCAGGCACGGTAGCTCATGCCTGTAATCCCAGCACTTTGGGAGGCCAAGTGGATGGATCACTTGAGGTCATGAGTTAAAGACCAGCCTAGCCAACATGGTGAAACCCCATTTCTACCAAAAATTACAAAAAAATTAGCTGGCGTGGTGGCGCGCACCTGTAGTCCCAGCTACTTGGGAGGCTGAGGCACAAGAATCGCTTGAATCTGGGAATTGGAGGTTACAGTGAGCCAAGATCATACCACTGCGCTCTAGCCTGGGCGACAGAGTGAGACTCCATCTCAAAAATAAAAATAAAAATAAAATAAAAAACACTGAATGAATGAATGAATGAATGATTATGTCTCTAAGGCCCTGACAAGGGAATTACAACCATCAACAGAAAATGCAGGCCCAGGTGTGGCTGAAGAGTGCCTACAACCTGGACAGCTCAAGACCAGTCTCAGCCAGTTGCTATTCATGGTTATGTCCACAGTGTGAAGTGAAGGGAATCTCAGGCCTCCCCGACCCTGGCCTGCTCCTACTGGTCTTGTGACATTGGTGAGAATGTTCTTGGAAAAATGATTCACACATCTTGTCTAAGAGCAAATAATAATTCGGGGGAATGTTCCAGTCTAACTTGATATCTGAAAAAGGAAAATAGTGGCCATCTCCTCAAGGGTTCATTCCCACTAACGACACAGTCAGTTTAGATGACTATTCAGAAAAATTAATATCCCCATCTTCAAGCAAACAGCTTTCTTCTGCTTTATATTTGAGAAGCTGAAAAATCAAAGTCATTTTGCTCAAAACAGAAAGTTTAAAAGTGAACTAATGGCTCTGAGAAACTTCTAGTTATTTTTAAATAACATGTCTCCACTCCGAAGAAAAAAATCAAGTATTACTGGGTACCCTGTTTATAAGATAAAATAAAAACTTATTTTCACTGAACATTGACATACAAAGTAATTAATAGTTTTATATATCAAAATTATACTTTTACATCTAAAACATAGATACTTAATCTTTCCTCCATTATTTTACTTATTTATAGATTTGTTCCAGGAATAATTTAACCCAAATTATAGCACCATATAAAATATGGCAAACTAACATAAATTATAAACAAATTAAAAATTCAAAGGAGGAATAAGGGAAGAAACATAAAATGGATACAAGAATGAGGTCAATTTAAAAAATGGCTTTTGTAAGAACCAATACACTACCCAACAGTCATCCTGCTTTTCTTCCTTCTACAAAACCCTGATTTTGCTCTAATATCAAGTGCCCTGTGCTCAGACTCAGAGGATGAACCATGATTGATCTGAGTCATGGATCCCCTAGCTAGACAGTTCTTGTTAAAAGGAATATTTTTATTGTTTGCGACTTTTAGTGAGATCTCATACTTGCAGCTGAGCGGTTCCTTACTAATGCACTTGGTACCTTTTTTAATTCGGCTCTAGCAGTCAACTCCAAAAGAGACATTCAGTAAGAAACAATGTAGTGTCCATAAAACAAAAAACAGGCCCACACCTCAGGAAAAGCACAATATAAGTAAGATTAAGACCACATAAGACCAGAGTCTGTAGGGATCTACTTATTTGTCTGGTGTATTTAAAATCCTCAATGAAGACACCAATGATAAAGATATTATAATCTGCAATCCAAGCCAAATTGCCTTTCTTTTCTGACATAATTTATTATTCACCTTGAAGTTTCATTTTCTACCTGGTCTTTTTCTACCTGGCTAATTCTTTGAGCCAAAGGCAAATACATTTAATCAATTAATTTGAATGAATGCAGAAAGATTGTTCTTTGGAAACTAACCTTTGGATTGTGAATACAGAGCCCTACGTCTGTGAGGTGGCAGATTAGTGGGGTGGGTGGCGGTGTCTACATTATTCTCGCGTACTTCTTTTAGAAGGAATATGTGTTTACTCTGTGTATCTCTTCAGAAAGAACATAGGCATTTATCAGGACAGGGAAAGAGTATATTCTAAAAAGAATTGTTTTCCCCTTTGAATAATGACACAAGAGATTTTATTCTTATATATAATTTTATGTAGAAATCAGAATTTTTCTCAGTTTGTCTATTTGTGTATTTATATCCAGTGTTGAAGAAAAGAAACAAACATATTGTTAATAAAAAGAATGTCTCCTTGTGGCTACTGAAACCCACGTCAACTGCTATAGCTGCCAGTCTACCAGGAATAGCCCCTGCTTCAAACCCCAAGAAGCCCATTTACTATTTTAATGACAAGAACTTGCTAATGTGGGCATATGAACTGTAGCCTTGGAAAGGAATGCTGTCCATAACAGGAAGTCCTTGAGAAGGCTTGAGTTCTTGCCATAACTAAAAATCCGATGATTCATTACCAATGACTTCATCCCCAAATGAAAGCTAGCAGCCTGCTTCCATAATCCTCATGGAGAATTATACCAAGAAAAGACAACTTTGGAAAAACATTCAAGAGAAAGGCTTCATTTTCTCTTTTGAATAAAAGAAAGAAACCAGTCTATGTGACTACAGAGGCGCCACCATGCAGGCCCTGGTGTAGGGGCCTGTGTTTCTCCTACAACGCTGACAGCTAGGGATTTACCAGATACTTTCAAAATGAAAAAACTGCTAATGGTATTTTTTTTTTTGTGGGGCTCATAAATGAGAAATATAGAAATGAATGGTCTCCCCCCACATTAGGCTTTTGCATCCCAGCAGTTCTGACACTTCAGACTTCGTTGCATGGCCTAGTTTTCCCTTTAGAAAAAAGGAATGGTCCCATTCCAGCTGATGGTGGCCTCGCTCCACTTGGTTCTGATTGCCATCTCCACTGGTGAAAACCGCCGTCTTGGTCCATGTTTCTCTTCCTGTTGGTCTCTTTCCCAATGATGGGAGTGAGTATCTGAAGAAGGAACAGCCAGCATTTAGACCCAAGCCTATGAACACCATTCCAGAGGAAGCCACTAAAGAAGGACAGAAGGGTGGGTAGGCAGGAGTCAGGCTCAGCAAGCTCGGCAAGCTGTGCTCCTACAACTAGTTAAGCAGAGGGGGATTCAAACAGGTGGTGTGTTGAAATGCCCCAGACCGAGTAAGTCAGTGGTAACCTGGGTTGTTGTGCATAACTGTTGATAAGCTGTGTAATACACCTTCTGGAACCATGATGTGACACCTAGAACCAGGTATAGGTTACTAAATATTGTAAGAAAAAAAAAAAAGAAAAAAGAGGCCAGGTATGGTGGCTCACACCTGTGGTCCCAGCACTTTGGGAGGCTGAGGCAGGTGGATCATCTGAGGTCAGGAGTTTAAGACCAGCCTGGCCAGCATGGTGAAACTCTGTCTCTACCAAAAATACAAAAATTTAGCTGGGTATGGTTGCAGGTGCCTGTAATCCTAGCTACTTGGGAGGCTGAAGCACAAGAATCACTTGAACCCAGGAGGTGGAAGTTGCAGTGAGCCAGACTGCACCACTGCACTCCAGCCTGGGCGGCAGAGTGAGACTCCATCTCCAAACAACCAACCGACCCCACTTCTCAATGCTTCTCAGAATACATTTGCATTTTTGGATGGAGGGCAAGGCATTCTAGTGGGGTAGGCAAGAACTGGGTTTGGGGCTTGAGTTTATCTCATATTAGCCAGGTGACATTTAAGAAGGTACTTAGCATCTATTGCTAAACTTCATTTATTCAATTAGTAGTTACTTGTTGGGCACCATAATTTCCACTTCATAAAAATAGAAATCCTAGTACTTACCTCATGTGGTTATTGGGAATGTTACGGGTTAATGCCTGTGAGGTTTTCAACACAATGCCCAGAACAGAAAGCAGATGATTCTTGTGAGCTAATGAAAAATGTTGCTTTATGCAAAGAAGAAAGTTGAGGTAGAAACAATATATTTTAAGGAACATATTGTCAATGTTATACTAAATTAAATGGGTTAATATGTATTTCTCATAATTAAAGAAAGAGAATTAGGAACTGCACAGATAAAATAGCCACTAGATGCTTTTCCACACGTAATAATGGAAGATTACTTAACGCCAGGCTTGTGGTGCAAAGTCAGAATCAGTAAAGCTTCATAAATGCAGCTAAGGCTACGGATACAAACTCCCAGTTTGTCCAGTGTTAATACCTCGTCCAGAGGTCAATGTTTAAAGACATTTTAAGGTTAGTCTTTTTCCCTCAGGAGTTTGTCACTGAAATGACCTGTTTGGTTGTCTGCTTCTCCTGTTGGATTGGAACCTGTCTAACAGTTTGTGGAACTTTTTGGAATAAAAGAAACCAGTCTGTGTGACTACAGGGGAGCCACCATGCAGACCTGTGCCGCATTCATCATTGTTTTCCCAGTGTCTAGCCCCGTGCCTGGCACACAGTAGGACCTCAAAAATGCCTTTTGCGCTCATTTAAACAGAAATGTACTATCAGTTTGGTTACTTATGTCACTGGATGATTATCTGATGTTTGGTCGTGAGATAGCATCAGCCAATTCTCCCCTGGGTTTTCCCAATTATTTCCTCAGGTATTAAATACCTCATGCTCCAAGGTCAAAGGCCCTGGAGAATGGTTTTTGGAAATTTGGCTCCATACCTTTTGTTTTTCTCTTACCTAAAAGTTGTGGGTTCCTCTGTGCTATTTCTAACCCCCCTTCTCCTAGGTAAAGCACGTTTAGAATTCCCACATTGCAATGCTTGGGTTTAGGGCTGTGGGATTCATGTGTGAGCTTCATTTCAGAACCTGAGCCTAAGCACTTTCCTGCAGAGCTAGCATGAATATCCACACAGTTGTTAAACATCGGCAGCCGCATCTCTTTGAGCATATTATAGTCCACAACACTTGGAGTCTGAAATGCTCACCTATTGTAAGATGCACAAGCTTTTTCTGTGAGGGCTGGCCACCGTAAAAGTACAGATCAAAGAGACGCTCCATTTTCCAGTCTGATAAGAGCTGCCTGTTTGTGCAAAAAAGGATGCTGTAATTTCCATTGATGTTGCACAGCCAAATAGGTAATTTGGGAGTCTTCAGCATGCTGCCCACCTGGAAGGAGGAAGGGGAATGCAGATAAACATATAGATTTTGAAACATTGTGACACATGCCAATACCTGATCGTGACCAAAAAGGAGCTCTGAAGTTTCTTGTTGCACTTGTCGCTGTGCAAGGCATTGTACGTAGAGTAAGATTTCAAACGAAGGCTTCGTCATGAATAAATTTGCATTTATGAATGATCTGGTGTAGTGATGCTTCCATTTTTATCTTAATGGATTATATTAAAAATTTTTTTGGTGACCTCATAGAGGAGGTGAAACAACTTCAGTTTGGTTTTGAGGTGAGGTAAAGAATAAATAGATAAACTGAAACAGGAATGTAGTGGTAGAATAAGAGAACTCTAATTCTCTTATTCTGGAGACTAGCATGTCTGCTGCCATTCCCAAGATAAGGCAATAATTCATTCAGCAGGTGGTGGTAAGACTTCTGGCAACATCAGCTATTTAGAATATAGAGAAAAGGATATCAAATAGCTTCTGGAAAATGAGGGAAACACATACACACATCACACATATACACATATATCTACAGGTTAACATGTAGATCAATTGTGAAGATGTTCCTAGACAGCAGCTTGTTATCTGTTTTTTCTAAGTACCTGTCAATCAATTTAGCCTTTTTTTTTTTTAAGACAGGATCTTGCTCTGTCACCCAGGCTATAATGCAGTGGTGTGATCTTGGCTCACTGCAGCCTTGACCTCCTGGGCTCAAGTGATCCTCCCACCTCAGCCCCTGGGACTACAGGTGGACACCATCATGCCTGACAAATTTTTGTATTTTTTGTAGAGACAGCATCTTGCCATGTTGCCCAGGCTGGTCTCAAACTCCTGGACACAAGCAATCTACCTGCCTTGGCCTCCCAAATATTGGAATTACTGTACCTGGCCTGGCCTTGAATTCTTATAGCTAGTGAATGAGATTTGCAAAAACCAGCCCTGTGGGGTAGGAGCGGGGAAGGGGATGTAGTAAAAGGGCAGTGGTCCTGCACACTTCTAGTACGTTTCTATCAGTGATAACCATCAGTTTGTTTACACAGGCAGGGAAGCACATATTTTTAAAAGTTTTCCATGAAAATTTATTGCAACAATTTTTAAAAATTTGTTAAAAGTTATTTCAACCTGAAATAAACCTAAAGAAATAAACATGAGTGACATGGACAAACCCGTGATTTCCATGTGACGCCAAGGAGAATTCCTGGGCCCCTTAGCTTGGCCTTTCTTCCTGTAACTGAAGGGACCACTGTTGCTATTCTATTTCTTTTCTTCTCAGTCCTCAGAGTTGTACTGTTTGTTCAGGAACAAATTCTGTTTTGTGGAAATCCAGCTTTGAAAAATTATCACGTGCTTTATCAACCCAAGTATTAAAGGCTAATAACTTGACATTTTGATTTCTCAATAATTCTATTCAAATCTCTTTGTTTCCTTGAGTTTAAATTCTTCAGCTGTGGGTGAGTGGGTGAATCAGAGATGCTTTTGTCTGTAAGTATTTCACTTTTAGCTACCACAGAACATTTACATTGCTGTGCTGAAAAGAAATGACCTCAGCTGGTAGTTTACAAAAGGGTGGAAACCTAGCACCCAATCAGGACATGTTCATAATGGGTGCAGGATTTACTCATCTGCATAGTGGGTACAGGATTTGCTGGAGTTAGCTCCTCCAGGCTGAATATATTGTGGGCATTTCACATACCAAACACGGGGCAAGTCTGCCCACCAGCTGCATCAGAAATAAAAGAGTGAAGATGTGCCATTGAAGCAGTAGCATAAGTTTTAGTTCCAGATATCCACCACCAATTTCCAAATAACTTTGTAACTATTTATTAGTTATAAAATAAGCACTTTCTTTCTTAGGCCTTCTTGCTATGGCACCCTTCTGTATTAAGCTTATATGTAATCAAAATATGTTATACAGGAAGTCATGGAATTATCAAGGTTGAAAAACTTGAATGAAACTAGGAGATTGAGAGCTGTTTGTAGCAAAAGGTACTTCCAATGGAACTTCAAGTGGACATTCTGGTCCATTTGAATCTGATGATATTCCCTATAAATTAGTCTGGGTAGGTGTAATAGAATATACACATAAATGATATTGTTTCACAGAATATTTGTAATGTAGATGAAATTCACCTGACACTCAGATAAACATACTCTGCCAGGTGCTGACTGACACACTATTGTTATTTTATGCAGCAGTACAACAGTTTTCTTTCCTGAGCTCAAAGACACTCAAGATTTTGTTCTAGTAGGAAGAAAATGAAGTAGTCAAAATGCAACCACCTTCAACCCTGCAAAGTGACCTTACAGAGCTCTCACAGTGAGCAAGCAGAACCTCGCTTGCCCTGAGAGATTCTGATGAAACGGGAAATGTCATGCATGACTGTTGCTGCACTTTGAGTATTAAGAGGCAAGCCTTAAGATTACAGTTGAGAACACATCTGGTTTAAAGTGAGTCCTGCAAAAAACAAAACAAAGCACCTTCCAACTGAATCCAGACAGAGATTACATCCCCCATTCTTCTTGGCACACCATATAAGCAGTTTGACTGGCATTTTTCGCTTTAAGCATTTGTATTGCTTTTGGATAAAAACAGTTTACCAGCTACTCCCCAAAAGCAGGATTCTAAATATGTTTTATTGGTGAGATTCCATCAATGCTGAATTTGTGCATGTTGCTTCATGTTGCCATGGTAAAAAGGAAATTAAATTGTGATACAGTGGTGCTATAAATAAAATACCTTTCTCCTTAAGTTCACTCATTGTGTAATAAGCCCAGTATTTTCAGCATTAATGCAGCAATCAAGCTTTTCATAACATATATCATTTAAACTAATGTAAAATTACAAGGACAACAAGGAGGATGGACAAATTCTACATATCAGAGTGCAAGAATTGAGTCCATGTAATTCTTTTTTTGAATGCTGTCTAGAACAATGGGGCTTAGAACATGCCTTTGCATAATGAGCATGATATTGCAAGTCTCCAGGCCCCAGGCTGGTAATCTGAACAGGAGAAAGGTGTTTGAAACGTTGTGCTTTCTTCGCTTTCTTCACTGATTCCTGGTGACAATTCCTGTGCATAACTGTTAATGGTCTGGCTCTCATCTCTGCCACCTGGAATACAGACTTGATGTAACTTCTCTCACTGAGTTTGCAGGTATGTTGTAAAGACAAATTAGTTCATGTTTGCAGGGCGCTATCTCAGTGACTTAGTGGCAGAGTGCAGTGCGTACCGCTTCACTGGGTACTTCTATGGTTGGATTTCTTCCTGTCAGACTCTCTAAAGGGAAAAAGTAAAGGGGGAAGAAGGTATGACTGGGATAGTGGTGTGTGCTGCCAGGGCTGCTGTAGGAGTAATTCTGGCAAGACCTAAATGGCTTCAGTCCCTGAAAAATCAGAGTGGATTTTTCTTCTCAGTGGCAGGTGTGAAGATAATGTGAACCTCCCAAGGCTTTCCAGATGGTGTTAGACTCAAACTGCTTTATGTTCTCACTTAGGTATTGGAACCTCACACTCAAATCTGTACCTTCAAATAGAAAAGTGACAGGGAGGCTTCAAAATAGTGCCTCATCTTATGGTAGCTGGCTGTGTTCTGCAGGAACCATCAGTCTGGTGGGGTCTGGGGGGCTTGTCATGTCATCTAATGAGAATACCATCTTTTTTTTAAAAATCTCACCCACTGGGCTGTGACATTGGGACTGAAAGACACATGTTTTTGCAATCTCTGCAATTTTATCACAGAGTAATAAGAGATTTACTTAGGGGAGACGGAGGCAGCATTACAGGATGGGTTTCACCTTGACAGCAGAATCTACCTGTCAGGCAGCATGTTGGTTTTCTTCTGAACTAAGAAATCTTTCTGATATTAGGTTTTTATTATCACTACACAAAAATAACCTTCAGATTCGTTGCACCTACCATAGGCAGGAGCTACTAAATATCCACAAAACACTTACATGCCTAGTTGGCATTTTCACGGGTCTCATACAGAATCAGAAAGGAAAGGTAGTGGCTGCAGGGGTCTTCAGTCCAGTCATACTTAGAGCACCGTCCCAGAAGCACATCATATTCTTTCTTGAATAAACTTCTGTTCTGCACTGTGTTTCAGTTCTGTGCTAGGATGTTGTGAAATATTCGACTTCTGGGGATAATGCAGTCAAATGGTCTTCTGGTTAGCATGTCTCTGAGCACCCACTGAGCTTGGTCTCCTAGGGTTAAGGATTTCCATACACCTGACAAGTGAGATGTGCCAAACCAGGAGGTGAAGTGGGGGCAGTTCACCATCAATACAAACTCACAACCACTCTAACCTAGAAGTCAGTGGATTGAGTTCCAGCTTGTTGAGCACAACTGTCATGCTGTGATTTGCTACCATTTAAATGTTACCAACAAATGTTACCATTTAAATGTCTATAACAGATATTATAGACCATATAATATATCTATATATAGATACAATAGATGATAAAACTACCGATGATAGAGTATAATTCCAAGATCTGGCATTTCTATATTTACCTCTTTATCAGAAAATAAGCAAAGATGATAATGGCAGGCAGCATGGTCCAGTGGACAGAATGTGATCATTGAATGTAGATAGAACTCGGTTCATATCCCTGGCTCTGACACTTGCCTAGCTGCTAGCTTTGGGTAAGTCCCCATTCCTCAATCTGGCCTTTCTTATCTCTAAAATGAATGACCAAGCAATAGAGCTTGAGCTTAAAGTAATACTGATTACAACTTGGAGTGGAAGTGGGGATTCAATAAATAAATGAAATGACCCCTAAAGGGCCAGGAACACAATAGGTGCTATATGCACAAGGTTATAAATAAGCTATTAGCACAATGAATAAATAAGCTTCATATATACTTGAATATAAATACACCTAAGTATATAAGTATAAATCAACTTGACTATAAATATACTTCATACATATTTTCTGTATAATGAGCTGATATAAAAAGCATCTTCAGGTAAAATCATCTTGATATGCATGTTTCTAACATATTCATACATGCCAGGAGTTCAAGTAAGAAAACTAACTGCCAGCCTGTATTCGCTCTTTAATACCTTTTTTTTTTAAAACCAAATTTCAAGTGCATGACAACGACAACATAATAAACATCCTCAGGGTTTCAAGCCATTAGTGTACAATTTCAGGCAATTTTCACTGAGGGCAGGATTCACAGGTATCTCTCTGGGGAGAGAACACCGAGTCCAAGAAAGAAGGATGAAAAGCCACTTTTCAAAAAGATGGAAGCATTGTAGATCTAATTTCTATGTGGATTTTAAAGCTAGCCTGGGCAGTTTCCATCCTTTGCCCTATTTCCAATTTGTGAGCAGGCATTTGGGTAGTGGTCCTGTGGTCTGGTATGTTTTGCCCTCTTCCCAGCAGGAAAGCCCTTATTTTTTTTTTTTTTACCTTACGCTATGGCCTCTTGACTGACTGTAAGTTCCCGGCCAAAATCCACTTTATCATTGGTGAATATTTTAGGCTTTGCAGGTAATTTTCTTTAGAGCATGATTTAGCAGTTCTATTGGTCTGAGCAGACTTGTGTAGAAAGAAATGTGATCCAGAAAAAACAGCAGTGCTGGATCCCTGTGAATTCTTGACTCTCTGTGATGGCATATTCTCTGATATAGTCCCTTTTCTCACAACAACTTAGTAGCTATTTCACGAAGACCTGTTTAATTTTAATTTAAGATAAAGCCTGCAACTTGTTTCCAAAGCCTTGCAAATGTTAGAAAGGAACCGAAAGCTGTCGACCTTTCTAATACTGATTGAAAGAAGATATACTCTTTCTTGTAAGTTCAGTTGAAATAGCTAGTTGGCCAATTCTGCACACCATAGATTTAATCAGCCAAGCCTAAAGAGATTTTTTTCTCCTTCCTCTAAAGCAGAGGTTCTCAACTAGGGTCAATTTTGCTCCCCAGGGGGGCATTTTGAAATGTCTGGAGACATTTTTATTGCCACACTGGGGCCAGTGCTGCTGGTATCTAGTGGGCAGAGGCCAGGAATGCGGCTCAATAGCCTGCAGTGGACAGGACAGCCCTCCACAACAAACAATTAACCACTTCAAAATTTCGGTACTGCAGAGGTTGAGAAGCCCTGCTTTACAACAGAGGTTTCTAATCCTGGTTGCGCTTTAGAATCATCTATGGGCTTTAAAAACTTCAGTTGCCCAGATGCTTCCTAGACCAAATGAAGCAGTCTTTGGGTAGTGTTGGCTATGTAATTTGTGGGGCCCAGTGCAAAATGAAAATGTAGGGGCCCTCGTTTAAACATTGACAATTTCAAGACAGTGACACCAGACACTAGAACATTAAACAAAGTGTGGGGCCCTGTTTGACTACACATTCTTATAAAGCTGATACGATTCCGGGGGATGACCTGGGCATTGATAGTTGTAAAAGATCTCCAGGTGACTTCAATGTGCAGTCAGGGTTGACATCACTGCTCTCTAGCATTTATTGCCTGTATCCTTCCTGTAGCAATCAGTGTGTGTATGGTCAAGTATGGCTCATCTTTGTATCTGGACACAGAGCCTCACAATTAGTATTCAATTAGCATTTAGCTGTGCTGAAGGAACATAGCTGAATAAAACACTGTAACATTATGCCTTGTTATCTTCTATTATAAAGTCTTATATGTCTATAGAATATTCTGGCCTTCCAATGAGCTTCAACATCCATGATTTCCTCTGCTCTTCACGTCAGTCCTTAATCTGATCAGGTTGCAGGGCAGGTGCTTGTGGAATGAATGCACCTGTGTTGTAGGTGAGGAAAGAGGCTCAGAGAGGGTAAAACTGGTGCAAGTTACACACCTGTGAATGGCATGGCAAGGCCTCCAGCCAAACCTGCTGATTTCCAGGCCAGGGTTATTTTGCACATGCTACAGGAACTTCCTCACCTTTATGCCAGGTTCCCGCGTGTGTGTGTGTGTGTGTGTGTGTATGGGTGCGCGTATGCTCATTGGTGGCATGTGGCATGAAAATGAATGGCACAAGGATACTTCTACACAAGCAGACTTGTGTAGGAGAAGAAGTGGATGGCACAAAAACCAAATATTTAATTAAATATGGTTTAATTAATCAGCACATTTTTTTTAATGTGCTGATTTAAAAAAATCAGCACATGAAGCCCATGGCTTCTATTACTGCTGCAGAAAAGGTTAGAACCACATTTTAAGTAAGTTGATTGAAAGAAAAACATTAAGCAAATAATAGCAGGGGTAGCACAGAGACATGAAAAACCTTCTGAATTACCTACTCAAATGACTGAAATATGAGAAATGCTATTTTAAATCTTTCTATAGTGAGGATCTAGTGAAATAATCTTATGAAAGAGCTTTTGTAATAATAGACAAAACACTAAAATCATTATTGCATTTTTGTGTCACCACCACTTGAACTTGTTTCCAGCATATCACCCCATTTTCACACCAAGTCTTGGCATGTTACTGGGTCCTTATAGTTATAGAATGTTAGACCATGGACACCAAGTGACCACACATGGTTGAAAGAAAAGAAAAATATGTAAAATGAAATCTATAAATCCTCTATTTCTGGCTTAGTTTAACTCTTCGTTATGAGAGTCAGATTTTAAGATGAATTCCCAAATTATCTGAAAAAAGTGGTTAGGAGCTTTAGAGCAATAATCAATTCTCTGTCCAGGGTGTATTCAAAGTATAGTCTTTCGCATCCACACAATAGAACTCTTTGCAGCCTCTAAATATAATGAGAGGTCAGGCAGTGGCTCATGCCTGTAATCCCAGCACTTTGGGAGGCCAAGGTGGGTGGATAACTTGAGGTCAGGAGTTTGAGACCAGCCTAGCCAAAATGGTGAAAATCCTGTCTCTATTAAAAATACAAAACTTAGCTGGCTATGGTGGTGTGCATCTGTAATCCCAGCTCCTTTTGCAGGAGAATCGCTTGAACCCGGGAGGCGGAGGTTGCAGTGAGCTGAAATGGCACCACTGCTCTCCAGCCTGAGTGACAGAGCAGACTCTGTCTCAAAAATAAATAAAGGGTCATATACCCATATTTGTTATTAAATGAGATATTTGTGTTAAATGAGAAAAGCAGGTTTCAGAAGAGTAGAATAAGACACATTGATATGGCCGGGCACAGTGCCTTACACCTGTAATCTCACCACTTTGGGAGGCTGAGGCAGGAGAATCGCTTAAACACAGGAGTTCAAGACCAGCCTGGGCAACACAGTAAGACCCCTGTCTCTATTTTAAAAAAAAAGACACATTGATATGAGAAAGAAAAAAAGTATTTCTGAAAAACATTCCTGAAAAGATTGATCCCTGGGTAACGAAATTTGTTTTACTTCTTTTACTTTTACCTTGTCTATCACTTCACATTTTTCTATGATGAACAAAGAATACAAACTCAAGGAATAATACGCATATTTTTAAAGCACACTCGTACACAAAATATGCCAATTCTGCTATAGTCAGACACTATTTTTTTGATGGCATCAGACATATGATATGTATGTGTTGCAAGATGCTGATTTCATGAATAACATAGTAGCTGGAGACAATAGTAGAAAGAGGGACGGATGAAGCCTTATATACATGAAAGGTATTTGGAGCAGGAACCAGGAGAGCTGGAGGACAGGACAGATGCTGAGCAGCGAGGCCTTGTTTGCTGCTGGTATCTGGGAGAGGTGGTTGGGAGGCTTGTGGGGGTTTACATCCTCCATCAAATTGAATGACATCTGAACTGGTTTCAAGGTCATTCCCGAAAAGTGTTGTTACAGAATCTGCCTCATCTTCCCTGGGTTTTAGGATGAAATTTTTGTGAAATATCACAGAAGCAGCTTTGATTTGCGGTTTGGGGTGGGTATATTCGCTTTGTCACTCTTCTGTTTGTTTTCGCAGAATCACATCTTACTTAATTCCCTGGTTGTGCTTTTCACAGGACATTTTACTTTCTGGTTGTCAGAAGTTATAAATCCCCTGAGCTGGAAAGCTTTTTGACAGGAGCTTCAAATGTAGGGGCCCCCTTTTTTTTCCAGTGGTTTTTTTTTAAGCTTTGAGCAATATGTAGGCTGTGTGCATTCATTTGCATAAATGAAGGATTGGGAGGACACCCATCAACTGCTAACAGTATTTATTTCTGCGAAGGGGGTGTGTAGCTGCATGGAGATGACAGAGGACTTTTCCTTTATCTATGTGTGTATATAAACATATATATGTTTGTCAACCTCATTAAATGGGGTATCTGTATATTTCAAATATTGCTTTAAAATGTATGTATTTTATTACCTTTTTTATATACATAAAATATGTAAAATAAAATATGAAGCAAGTAGACTGGGATATTTCCATCTGTGGAAATTTCCCTGAATGTCTGTGTGTGGTGGGAGGGAGGTACACAGGCAGACAGTCAGGGAGAAAGTAGGCTCAGGTTTGAAATGCCTGAACAGACAGACTTTTAAACTGTTAAAATATTGACGTTCTGGTTGTATGGTTGAGGACTGGAACACACTTGCCTGTGAGAGTCTGTCATCTTCCAAGGCGTCCTTACCCCACTGCAAATAGCCGACGTCACTGCGGGTCAAGACTCCATGTAGTGTTTCCTGAGACTTTCCTTTCTCACAGCCATTGAAGACATTAGGACTTGCCCTTCCAGTTAAAATCATGTTCAGAACTGCCTAGAGAGTATATTTTACAGATATTTACGTTTTAGGTAGCAATGAAACAGTGACTGAAACAATGACTTAATTTTTTCTCTTAAAAATCATTAAAAATTACTATTTTAGTGAAAAGAATGAAATCACATGATACATATTTCAGGAAAAAGATGTCCTAAATATTTGGTAGAGTTAAAACAATCATTTATTAGCTTTTTTTCTTAAACCTTACCCCATAACTCCCTCTGTACCCCACTCTCATCTTAATGCCCTTCCTCCCTTTATAGATCTTTTAAATGTTGTTTTCCATGGTTGTGATTTAAGAAGCATGAAGCTAAGATGTTTTTATAGCACTTTTTTTTCAGTTATTAGGGATTCCTGGTGGGTCTTGTCAGGATATTTTCTGCTGTTGCTAGGATCTCAGAGATGAAGGGCTCTCGGAGGTAAACTAGGGAGGACTGTTATGAAAATTGGATGGTAGATTTTGACGCAACCCAGGGTAGTGTCTTCATACTCTTTCAAAGATAACTGGATTGCTCTTTACTTAAGGAGAGAATATATTTAATTAGAAAACAAGACTAATTCAGATTGTTTTTCTTTTTCAAACTCTGCATGTGGCATTCAACTAATTCAGATTCTACAATAGAAAGGCAGAATCTTCCAGCTCACCTGCCTGCACAGGAAGCCTCCAGCATTTGGTTGTAGCAGCTGAGTAGTGGTGACATCTAGGTCCATTTGAAGCCTGCAGAATGGGAGAAGCCATTGGCATCTGGTCAGAGACAATGATTGCACCGGGAGCCTGTACCTTCTTTTCCCCCAAAACACAAAGCAGCAGTAACACGGGCTCTCCTAGTCACTGTTTCTCACTTGCACTTTTCCATCTCTCACAGGGAAAGCCTCTAGGACTGGGGTTGCAGAGGTGGATGCAGTTGAGGGAAGTGAGCAATAAGTGGTAAGAGAGAAGGTGCAGATGTCTCAAATGTTAGAATCCCTGTGTGTGTGCTCTGGGTGGATGCTGGGCTCAGTAGAGAAGCTCTTTGTTCTATGTGACAAGGAATGCACTTGGCTCAGGGTGGTGACACATGACCACACCAGAGGGTGCTGGTTCAAGGCAGATATCAACAGATTGTCCAAATGGAAAACACCACTGTGGCCATTTCTTGGCTGCAGAAGGGCAGCTTCCACTGTTATGTCAGGGGCCATGGTCTCACCCTTGACAATATAAGGTCACGGTGGAATGTGGCTCCTGCTGTCACTTAGTGGGGAGTTGCTGCGTGGTATGTGAACTGTATGTGTTCTTGAACAAATCTACTCATGGAACTGGAGATTATGTCCTTCTGTGAATGAGACTTAAAGACTTGGGTCAAACATGGTGAGTACCATCGTGGCATCAGATACAACTCAGGATAATGCTTCTCAAAGGGTGGTATGATTTTAGGTGGTATAGACTTGAACATTTTAGAATTTTAATAATGATATATTTATTTTAATGCATTTACCTTTAGCCTGGTACATGATTTAAAGGACATTAACATTTAGGAAGAGGTTGATATTTAAATGTGTATTTTTTTTTAAATATTAAGCGAATGATAACATACACCATAAAAATGTGATGGTGGTATATAAAAGACAAGCTTCGGGACCACTGCTGCAGAACTCGTAATTCTTCCCTCCTGAGAGTCCTCTATTTCTGACTCTCCAGAAGTTACCTCTCTTTCAAGGTTCAGAAGAAAGTCTGTTTCTTTCCTGAAGCCTTCCCTGACCACCCTGTCAGCAGAGGGCCCTTTCTCCTCTGGAGCCCACAGAGACTCATTCTTTTTACATCTCATTTGGCACATCAGGTACCTCCTGGGACTTGCCCAGCATCTCTGTGTACACCCCAGTCTTTCCCAGCCTGGACTCTGCAGGAGGACAGTGATATATCTTCTCTTCTTTGTGCCTTCCACGGTGCCAAGAACAGAACTTTGCATATCATAGAGACAAAATACATATTTGAGAATATACCTTATTGTGGATCTAAATAATAAAATATATTTATTTATGAAACTTGTACAAACAAGCTTTGGTGTTGTCCACCAATATTTACAGCCACAAGAAGGAGGAACCTACTAGGGCACTATAAGAACAGATTCAAACTTGACTGATGACATCCACTTGCCCAATAAGATGGCCAAACCAACTATAGGAAAGGACGTGTCAACCAAAGAGAATCTACTAGAAAAAAACATTGCATTCATGTTTCCAATATGGAGATTTTTCAACACAAGATTACATTGTTTATGTGATCCCAATCCTATAGAAAATACCTGTGCAAACATCTGTAGAATTTACCTTTCAAATGTTCTGGAGAAGATCAGGCTGTACAGAAACAGGATGACACCATGGCTTCCTTCCCCTCTGAACTGTTTGGAAAACAAAAGAAAAGTATGTTGGTCTAAAAGCAACACAGACACGTATATTTGTGGGTATGACTTCAAGGATTTACAGGCTGACAGAATTTCCTTTCCCCTGGCTGCCGAAAGGATTGAGCTCCTCTGCCTCCCTAAGTCTTCCTACTCTCAAATTTATTCTCTTTCCCTGCTTCATGCCTGTCAATGGCACTGTCATTCCCTTGGCCCTCACCTTATCTTTTTGTCCTGCACTTCTACTATGTGATTCTCTTCAAACCTTGGCCAAGGTGTAGTATATCCTTTCTAGCCCACTTCACTGCTGCTCTTTGCTGCCCTTGGCTGCAGTCTCCTTATCCAGCCTCTTCTCTCCTCATGTCCTTCTCATTGCACCGTTAAACTGACGGGGAGCAGAGAGGCTTTGTAGAACTTGCTTTGGAGTTATACACCTTAGTTCTACTGCTTTCTAACTCCTACTTACTAACTTCTTTGAGTTTCAATCTAATCCACAATCACAGATAAAAAGAACCTTTCTCCAGGTTTATTGCAAAAGTTAAATGAAGTAATTAATTATTTGAACCTTCCTTGGTTCTTGGAATATGCTAGATCCACAGCAAAATTAATATGTGTCCCTCTCTAATGCACTTCTCCCTTGTCTTTTCTTGGACAGGTTTCTTTTCTGCTTAGAATTTTCTGAAGGTGCCTTGCAATCTCTAGGATCAAATCTAAACTATTTAATAAACATTCAGGGCCTCTCATCAGTTGGCTTTATTTAGCTCGATGTCAACACTCTACTTGCTGACAAGTAGAGTAGCTTCCCTGGCTGGATTTCTAGGTGCGGAGTTAAAACATCTTTAAAGTCTTCTTTAGGAACACTTTGCTAAAATGCATATGCTTTTCCCTTTATGGATTAATTTATCCATTTTGCTTTGTGTGACCTGACAGGGGCCAGGGCCCTCAGGTAGCAGAATAAATTCTAGTGCCATAGGAGCCAGATAGGCACTGAAATGAGCGAGAGAAATGGGGCGGGGTGGGGCCTGATGCAAATAGATGCTTTTATGTATAGATTTCCTATTGCTGCTGTAACAAAGTGTCACAGGCTTGGTGGCTTAAAACAACATGAATTTATTATCTCACAGTTCTGGAGGTTAAAAGTCCAACATGGGTCTCACTGTGCTAAAATCAAAGTGCTCATAAACCTGTGTTCCTTCTGGAAGTTTTTGGGGTGATTCTGTTTCCTTTACTTTTCCAGCTTCTAGAAGCCATCCTCATTCCTTGACTAGTGGCCCCACATTACATAACCCTCCTCCCTCTGCTTCCCTGGTCACATCTCTCTGACTCTCCTGCCTCCCCCTTTCCCTTATAAAGACCCTTTTGATTAATTGGGCCCATCTGGATAATCCAGGATAATGTCCCCCCCCCGGCCCCGCCCCCTGCCCCAAGGTCTTTAACTTGATCATCTGCAAATCCCTTCAATCAGTTAGGTAACATACAGTAGTCTCCGTTATCCATGGGGGATAAGTTCCATTATCCAGTGGACACCTGAAACTATGGATAGTACCAAATCCTGTATATATGATGTTTTTTCCTATATATACATACCTATGAAAAAGTTTTACATTAGGCACAGTAATAGATTGACAACAATAATAATAGTGTAGAACATTTATAGCAATATACTGGGAGCACTATTCTTGTGTTTGGGTACCACTGTTAAGTAAAATAAGGGTTACTTGAACACAGGCATTGCAATACCACAACTTGACTGTCTGATAACAGGGAAGGTCACTGAGTGACTAACGGGTATGGAGCGTCTACAATGTGGGTCCACTGGACAAAGGGATTATTCATGTCCTGGGTGGGATGGAGTGAAATGGCGAGATGTTCCATCCCACTGCTCAGAATAGCATGTAATTTAAAATGTATGAATTGCTTATTTCTGGAATATTCTATTTAACATTTTTAGACCATGGGTGACCAGGGTAATGGAACCAGCAGAAAGCAAAACCAAGAATAAAGAGGGACTACTGTATTAATATGCTTCTGGGATTAGGATGTGGACATCATTCAGTCTATCAAAACTTGTCTAATGAGGGTAGCTGCCTCTTATGTCAGCTAATTGAGGACATGCAAGAATATAGGCCCTGTGTTGCCAGATTTTCTGATTTTTTGATAAAAGTCAAAAATCTAGGTTTTTATGTGGAATTTCCTGAATACTTCTGACATTCACTGATTCAAATTTGTAAAAAGCAACACTGTGGGCTAATGCTGCAGATCTCATATGACAGGTGTGTTTGTTTCCTGGGGTTGCTATAAAAGGTTACAGAAAATCGAATGGTTTAAAACAATGGGAATGTATTCTCTCACAGTTTGGGAAGCTAGAAGTCTGAAACCAAGGTGTAAGAGTAGGGCCATGCTGTCTCTGAAGGCCCTTGGGGAGAATCCTTCCTTGCATCTTCCTGGTTTCTGGTGGTTGCCGGTGTTCCTTGGCTTGGAGAAGCATCACTCTTGGAGTTCCTTGGCTTGGAGAAGTTCCTTGGCTTGGAGAAGTCTCAGCTTCCATTATCACATGGTATTCTTCCTGTGTGTCTGTGTTCAAATTTTTCCTTTTCTTATAAAGATACCAGTCACTGGATTAGGGCCCAACCTAATTGAGTATGGCCTCATCTCAACTTGATTACACCTAAAAGACCTTATTTTCAATAAGATCCATATTCACAAGTACCAGGGGAGGGGGTTAGAACATCACCATATCATTTTGGGGGGACACAATTCAACCCATAACAAAAGATTTGCTGCTCACCGGTAGCCCTCAGACCTCTAGCTTGAGATCTCTGCCAAATGGAGCGAGACACAAGATTGATGCATTTTGATAGTGAGGTGGGTTTGGTAAAGTTCTGGATGGGGTGCTGATCACAACGTGCGACCCCGTCTAGGGGAGCTCCTTGAGAGGAATATATATATACCATGAAGTTCCTCTCACTCAGGAAATGGCATCAGCCCTTCCCCAGTGTGGCTAAGGTAATGTTTAGCTCTCATGCCAAGCCCACCTGTGTTGCAGAGTCCACTTCTGTGTAGGGCCTTGATTATTCCAGCTCAACCCTTAGTCTTTGACTGGGAAAGCCTGTGTATGGCTTCAGCTGTGATCCTCTGATCTCAACCATGGCTACGTTTAAGAATTTCTTGCAGATATGGGTTGGGAGGGGGTTCTTCCTTTGGAGTCAGACTCTCCCAGATTTGGGTTGAGACAGAAGACAGGGAGGGAAGGGTTTGCCTCTTTTTGCTGAAAGGGTCATTTCTTAAATGGATCCTCTATATCTGTGTAATCCCATTCAATGTCTCCTGCCCATTAACAAAGAATCCCTAAGCAGGCTTCTAGCTCAACAGTTCATGTCAGTTACTTAAAATCTATCATACAGGTTTTACTCGGTTCATATTGCTGCTGTAACAAATTACCATAAATTTAATAGCTTAAACACTACAGATTTATGATCTTACAGTTCTAGAAGTCAGAAGTTTGAAATGGGTTTTAATGAGCTAAAATCAAGATGTCAGCAGGGCAGCTTTCCTTCTAGCAATGCTAGAGAAGAATCTGTTTCCTAGTCCTTACCAGTTTCTAAAGGCCCTGCCCACATTCCTTGGCTCATGGCTTTCCTCTTCCATCATCGAAGCGGATTCAAGCCAGTAATGGCAAGGGGCACTCTTCTCCTAACACTTCTCTCTGACTTCCTCTTTTGCTTCCTCTTCCATATTAATGACCCTTGTGATTCCACCGGGCCCACCTGGGTCATCCAGGATCCTTCCCCTATTTTAAAGTCAGCTGACTAACAATCTTAATTCCCCTTTGCCATGTAATGTAACATATTCACAAGTTCTGGGTATAGAGTTTGGATGTCTTTAGGGAGACTAGTCCTCTGCCTATCACACAAGTTAACAATTTATTAACAAGATTAATAAATGTGATCTATGAGATCACATTTCCCTGCTCCATGCAATGAACAGTTGTATCACTTCATGGTTATCCTGCTAATTGCCCTCTGCTTTCACATTGTAGGTTTCTGATATTTCAGAAAATCAGCTTTTATTTCTTTCTCCACAGAGGATTCTTAAAAATGTCTTCCATTTTCTACCATCACTGCACCCTTCTTTGTCTCCTTTCCACCCTGGGGGTAGGAAAGAATCATTGCAGTGGAGGACATTGTGTGGAAGGTGCTGATAGACAGGTGAAACAGGACCACCTTTTCAAGAAGCCACTTACTTGGAGTCCATGTGAATGGTTATTTTGGCAGCTTAAACAAGAACCTTATTTTATTTTATTTGTTCACCATTTTTGTTTTCTATTCATTAGATGAGACAGGACTGCTTTAACATGCTGTCTTGCTGCAAAAGAAATACTGGTATATACTCTCTGAAGTATTATTCTCTGGTCTTGATAAACCAAAGAAAAGATGCATTTGTGAGTGGGTCTGTGTGTGATCTGGCCTCTTTTTAGGTTGTGAGGAGGAAGAGGCAGATCTTTTTTGTTCTCTAATTCTGCCCTTTCTTAGTCCTCAGAATGACCTGGTTTTCTTAAAAGGCATCATTAGAAACAGACTTTATAAAAGGAAGAAGATCCCTGTAAGATCAGGTAACGTAAAGGAATTATCTCAACACTTAAACACTTACACATTGTAAGTGATCATAGATGAATTTCTCAACGGCTTCTTTCTCTAAAAATTCAAACAGCTGGAGCTATAAATCAGGAACAGAAGATAAAAATGAAAAGGAAGATGAAAGTTACATCTAAGAGATGTCAACTCACTGTTATTACTGCAAGTAGGTTTTTTGTTTCATTGCATAATCACCTTACTAAAAACTGACATATTATCTTACACAAGGCCATGCAAAACATACACAGTGAAACTGGGTAGCTACCAGCATCACTTTTATATTCCTCAGTTTAAAATCATGTAATATCTTGAGCAGTAAAACTAGAAAGAGATTTTCCCCAATAGGTGAAATTTAGCTGTCTTTCAGACAGTGGATATGGAAATACCATTTATGATTATTTCAGATGGGAGATATTCTTGATCCTGGTGAATTCCAGAAGGAGGAATTTACAATAGGACTCTCTGTTTTGTCTGCTTGGATCACTTATAGCCCTTTGTACCTGCCTCTTTGGAAGGCACCTCCGGTCACATCAGGAGCATGGATGGGGCCCCACATGCATATCCATGGTAAGTCTATTACATGTTCAGGCTTCATTGGCCTTTCATCTGCCAGGACTGTGAGGACCGCACTTACTCGCTCAGTGAAATTGTCCACAGAGTAGTCCGGAGTCGACGCAATGTAAGTATCCTCAGAGACAAGACAGATGGTGGCCTTCTGAGCTGCTCCTGCAACCCACAGGATGCCAGCAAGCGCCGCAGCCAGGGCTTGCTCCTGCTCCTTCTTGCTTATTTCACATAAGCTATAATGCAGAAGGCAGGAGTAGGAAACCATTGGAATGAACATCACCTAGCCACAGAGATGTGAAGTAATTTGCTCTTGGTCATTCATCTTCAAAGTCAGAGAGCAGTAATTTACACCCAGCTCACCTGGTTCCCAAGTTCCTCCCCTTGACTTTTATACTGCACTGAATACACTCAGGGTCTGTGTAGCCTTCTCAAGAAGTGGGAGCCAGTCTTTACACAGTGGGAGACCTTTACTCTGCTTATTTTCTAAATACTTAACATTGAGAACTGTAGTCTTTATAAAGAAACACGTGATAAAGATTGATTTATGAACTCAGCAATGATTTATACAATCCACCTAGCTCTGTGGTGATACAGAAATGAGTAACAAAAGGTTGGGAGCTGTGGCTCGTGCCTGTAATCCCAGTACTCTGGGAGGCTGAGGCAGGTGGATAACTTGAGGTCAGGAGTTCAAGACCAGCCTGGCCAACATGGTGAAACCCCATCTCTACTAAAAATACAAAAATTAGCTGGGCATGGTGGCAGGCACCTGTAGTCCCAGTTTCTGGGGAGGCTGAGGCAGGAGAATGGTTTGAACCCGGCAGTCAGAGGTTGCAGTGAGCTGAGATCATGCCATTGCACTCCAGCCTAGGTGACAGGGTGAGACGCCATCTCAGAAAAAAAAAAAAGAGTCAAGGAGCCTAATACTCCAAAACCGTATTGCAAGATAGAATGAGAATAACAGAGTGCTATGAGAAAACACGGGAAGTAGAGACATTGTGACTGGGGGGCTCAGGAAGGCTTCGTGCAGCGTGTCTACAGAGGTAATTGCTTGTTCACATTTATTTAATATTTGCCGTAGGCCAGGGACAGTGCTGTGCTAAGTGCCTTAACTTTATGTGGCAAATGCATGTGTTCCATTTGAATTCCCTGTGATTCATTTTACTTAGGAGATGGACTCATCCCCCAGCTACTTTGGGTACTGTGGCTCCCACTTTTCTACTTTCTCTGAAGGATTGAAGCCACCTTGCCCAGAAGTGACCAGGAGTTATGCCTCCTCCCTAAGGATGGCCCACAGCCAGTGCCTCATTGGAGCAAGAGGTACAGAAGGCCTGTTCCCTCATCTGAAGAGGGGCAGGCTCTGCAGTGCAATCCATGCACCTGAGCTCCCATGGCATCAGACTGACATTGCTGGAAGCCACAGTCTTCCTCAGCTTCCCCTTCCCTGTCCTGCTTCCCTCACTCCCTTATGGTTTTCTCTCCCAAGGGCACTCCCTTAATAAATCACTTGTGTTAAGTATCCCCATCATGGGCTCTGCTTCTGGGGAAACTGGCAGTTCAAAATCTTAGAATATATTATACATTTAGTTCATCTTTGGGGGTAATAGCTTTACCTGCCTGAGGGCAGAAGTATTTATATTTCCTCTAATATCTAACATAGGGCTTTGCACATGATAGGGGTTTGTTAACTTCTAAGAATAAAGTAATTTGAATAAACATGAGCTGACCTTTAAAAATAGACAAAAACCAAACATCATACCTTATCAGCCTGGTTAAATAGGAGGATTGGCCAGGCACAGTGGCTCACACCTGTAATCCCAGCACTTTGGGAGGCCAAGGCAGGCTGATCACCTGAGGTCAGGAGTTCGAGACCAGCCTGGCTAACATGGTGAAACCCTGTCTCTACTAAAAAAAGAAAAAAAAATTAGCCAGGTATGCTGGCAGGTGCCTGTAATCCCAGCTACTCAGGAGGCTGAGGCAGGAGAATCACTTGAACCTGGGAGGCGGAGGTTGCAGTGAGCCAAGATCATGCCATTGCACTCCAGCCTGGGGGACAAGAGCAAGACTTCATTGCAAAAAAAAAGGAGGATTGATCACTTATCGGGTTTTTATATCACCCCTTTGTTCATCCCTAATTATTAGGTTAGCGCTTTCCATCAAATATGGACAAGTAGGTCCACCTGAGACCTGGTGCTTTATTCTACCTAACAGCATGGTCTGCAGTAGCACATAAAACCTGTCAACACTATCCCTGCAACTGGACATTCAGAATGACTCCAGCAGAGCCCTTCCCAGTAGCGGAATCCAGCCTCTCTGGGACAGACAGGGCCATTTCTGTCTTAGGAGGTAGATTTCCTTTCTGAGACAACCTGAATTTTTCAGTTATGATTATTTAGCATATAAAGATTCTAGTGAAATGGGTAATTCAAGTACTTCTCACAGTCCTCTTACCTGCCAAAGTTACAGTCTTTTCCTTTCCTGGTAAACAACAAGTATTTGATGATGGATCCTTGCACAGCCATCTGAATGCTTCGGGCCCCTCCCTGAAATGAGGAGAATGAATGATGAGGTGAAGAACTCTTGGAAATCAATGTTATCTATTCTTCTCTGCAGGCTTTTCCCTCCTGGTATCCCCTCGAGCTTTGTGAAGGGACATCATGCTATATTTGTGCCACTCCTCCCTGTGGCCGTGGCTGGTGCTGTGGCTGGGCTAGATTCTGCAATGCCTAGCATCTTTATGGAGACCCGTGGACTGGTAACTGGGGATGTATGACTTCCTCCATCCTGCCTTCACCATGTCCCTGCTTCATATCAGGCATGCCCCTGCTTCATATCTTGCTCCATCTCCCATGCTGGAGTACAGTGGCCTACCCTTGTCTCACTGCAACTTCTGCCCCCCAGGTTCAAGCAATTCTCCTACCTCAGCCTCCCGAGTCGCTGGGATTACAGGCGTGCACCACCACACCCAGCTAATTTTTGTATTTTTAGAAGAGACAAGGTTTTGCCATGTTGGCCAGGCTGGTCTCAGATTCCTGAGTTCAGGTGATCCACCCGCCTCAGCCTCCCAAACTGCTGGGATTACAGGTGTGAGCCACCGTACCTGGCCCATATCAGATTTTTAGATTTGTTACAAAGTAATTTTAAATAGTCTATTATCATTTCAGGTTCAACTTTACTTTATAAATATATTTCTACATATGATTATAATGAAAACATGCATTTACATGGATGTGGACAGGAAGGATATATGGATAAGGAACATGGGATTAAGATTTTTTAAAATTATAAACTGTCTACTACCTTTCCCACTTCCAAAGCGAAAGCTAGTTCAGAAGAAGGATCATGGAACCTGAAATAGGCCTTTTTCCAGTTATAGCTGAAGACATGGATTGTGTTTCCAAACAGGATCTGCCGCAGCTTCTGAAAAGAGGGAAAAGAAATGATTCAAACAAAGAGAATTCTTCCTAGACATATTCCTCATGGTGGGGTCAAGGAGGTGGGCCTCGTTCCCTTCTACATTCAGGTTTACATATTACTCTAGTCCCTGGTTTTAACTGTCTGAAGTCCAGAGCAGAAGATGACTAGACAATCTTTGTCCCTCGTGTCTCTCCTTCCTTTGCCAGCCATCTACCTTGTAGTTCACCGTGGCTGCTCTGTGCCTGCAGCTCTTGCCCCATAGCCATGACTTGTAACCCCTGCCTCTCCCATCTTTGGGCTTTTGTCTCTCACTCCAGAAGAAAGGAACAGGCAGGATCTCTTGTTTCCAGCCTGGTACAGTAGCGATTTAAACAAGCATTCTCTCTGTCCCAGGGTCTTTGAGGTTTTCCTATACTCTGCAGCACATTGAGATTCAAGAGGATGTTTTACAACTTCCCAGAAAAATGGGAGCAAGACTTTTTATAAACCAAATGTATGAAAAAAGCAGAATCTATTCAAAATCAAAGACTGATTGATCATTTAGCATGTACTAAATGCACGGTCTTGTGTGGGATATAGTTATGTAAAAAGTCTCATACCCCACAGCTATGTACAAGACAGAACATGTGACTTTCCATAAGACAAGTAAAAAGTACTATGAGAAAACAGAGGAGAGAGAACTTCTGACTGAAGTACTCAGGAAGGCTTCATGGAAGAGCTGGTATTTGAATGAGGCTGGTCAATGGCATCTAGCATTTACTGAGCATTTTCTATGCACCAGGCACTGGGATAAGTGCTTCCCATTTATTCCCTTCATTTAATTTTATGAAGTAGGTGCTGTTATCCAGCTTTTATCCAGATGAGGGAACCGAAGGCCAAAGAAGTTAGAGTATTTGCCTTTGTTCACCCAGTTAGTAGACACAGCTGGGTTTTTACCCATTCTCTTAACACCTGCCCTACTTTAATCATGTATGTGTCATCTTTATGATTTCTATCATTTTGGTGTACCAATCATTATCTAATTAATACTTGAGGAGGCTGAAGATAGGACCCCAGTCTCTTCTAGCTTGTAGGATTTCTGCTGAGAAATCTGCTGTTAATATGAGAGGTTTTCCTTCATAGGTTACCTGGTGCTTTGGTCTCACAGCTCTTTTTGTTTTGTTTTGTTTTGTTTTGTTTTGAGACGGAGTCTCGTTCTGCTGCCCAGGCTGGAGTACAGTGTCATGATCTTGGCTCACTGCAACCTCAGCCTCTGGGTTCAAGTGATTCTCCTGCCTCAACCTCCTGAGTAGCTGGGATTACAGGTGTGTGCCACCACACCTGGCTCGTTTTTGTGTTTTTAGTAGAGACAGGGTTTCGTGATGTTGGCCAGGCTGTTATTGAACTACTGACCTCAGGTGATCTGCCTGTCTTAGCTTCCCAAAGTGCTGGGATTACAGGCGTGAGCCACCACACCTGGCCTTGTCTCACAGCTCTTAAGATTCTTTCCTTCAACTTAACTTGAGACAACCTGATGACAATGTGCCTAGGTGATGCTTTTTTTGTGATCAATTTCCCAGGTATTTGTGCTGCTTGCATTTGGATGTCTAGGTCTCTAGCAAGACTGGGGAAGTTTTCCTCTATTATTCTCCCAAATATGTTTTCCAAAATTTAGATTTCTCTTCTTTCTCAGGAATGCTGTTTATTCTCAGGGTTGGTCATCTAACATAATCCCAGACTTCTTGGAGGCTTTGTTCATATTTTTGGATTCTTTTTTCTTTGTCTTTGTTGGATTGCGTTAATTTGAAGACCTTGTCTTCGAGAGCTGAAGACATCTTCTACTTGTTCAGTTCTATTGCTGAGACTTTCCAGAGCATTTTGCATTTCTAGAAGTGTGTCCGTTGTTTCTTGAAGTTTTGATTGTTTTTTATTTATGTGATCTATTTCCTTGAATATTTCTCCCTTCACTTCTTGTATCATTTTTTGGATTTCCTTATGTTGGGCTTTGCTTTTCTCTGGTACCTCCCTGATTAGCTTAATAACCAACCTCCTGAATCCTTTTTCAGGTAAATCAGGAATTTATTCTCAGTTTGGGTCCATTGCTGGTGAGCTAGTGTGATTTTTTTTAGGGGGGGCGGGTGTTAAAAAACCTTATTTTGTCATATTAACAGAGTTGATTTTCTGGTTCCTTCTCATTTGGGGAGGCTCTGTCAGAAGGAAGGTCTAGGGCTGAAGGCTGTTGTTCAGATTCTTTTGTCCCACGGGGTGTTCCCTTGATGTAGTACTCTCCCCTTTTCCTATGGATGTGGCTTCCTGAGAGCTGCAGTGATTCTTATTTCTCTTGCCACCCAGCAAGTCTACCAGGCTCCTGGCCGGTATTGAGGGTTGCCTGCACAAAAGTCCTGTGACGTGAACTGTCTGTGGGTGTCTCAGCCGTGGATACCAGCACCTGTTCTGGTGGAGGTGGCAGGGCGGTGAAATGTCTCTAATTAATACTTTTCACTAGCTTGGGACACATTTTGTAACTTAGAAACTATTTATTTAAGAAGGACGCTTTCTATAACTTCCTTAAATGGAAATCAAAATCATTTGCCACACATGATAAAAATATAATGAAAATAAAACAATGTTATAAATTACAGCTAGAAACTGCTGCCTGTGAAAGCTCTGACTGGGTCTTGTACTCTTATTAATTTAAAAGGGAGGTAAGAAGTATTAAAGAGGTGTGAATGTGTACTGCCCTTTACTGTACTGTCCTTCTCTCTGACCTGTCAGAGTGGAGAAGGGGATCACTTTCTCACTAGGTAACTCAATGATATGTAACACGTTACTTAATGCCATATCCCTAGAAGCACCCCCTGTTCCAGCACAGACACACATCTCACACTCTGGAACATGCCACACACCAGCCTGTTACCTGTAACAGAGGGGAGGCTGGACAGAGAGAAAGACCTGCAAACATGCACACATCAGTACCTGGGGTGTCCTTGGATGAGGAGTAAGTGTTCAATGTGACTGGAACTCTGTGTGTGTGTGTGTGTGTGTGTGTGTGTGTGTGTGTGTGTGTGTAGACCAAGGGGTAGGAAGAAAAGTAGAAGCTCAGATTGCAAAGTACACTGGGCCTGACCCTGGATGACTCTGAATATCATATTCAGGCACTTGCAGCCATTCAAAGAATGTGGACAAACGGAACATGATGCTCAATAGGCCCAGAGCTGAGGTGCCTCTTCCCAGCTGTGCATGGAGCCGGCCCCGAGAGCAGGCTCTACTGGTTTCTAAAAAGGAAAGACGCAGGAGAAGCATGCACTTATAACGTTCTTCCTATGTTGGCCCAGGGGCTGGTTTAAGGTTAGAATTTATTTCCCGGCCATCTCTACTTCCACCCTCAAAAGAAAAGGTTGTCTCTACCGAGAAAAGGGGGCAGGTGCATTTCAGGGTGAGCAACCCACTTGAAGAAAAACTACGTGTTCTGTGTCTCAATGCAACAGCACTTCAAGGAGAGACAGCGAACAGGCACAGAGGCTGCTCTGGAGGACACAGGCTTGGTGTGTGCTATGGCCAAAGAGAGCCCTAGACCCAGAACATCCCCAGGACAGGCACTGAAAACTAATAGAAAATGTTTCCCTGACATTGAGATTGCACAGCACAGAAAGACTGCTCCCAACTCAAGGGCAAAGAAGCCCCAGTTCTGCTCCTTATGGACCATGTGAACTTGGACAAATTACTGAACCTCTCTAAGACTTGATTTACTTATCCAGAAATGGGGTAACCCCTGCTTGGTCCACATCCTGGCTATTATTGAAAGAGAAGCATGGCAAAGGGCTTTGGGAACCATAAGTGCTAAGTAAATGTAGGGTGTTATTACCTCTGTGAAAACACAGCCTGTCTACGCAGGAACATCTTGTGCCGTATGGAAGAAAGTCCCAACACAGATGGAAAAAGACCAGAGACTGGCAGCAATAAGAGAGGAAAAGCTGTGTATAAATGTGGAAGATTAAGACCGTTGAGACTAAGAAGGCTTAGATTTTAATTCAATTTTAAAACTTCTGCAAGCCAAACCACACTCTTGTTTCTGTTGCCAGTTCCCACCTCCAACTTAGAAGCTTCTCTCTCCAACTGTCCCTCTGAGGAGGCCTAAGAACAGAGAAGGTGCAGGTCTGTCTGGCCAGGCCCTGTTGGCCAGTGTGACAAAGATGACCCAACTTACTTGTGTAAAATTTACTTTCAAATGTCAGATATTATTTATAATGAGATTAACCTGACACATAATTACATGTGCTGTTGTGCTGTCTAGTAACTAGAAACAGATGGTAAATGGTCCTCATAAGTGGCTGCCATGATCATTATTAACATAATCAAGCATGGTTTATAGTTTTTCTCTTTGTGCGTTGCTAGTATTCTATATTTGTGAAGAATTCCTTTCTTTCCTGGCACTTTGTTCCATTTGATTGCTATGATGACAGTGATGGTAATCATAATTTACACACACACATTTTATACACACATTCATAGATAGAGGCCCTGAATCATTCTTTCCAACAGGTTTCATGTTCTTACCCTGACTGCCCTGTACTTTGTCCCTGGGTTTAGAGCTTCCCTGTGACCACATGCCCACCCCTAACTTGAGGTAGACTAATCCTCTTTAAAGCTCCTTCCCTAAATCTCTTCTTGCCTTAGGAATTACTAGACCATCATGGAATCAGAGATTCCAAGATGTTCTAAGAAGACATTTCTATCCTAGACCAACTAACAGAGTAGTAGACTCTTGGTTCCATCATGTTCACCATCAATTTCTTAGCAACTGGCATACTGCCTAGTATGTAGTAGGCTCAAAATAGCTATTTGTTGAATTTTTAAAATTCTAATTTGACTCTTTCATTTTACAGTGAAAGGACTAGAGGCCTAGATCAGCTAAGTGGCACATGCAAGGTCACGTATATAGTAAATGACAGTGAGTGCCAGGACCCAAATGCAAGCCTTTCAACTTGTACCAGCCAGCGTCCCAGCAGGAAACAGATGGCATTCTCAAGTCAGATAATTAATTTGAGGAACATTTAAGACAGCAACTATTTATAAAGATGTGGGCTGGGTGTGGTGACACCACAATGGCTAATGCAGTGTCCCAGCAACAGTGGGGAAGTCATTATGACCCCTAGACCTGAAGGAGCACATAAAGGAATGGTGACTTGAACCAGAAAGGAGAGAGTCCTGGGGAAAGGACTGCCATGAGAGGAGAGGAGCTCAGTTAGCCACGAGCAACCCAACTTCTCTTCTCTTCCCTCCCTTCAGTTTACTTTCGGGGCTCACCATTGCTCAAACTCAACAGGAAGCCAAAGGAGGAGGGCACCCTGATGATGGAGGTTAGTCTTGCTACAGGTCAGCCTCTCTACTGGGCAGAAAGTAGGTTGGAGAGGAGTGGACCGTGCATCTGGAGGGGCACAGGAAGGACACCCCTACTCTAGCCTGAGGTGCACTAGAGGATTATCCAGAGGCACTGAATTAATTAATTCACACCTATCAAGACCCATCTATGAGCTAGACCTTATGGGGGTTCACCAGGCTGTGCTTCTTTCTCCCAAAAAGCACACCCTGCCTATTATCCCATTTTAGAGCTTCATTCATTTGAGTCTGTCCAGAATATTTTGGTCTCTTGGTATTACATTTTTACTGTGATTCTTCTGGATGATATTGCAGCTACAGAAATGTGTTCAAGGCTGAGCCCAGAAAAGGGCCTGGGAGTGGGAGAGGGTGCAAAACTGCCCTGGAGAAAAGGAAAATCATTAGGTGGGGCTGGTGGAAGAGCCTAGAGACAATGCTCACCTTTCCCACGATTTCACCTGAGCCAGCAGCCTTGGCCAGAGTTTGTTCCACCACATATGTTCAAAGATGTCAGGTTAGGGGAAGGAAGAAAGCTTTAGTATTGGAAAGAGGGCAGCAAAAGGTGAGAAACAGGAGAGCTAAGGAAAGCAAAGGTGCGCAGGGTGCTTTACCCAACCCCCACTTTCAGAGAAGATTCCCAGCAAAGAGACAGTGTGTGCCAATGTCAGGAAATGCTATGCATCCCTAATCCAAACAGAAGAGAAAAGAATAGCAGAATGACAGCAAAAGGCATTCTGGAGTGGTATTAGGATTCAATAGCTCTGACAATTTGCCAGGTGGCTGCACTGCTGAAACATCGATAGAATTGGTCAAGCTTCCAAATTGCCTCCCTAGAACAAGCATATTTAGAATCCCAAGCTCGTCATCCTGAATTCCCAGGATGTGTTTAATTAATTCTACTGCTATTTCAAGGACTCACGATCATCTGGCCCATATAATGGGAATAAATCCAAATTTATTTTTTTTAAAGAAAAATCAATTATCTCTATTTCTGGGACTTTCTTAACACTCTATCAACTTCATTTCTAAATCTTTTGTCTCCTAGCCTTTTCCAAAGGGAGCACATTACCTTGGCGTAGTCACAGGGCGGTCCCCAGTTGCATCATGTTTGTGTTTGTAGATAAGTGGGAATATTCAGACTGAGAGTTTTTCGCCTCCCCAATACAGAGAAAGACGAGAAGATTTTGCAAACATCTGTGAATGCTTTTTCTAGTTTTAAAATTTGTGTGTGTGTTTAAAAAATAGTATATTCATGTGGTTCAAAATCCAGAGAGACAAAAAAGTGAAGTGAAGACGCCCTGCCATCCCATGTCTCCCTTGTACCCACTGTTGTGTTTTAGGAAGCCTTCTGGAATTACTTCTTTTACAGGCAAGTATCAATATAGAATCATAATTGTCTCTCATTTTCACATAAAAGGTAGCCTATTTTTCAGATACATGTACATTTTAAAGTGACATCCTCCAAAGAAATTCATTGCAGAAGCCAAGAATACATTTTTTATTAAAGTTTTTCATTAAGAACATTTCCTTGTCAAGTAAAATGCAGACAGTTGCTCTCATTTCTGGTCTATGCCACAGTGTAGGCAGCAGAATCACTGAGGCCTGGGGGCCCTGGCAGGATTACATATTATCTGTCTTCATTGCTTGAAAGGACAGCGATTAAGTATCTATATAAGATACAAGTTAAGGCTCCATCCAGAGGCTTCAAGGCCACTGAGCTGAGTGCAGCATTCCGGGAGCTCTGCAGACCTGCCCATCTTCCTGTGACTTCAGGCATTTGAACAAAAAGAGGGAAGCAAGGTGGATGGAGGCAGATAGATTTTCTTTCTTTTCTTTTCTTTTTTTTGACAGAGTCTCACTCGGTTGCCCAGGCTGGAGTACAGTTGCGGGATCCCGGCTCACTGCAACCCCTGCCTGCTTGGTTCAAGTGATTCTCCTGCCTCAGACTCCTGAGAAGCTGGGACTACAGGCATGTGCCACCATGCCTGGCTAATTTTTGTATTTTTAGTACAGGTGGGGTTTTGCCATGTTGGCCAGGCTGGTCTTGAACTCCTGGCCTCAAGCAATCCACCTGCCTCAGCCTCCCAAAGTGCTGGGATTCCAGGTGTGAGCCACCATGCCCAGCCGGGGCAGACAGATTTTTGACAACAAGAAAGAGCAAGTGAGACCTCCCAGTGCATCTGTACTCCAAGTGTGACGGTGGAGAAAGTTGTTCGGTGAAGCCTGGGAGGTTCTGTATGATAAAAAGGAATCCAGGGGCTGTGTGGTCCCTGCATCTGATTGTGTCCTGTCTCAGGGAGCTTAAGGAAAGGTTATATCGAAGCAGGAAATACCGTAGTCAAGGTCACCAGCCTTCATGCTCAAAAAGCAGATGGAGACTCTGTGTTAGGCTTCATGTGGGTTCCCCAGAAAGGGTTTTAGTCCCCACGCATCCTCTCAGCAGGGATCTTGTGTGCAGTGCACAAACTGTGCAACTCAATGTACAATGCAGGCCTGACTGCAGGGCCAATGTTGCTGATCTTGGCCCAGATGCCTAGGCTGGTCCTGGGTTGTTTCTACAAACATGCATGTGTGGCAGCACGTCCTCAGGAAGGAGGTCCCTCTTCCAACTCTCATTCTTAAGGCCCTGAGTAGAGGTCCCTGCCTGAGCTTCTAGGATGTAATGTGGAGGTTTAAGAGATAGGATGATGATGGGGAAATTGTCTTGAGAAGCCCCGCGTTTCATTATGATTTCAAGGGCTACAATGGAGGGCAATCCAATGGGAGGGGCATCTTAGTCTCTCTGGCACTTTTGCCTTGGCTTGACTGTTGCCTCTGCTTCCCCAGTTTCCAATGGCATCTTTTTGCCCACGACAACTGGTTCTTACGGACATTTGCCAAGGCATTGCCTCCAGCTTTGGCCTATTTGATCCAATGAGATGCCTTTAGTTTTGCCTCCTGGCTGGATCTCTGCCTCAGCCCCTGGCCCCCACCCTGGTGAAGTCTTGAATTGAGCAAATGGTCCCCGGGACCAGTAGCTTACAGATCCTGGTGATTTGGATCCTGAAATGTCATGTTCTTTTCTTTTTTTTTTTGACACAGAGTCTTGCTCTGTCGCCCAGGCTGGAGTGCAGTGGCACGAACTTGGCTCACTGCAAGCTCCACCTCCCAGGTTCACGCCATTCTCCTGCCTCAGCCTCCTGAGTAGCTAGGACTACAGGCGCCCACCACCACGCCTGGCTAATTTTTTCTATTTTTTAGCAGAGACGGGGTTTCACCGTGTTAACCAGGATGGTCTCAATCTCCTGACCTCGTGATCCGCCCGCCTCAGCCTCCCAAAGTGCTGGGATTACAGGCATGAGCCACCGCATCCGGCCACTATGTCATGTTCTTTTCAAATCTGCTTATTAATTGGTAACTCCAGAAAACTTGTTTCTTTCTTGAGATTAGCTACTTGCCCAGGACAGGGCCTGGCAAGTTCCCCCAGCTCTCTCCTTCCTGCATGCATACAGGCGGGGTACTTTCTTACACATCTACATTGTCTTATGCATTCGCAGCACTCCACAGTCTGCCACTTAGAGAGTCTATCCTACCCTACCTTCTATAGTGAGTTATTTGAATGTAACTCACTCACTCCCTCAAATTTCACTGTCAAACTGAGGAAGTGAATAAAGAGAGATTCAGAGTTTGGGAGGAAAGGGCTGTACTACCACCAGTGTCCTTGAAGAATACCATAAGTAAGTCATTTTAATTATATTCTCCTTTTACCAATAACAACCATCTGTAGTCTTATCTTCAATAATGCTCTCACATGACAGCAGATAAGATTCCCTAGGCTTATTGTTTTGGGAAGATTACATTTCATTTCATGTTTAATTGACAAGCTATACTTACCGTGGCCATTGCTAGGGAGATAGGAAGGCCGCCCAGTTTTGAAGAGATGATAGAGGGGTTGGGAATAGAACAAAGGCCACTTGATAGCAAATGTCCTTGTCCTTTGGGCTGAGGTATTCCTGTTCCATCTTCATTTTCATCAGCAGATATATGGTTGCCTTCATGATTCTGTGCAAATACCACCCCCACCAAAGACAAAGCAAACAGAGCTGGTGATGACCTTGTTTTAAATTTTCTCTTTCTCTCTGTCTCTCTGAAATACCAGTGTTCAGAAAATGTTGTCTCACTTTTAAAGATGTCTGAAAATTGTGATAAATAGCAATAAAAGAGGCAGAAAAATCCCAGTGTCTGTGTCAAAGGGGTTTCTCATAAGGGTTTATGTGACTTGGAGAGGTTAAATGTAACTATGGAAACATAATTAATGCCATCAAGACCTTGACTTGAAATTATGTTTAGAGAAGAATGTAAATGTCACTGTCTCTTGTTTTGAGAAGACAACATTTTATAAACTTTGAAGGAATCTTTCCAGTCTACACAAAGTGTTTCTCATTACATTGTTAACTGGCCAATAAATGAAGTCAGCTTATCTCTTTTTAATTCTTTCAGATTCCTACTCCCCAACAAGTGAGTAAAATAGTTCTTTTTCCTTAAAAAAAATCTACCCTCTACCTTTAAAAAAATTTATTTTCACTTTTCTTGACTGATTCTCATGACATGTCACTGTAAATTAGCATCAACTCTTCTTCAAATTTACTTAGCTTATATACTAATGTCATGAAATGAATCTGTCCTATTGGTGGCTGAAACATGAGGGAAACTGCCTTCTTAGTTTTTCTGTATTCCTAGAGGCAAAGATTCTTTCTTATCTCAGAAGCACAGCATCCAAGTCACAGACTACTGATCAGCTAAGATGCATTTTGTAAATCAAATGGAAAATCTTTACATTTGTGCCAATGGGTTTTCCCTACCTTGTGTAAAGCATAACTTGACTTTTTTTCTTTTCAAGATTGTTTTATCTTTTAATGTTCTATCCCCCCAAATGATAAATATCTCCATTTAATACTTCCAAGACTAAAATAGAAGCATTATTGCTCTGATTCTAATTTAGACTATGGTTAAGAGAGTTTTAGCATAAATAAGACTTTTGATCATAGGCTACTTGAGGCAAGAAGCTTTAGCATTATAGTTAAAATATTAATGATTCAATTGCTTGATCATATATACTAGTGGCATGAAAACCACCTTAATATTTTATCCTGTGTTTGCTCAGTGATTGAAGTAATACCTGAAATACAAAGTCCATTACCTTCTAACCTTTTCAGTTTACATGAGGTACAAACATCTTTCATCTTATATTGTATATCAGACTTTAAAATACCTTTTTAGCACCAGAATTCAGTCATCTATCTCTTATTTTAAAATGGTAAAGGAAAATGATTTTTCTCAAGCTGAATAAAGATGATAACTATTTTCAAAACTGCTTTTCTTCAGGGACACAGAAGCACTTCGTTGTCAGAATCCAGTGTTATTTCACAAATGTGGGAACTTTAGATTTTAATACTACCTTTTTTCTAAAATAATAACCATATGATGCTCTTAATGATAAAAACATAGCTCTTAGAGGTAGAAAGAGAAATCCATAAAAAAGCACAAGAAAAAAATCTTCAACAGGCTTTCTAGTTTTATGTTTTCACGCGTTAAATGCCAGTGCCTGAGTGACATTATGTGCAAAGAATAAATGCAGATTATGCTGTTAATGTGATTGTTTGAAGAAGCAACTAAAGGAGAACACATTGGCTTTGGGAAAAGTAATTACCTGAGGAGTTGTATTATTGGTTCCCAACCTTTAAATGAAAGAGAAAACATCAAGTACATTACTCACTCTCATCAAACCTCACATCCACAAGCCTCCCAAACCCCAACCTTGCTAGGGAAGTTTCTGTCCACAAATAGTTATGTCTGAAGCATTTTAGAGGTAAATCTGTAAAGGAAATTTCTCATGTTGCAAGCTTATAAGTTGATTACTTAAACACGGAAAATCCCTTTGTTTCTAAAGAAATGAGAAAATGAGAAAACCTTACCTGTGAAAACTAAAGATTTCCCTCCATTTGTCAAGGAATGAAATTTTCCTTGAGATCTCCTCTAAATCCAGCTGTTCGGAGCTTTGTTCCTGGCCCAAGACCTCCATATCCATTTGGATAATGGGACGAATTGAAAACGGGAAGTTCTTATGATGGGAGAGAGAGGTCAGGCTGTAGAGAAGCAAGTGAGGTGGCTGAAACAGATGGCTAGAGGAAGTGTGCCACCCTTTCTTTTGACCAGCAAAGAGATCACTCCACACAATGGCTGCTCTGAGTGCACTGTAAGCCTCTGCTATCAGATCATGATTAAACTTTCATTAGAGGTAAAATAGTCTGTGTATTTTTGTTCACTATATAGGGACCATGAATGTTTAATCCAAGACACAGATTTATAAACAAAGGGATTGCAATTATCTGTATCAGAGCAATTGAAATAATTTAATTGGTGAGAGATACTATGCTAGTGGTGGAATGTGATGGTTTTTTATGCTGTAATGCCTTCTTGGAAGTGTTTGTGGAGCAGAAATACATAGCCAAAGTGGGTGAAAACCGTCCTGCTGACATCAGAAAACTTTATCAACTACTGTTGGATAATATATAGGCCAAAAAAGACACTGGCCAACTGGCATTTGCTGTAGAGTTTAGTACACAGAAATCTTGCACAGTTGAAGAACTGGTCTGATTTGTTTCAAAGAGAAATCCAAAAGTTATATCATTATATCTCTTCTTGTTGGCTTAGTGAATTGTAGCTGCAGTCACTGATATAATAACGAATATTGATGATTTTGATGATTAATTTTATGTGTCAACTTGGCTAGGCTGAGTTGCCTACATGGCACCCATCTAAACACCAATCTAGATGTTGCTGTGAAGGTCTTTTTTAAAAGATGTGATTAACATTTATATCCGTTGACTTTGAATAAAGTCAATTACCCTTTACAATGTGGATGGACTTTATCTCATCAGTTGAAGGCCTTAAAAATGGTCCCCCAAGGAAGAAAGAAAGCTTCAGACAGCCTTTGCACTCAAGACTGAAACATCAACTCTTCCCTGGGACTCCAGATTGCTGGTCTGCCCTGCAATTTTCATTTTTGGACTTGCCAGCCCTCACAATTGCATGACTACCCTCATAATTGTATACACGTATGTATGTGTATATATAGCCTATTGGCTCCATGTCTCTGGAGAACCCTAATATAATGGTGTTTTTCAAAAACAATACTGGTTACCAGTAACAGTTTTCTCTTGCTCCTTCTGACTTGGTTGAATATAAATCTTGGACCTCTTCAACAGGAGGTCGTTTTCTGTATAAACATTTCTAATCATGAGTTATATAAAATCCTGGGAATGCCAAGAGGTCAAGACAAAGAGGCTATCTGGATTTATTGTGACTAGTAGAGTGGTCAGGGTTGAGGGGACTGGTTATTTATACTATTGCAAAGACCTTGAAACATAGCAAGGCACTAAAGAAACCAGAGGTGGGTTTAGGTGTCCACAGTCTTGCTTAGGAGTGCTCCACCACTGGTTGCTTCAACTAATTTTTGGTGACGGTTTAACCACCTCATTTCCACAGGTCTCATAAATGTCCATCAGATTTACTATTTTTATTATAAACATAAGAGGCCTAAATAAGTTTTTATTTGCCTTCACTAGCCATAAAACCTTTTTTTTTTTTTTTTAAAAAAAGGCACTTCACTACTGTTTTCCTGTTTATAGTTTTATAATTTTAATGGTGGCATCAGTATTAATATTTATTGGGCACCCACAGTGTAGAAAAAAAATAAGAAATTACGTAATTCTTGTTCTCAAATAATATAATGGTGAGAAATGTTCTGGAATTTCCTATTTAAAAAGTCATATTAAAAAATAAATTCTGGATCTGCCATTTAAATTATTTAACAACCCAAAACCAGAAAAGGGGGGCAGCTAAATAAACTATTTTTTTAAGACTCATTATTAAATTTGTATTTTTGGCTACGTCTGTGCCCTAATTTACAGAGAATTCTGTAAAGGTAGAAGCATAAATCCCAATGATTAGATAACTTACCAATAAACCGTCCTGTTGAGTTCAATAAATGTATTTTGACTCTTCCCTACATACCAGGGACTTGGAGGTCCCAAGGTGAAACAGATGTGGTTCCTGGTCTTCCTAGTGCAAGAAAGAAACGTGCAGGAGGAAAATGCGGTGGAACAGCTGGAGCACAGTGGATGGGCAAGAGAGCGGGGTGGTTAAGAGCATGGGTTCTGGACCCAAACTGCTTAGTTATTTTGTTTGTTTTTCGAGACAGAGTCTCGCTCTGCTGCCTAGGCTGGAGTGCAGTGGCACCATCTCGGCTCACTGCAAGCTGCCCTCTCGGGTTCAAGCCATTCTCCTGCCTTGGCCTCCTAAGTAGCTGGGACTACAGGCGCCGGCCACTCTGCCTGGTTAATTTTTTGTATTTTTAGTAGAGACGGGGTTTCACCGCGTTAGCCAGGATGGTCTCGATCTCCTGACCTCGTGATCCGCCCGCCTTGGCCTCCCAAAGTGCTGGGATTACAGGCGTGAGCCAACGCACCTGCCCCAAACTGCTTAGGTTTCACCTCTTACTTGCCATATCACCTCAGACAGTTTATGTAATCTCTCTATGCCTCAGTTTATTCATCTATGAAATGGGGATAATTTCATATCTTTACCATATTGAGACTTCTATGAGCATTGTATATCACTCTATTTGTTTAGATCTTATTTATCTTCCCATTGTTTATTTAGATTTAATCCCCAGGAGTGAAATACTGAATCAGATACTGTGGTCATCTAAAGACATCTGACACGAATTACCAGGTTTCAACACTGTTTGTGATCATCTCTTGCCCAGCCCTCTTATTGCTTTTATCCCAGGGTGGAATTCACGATCTCACTTTTCAATAAATAAAGTGCTGTCTTTCCTTCCCCCACCTTTCTCTCCTCTTTCAGTTAGGTCCTTCACATGGAAAGGGCTGGTCTCTGGAATATACCAAGGGTTAAGCATGCAATTCAGCCATATCCAGAGAAAAGCGACATTCTTTGGGGGCATTTTATTAAAAGACTTAGAGCAGGAATCCTGAGTTTATGAAAGAGGTTGGGAAGCAGAGGTGGGGTTGGAGGGTCCTGGACCAAGTCTGGAGAGAGGGGGCAAGGGAGGGTACAGAATTATGTGGAATCTGAGATTTCCCTCTTCTATTTTTATGCCCTTGCTCCCTCCTCACAGCATATGAAGTCATCTAAAGCTCTTGCCCCAAGACTGCTCCTGATGCAGCAAAGGATTGGTACTGAATATGGGGTATCAGGCAGCAAGGTGTCTGCAGCAGCAAAAAGAAAGCACAAGTACAAAGCAGGGGCTGTGGTGGAGGAGAGTTTCTGTGACCCCACAATGGGGGATAGTGGAGTGTCCGAAATCATCCACCTATAAAGGAAATGCACTGTGTGAGTGCAGAAATCTGCAGCTGGGTCCGTTTGCTTTCTTTGTTGATAATTTTAAAAAATATGAATGATATAATCAGAAAAGCTAGTATGTATTTCAAACCTGGAAATTAATATGTAAAATTTAATGCCATTAACATTTGCTATAGTCTCCCAGAAAGCTCTGACTGATCTTTACAATTATTTGCTCAATTCAGCCTTATAGTCAAAGTTGAAAACCTTGGGCTTTCAAGCGTTTTGACTAGCTTACAAAATCATCCCCAACCTTTCTTCGTGCTGTTTTCATGTAATGTTTCATAAACAGAAATCTGAAAGCAGAATTTTCGAGGCTTTTGATTTTTTTAAAACAAAATCTCGTTAGCGTTTAATTAACCTTATCCCTGGAAAGCTCTTCCTTAGGATTAAGTTAAATCCTTTATGCTTTAATTACCATGCATTTTCTTTAGTAGTACTTTCTATGGAGATGGAAATTTCCTGATTATATCCCTTCCTAAAAGAATTCTGCCAATCCACTGGAAACTAGAAGATGGCTGAAATATTCTCCCTTTGTTCTTTGGTGCTATAGGGAGGAGGAAGAAGGTGGAGGTCAGACCCAGGGTAAAATCCCAGCTCCTCTTCCATGACTGTGTAGCCTTGGAGAAGTCACTTAGGGTCTCTGAATTTCACTTTCCACACTTCTTTGACTTATAGAGTCATGATGTATGCGACTTATATAAAAACTCCTAACCTTTAATCAATATTTTCTTGGCTCTTATATGTTAAGCTTCTCCTTTAAACATTTTATTTTTTCTGGAGAAAAGAATCCCATTTTATCTTTTATGCGTTTGTGTACTTTAGGGGTGGCAGAATGAGTCAGAGACAGGGTCGGAAGTCAGAAGTCCTGAGGTGAAGAAACATAGGCATTGGTCCCAACTCAGTACCTCAGTCATTGACCTTTGGCTGGTCCCCTAGTCATTGGTATGGATCCCAGTCATTATCTTCAAAAGCGTTAAAGATTAGTGTGGTTTAATAGGAAATCTATATTTGGGCTTTCTCCCTGGTTCCTAAAACTCTTGGAATTTCCCGAGCAATGAAGGTGATAGAAGCATCTTTTATTCTAATGAGCTGACTCTTGGTGGGCCCCTAAGCAGCTTCAGAACAGGGTCTTATCCCCAGAAAGACCAAGCCTTGATTAGACGTTTGGAACTTTTAGCTCAGCCCCCACCCAGCCTGTGGGGAAGAAAGAAGGGGTGGAGATGAGTTAATCACCAATGGCCGATGGCTTAATCAGTAATGGCTATGTAATGAAGCCTCCATGAAAGTCCGTCAACAGGGTTTAGGGAAGTTCCAAGTTGGCAAACACACCCACATGCTGGGAGGGTGCTGCATCCCAACTCCACCAGGGACAGAGGCTCCTACATTCAGGACCCTCCCAGACCTTGCCTTGTGTACATCTTCATCTGGCTGTTTATTTGCATCCTTTATAATAAACTAGTAAGTGTAAATAAAGGGGCTTCCTGACTTCTGTGAGCCATTCTAGCAAATTAACAAATTGTCAGGGGGTCATAGGAACCCCTGATTCACAGCCAGTCTGTCAGAGGTATTGGTGACATGATCCTTGCAACTGGCATCTGAAGTGAAGTCAGTCTGCGGGACTGAGCCCTCACACCTGGGGAGTGCGACACTCACTCTGGGTAGTGTCAGATTGAATTGAATTGTAGGACACCTACTTAGTATTGGGGATTGGAAAACTGGTTATTGTGGTAAAATACCTCTCTCTGTTGGTATCCAAAAGAACCTGGTAACCAGCATTTGTCACACAGTTCCTGGAGTCACACTGGGTGGGAATCTCTGCTCCTCTTCTGTGTTAGTTGTCCATTCTGTGTAACAAATTACCACAGACTTGGTGGCTTAACACCACCCATACGTTGCCTCACAGCTTTCAGGGGCCAGGAGTCTGGGCAGGCTTAGCTGGGCCCTCAGCTCAGGGTCTCACAAGGCAGCAGTGAAAGTGCTGTCCAGGTCTGCAGTCATGTCTAGACTTGGGATCCTTTCCTAAGCTCACATGGTTCTTGGCAGAACTCATTTCCTTGTGACTATAGAACTTGTTTCTTCAGGACTAGCAGGAAAGAGGGAATCTCTGCCGCTCAAAGTCTCTGATCCTGGGGAAACCTCTGTGCTCTTATAACTCACTTGATGAGGTCAGACCCACCCAGGATAATCTCCCTTTTGATTAACTCAAAGTCAAACTGATTAAGGATCTTAGTTACATCAGCAGAATCCCTTCACCTTTGCCACATGTAATCATGGGAGTGATATCTCCTCACTTTTGCTATATTCCACTGGCAAGAAACACACACAGGTCCTGCCCACACTCAGGGGAGAGGATTCCACAGAAGCATCACTGGTTGGCATTGGGGTGGGGTCACCCTAGAGTGTGTCCACCACATCTATTTACTGGCAGTGATCTTCGGCCAACAATTTCACCTCTTTGCCTCCGTTTCTACTCTTATAAAATGGGGATAACAATATCAGCTCTTTCACTAGGTCACTTTGAGGAGTCATTAACTAATATCTGAGAAGCATTTAGAATAGTGGCACATAGCAAGGGTGAAATTACTTTTTGCTGTTTATCTTCAAAATAGGGACAATTCCTGCTTGGTTGGCCTCTTGGGGTTGCTATAAATCTTCCACGGGCCTGGAGGGTCTCTGCTAACTGAAAAGGACTATGCAAATAAGATGGATTATTGTTTTAGCGTCTGTCTTTCATTTTATTTTGTCTTTCTTGTTTAACCAGGACTCTTGTCTGTAAGGACCAAGCTCAGTTTAAACTGGTTTAAGTAAAAGGGAAATTTAGTGTCTGATTTGATTTCAAAGGAAAAACTCAGTTTAGATATGACTGAACACACATGCTCAAATGACGCTGTTGGAATCTAGTCTCTCTCCACCTCTGGGCTGGCTTGCTTCTGTGTGGACTTTGTTTTTAGGAAGGCTTGCCCATGATAGGAAAGACGACAGCTCCAGCCTTACTTGTATCAGATAAGCCACTCCAGCAAGAATACCCCTGTTTCCTATTGGAAAATTTAGCAAAATCCCAGGATTGATTCTCATTGAGTGTTTTGCCCAATCTCTGTGACCAGGGCGATGGGAAGCATTAATTGGCCAGGCCTGGCTTTTATGCTCACTCTTAGAGCTGGAGGATAACATTAGATCCCCTGACCAAGGGTGAGGAAGAATAGCTCTCCAATAGAAAATGGAAAAGCTGTTACCAGCCTGGGTAGTGGATGTTTGCTTGTATATATATTTTTAAAAAGGCTCACTGTACTCTTACAGTATGAACACCAAGACTAGAACTCTCTGCCAATAAAGCATAAACACAATGTAAGAGCTATTTCTGAAAATACACGTGGTCTTCTCCTGTTGAATCAGACTGTCGCTGCTGCAGGGATCACAGAAGCCATCTAGTCAACCTCCCGCTCCCATGTTCCCAACACATGGTCAGCCAGGCACCCCTGGAATACTGTCAGCTGCTTTATTTTACTCTTCTGTACAAAAGCTGTCCTGCATCTCAGGTCTGTGCATTTGCTTGCTCCGCTTTCCTGAAGCCTCTCTTCTAGTCCTTGTTGCCTTGGACCTCATTATCCATCTTGCATGCCTAAAGTATACATGGGGTATTATGGGGAAAAGCACTTGGTGGAAAATTGAAAGGGTAGTGTTTGGTTTGCTCCAAAAATAATAACAGATTATTTTATAATCAATATGTAGCTCTTCACTTAAAACATGTATCTGGATGTATTCATATAATAAAAAATACACCCCAGATCTTATTACATCATTAATTACGATGGGGGAAAAGACAACCATTGCTTCAGACAAACTATACAACATTCCTGAGTGATTTCTTGTTTCTTTCTTCCAAAGAACAGACATCCCGTGTGTACTTCCAGAGCCCCAGCTGAGCCACTAAACCTAAGAACTATATTCTACAAGCAATGTGTCTGAGGCAGCCATTGGATGCCTCCATCAACTTGTGATCCCCCGGTCTCTTTTTGTTCCTTATTCTTTTAACAAATGCTACCTTTTCTCCTATTTTCGTATAATTGTGCAATGACACATAATTATCTATTTAAATTTGTGGGCAGAAGGAAGCGAAGACTCTGCGTTGATTCATCATGTTGGCGTTTCACATCTGTCCATCTGCCTGCTTAGAGATATTTTCTGCCTTGTTTTAGAAGCTGCTCAGGTATCAGAAATGTTATGAGGCAGTGAGTAACAAGATCTGGGTTCATCAAATCTGCTGTGTGATCTTTTGTAAGTTACTTATCCTCTCTGGGCCCTGGGAGGTAAAATATGGGGTTGGACAACACTAGATAATCTCTGGATAACCCCTTCGTGGCTTACCGTCTCTGACATTGGCTTAATTTGTCAATTCTACATAACTCCACCCAGAATCTCTTGACTCTTAGAAGAGGCCAGTGAGACCTCTTCTATTTATAGGCTGTTTGTGGTTTTCTAATGCTTTGTGTTCCCTCTCTGAACTTCAAATCATCCAATTTTCTATGGAACCAAGAAATCGCCTTAAGAGGCAGCAGAGTTCATTCTCAGGAATATAACTCTAGGAGTCAGAAGCATAGTCATACTGACAAAGTCAAAAAGGGAGGCCAAATTAACAGATGCTCCAAGTGGAGTAATGAACAAGGTGCAGAAAGGTTTCTCATAATGACTGCCTCCATAGAGTATAAATAGGAATGCATGCCTTTCTTCCCTGTTTCCCCTCACACCATCTGTTATTTGTGTCAGGCAGTCAGTAATTGCTATATGTGACCCTTGTTGTTAGTAACAGGGACAACACTGTACATTGCAGCTTTCTTTGCTTTCTCCCATCTCCTGGCAGCTGTGGCTCTAGGGTCTGCGAGTATGCTAAGATGGCAGATTAGGATTTCCCTGGCTCTTGTAACTAAATATAATCAAATCACTCACCCTCCCTATTGGGAAATAAGTTATAAATAACAAGTCAGAGCAATCTTTCATCAGAGAGGCTGTGGTTACTAGGAAACGAACACTGCAGTCAGGCTCTCTATTGTCGTGATATGTCCATATGGCTTGAGGTTTAAGCTCAGGTTCTCTGTCTTTGGCCTTTCAAATGGTTCATGACTATACTGTTCTTGCTGTTAAAGTATTCCTTTGTACATTTTAAGGGATGAAGACTTGGGTTCTAACTTTGGCCTTGCTCATCAACTTGCTGTGTGACTTTGGGTGAATTAATTCACCTCTCTGGTCCTCAGTTTAATTCTCAGCAGCAGATGAGAAGGTTGGGTTACATCAAGGCAAATTGTGGCCCATAGGCTAAATTCGTTCTACTCTCTATTTATGTATATATAGCCTGCAAGTTAAGAGTGGATTTTACATTTTTAAATAGTTGGAAATAAAATCAAAAGAATTCATAACATAAAATATTCTATTTTATAATATAACATATAATTATGTAATATATTTCATGAAGCTTACGTAAAATTCAAATTTGTGTCCATTAACAAAGGTTTGTGAAAACACAGCCACACTCATTTATGTGTTGTCTGCGATTGCTTTCACACTCAACAGCAGAGCTGAATAGCTGGGACAGAGACTGTACGGCCTGCCAGGCCTAGAATATTTACTTTCTGGCCCTTTACAAAAGTTTGCTGATCCCTGAGTTAGATCGTCTCTTAGGTCCCTGTAACTTTATTTTAAAAATTGACTAATTCTCAGCACAGCTCCTTCTCAACCTGAGAAATTCCAGGCTGTAGGTGGACCAGGCCTGGGCTGCTCCTAGAGGGAATCTGGTAGCTCTGCCAAGTCTTGAAAAGGACTGGGAACTGTGTTGGCCAGAGACAGGATTGGATGTTGAACTCCAGCCCTCCTGTTCTTGCTCTGGGTCAACCCAGGCATGGGAACCAGGGTGATGAGCCATGAGCTTACCCTGAGAGCTGGAGGCTGCAGTGGTTGTGGGCTTAGGATGTTGCTGTTGTGACAGAGAGATCCCAAGGAACAGTGACTTAAACAAGCTAGAAGCGTATTTATCTTTCCAACAAAAGTCTTGGTGACTTATACACTAAAAAAGACATATCAATTGATTGCGATGTATGGAATTTATTTGGATCCTACAAAAAAAAAAAAAAAAAACTATGAGATAATTGGGGAAGCTTAAACACTGCATTTTGATAATAAAGAATTATTTATTTTTAGGTGTGATCATGTTATTGTCATCATGTTTTCAAAAGAGAGTCCTGAGAGACATACTACAATTTTATGGATGAAATGATGTGATGTCTGAGATTTGCCTCATGATAATCCAGATGAGATGGGTTGGAAGTTGGTGAGGCCACATGGATGAAACCAAATCGTCCAGGAGTTGGTCGTTGAATACGTGTAATGGGTACCTAGGATTCATTATACTACCTTCAATAATTGTGTATATATTTGAAATTTCCCAGAGTGAAAAGTTTAAAATATTTAATGTTCATAACCAGTGATTAAAATTTTATACTTTAAAGAAATTTAGTCTGTGAAAAAGCTCACATAAGTGCCAAAAATATACCATTACAATCATCATAGCTGGATTTACAAAATACCTGAGAACAAGTTTCCATATGAGAAAAAATTTCCTGAAGAAGAACAGTTGTATCAAAGGTTTCAAGCATTTAAAAATTTTAATTGATGGAATATACATTATTAATAATTGTATTATTGATATATAGTCATTTATAATTTTTACATAAAGAGCAGATAATTTTTTTTTTTTTTTT
>NW_012118265.1:4405493-4405911 GCF_000951035.1 Colobus angolensis palliatus
TTGAGTTTCTCAGTCCTGAGTTCTAGTTTGATTGCACTGTGGTCTGAGAGACAGTTTGTTATAATTTCTGTTCTTGTACATTTGCTGAGGAGTGCCTTACTTCCAACTATGTGGTCAATTTTGGAATAAGTGTGATGTGGTGCTGCGAAGAATGTATATTCTGTTGATTTGGGGTGGAGAGTTCTGTAGATGTCTCTTAGGTTTGCTTGGTGCAGAGTTGAGTTCAATTCCTGGATATCCTTGTTAACTTTCTGTCTCGTTGATCTGTTTAATGTTGACAGTGGGGTGTTAAAGTCTCCCATTATTATTGTATGGGGGTCTAGGTCTCTTTCTAAGTCTCTAAGGTCTTGCTTTATGAATCTGGGTGCTCCTGTATTGGGTGCATATGTATTTAGGATAGTTAGCTCTTCCTGATGAA
>NW_012118265.1:4409111-4522057 GCF_000951035.1 Colobus angolensis palliatus
TTCTCTGTATTTCCTGAATTTGAATGTTGGCCTGCCTTACTAGGTTGGGGAAGTTCTCCTGGATGATATCCTGCAGAGTGTTTTCCAACTTGATTCCCTTTTCCCCGTCACTTTCAGGCACCCCAATCAGACGTAGATTTGGTCTTTTCACACAATCCCATATTTTTGGAGGCTTTGTTCATTTATTTTTACTCTTTTTTCTCTACACTTCTCTTCTCACTTCATTTCATTCATTTGATCTTCAGTCACTGATACTCTTTCTTCCAGTTGATCGAGTCAGTTCCTGAAGCTTGTGCATTTGTCACATAGTTCTCGTGTTATGGTTTTCATTTCTATCAGTTCTTTTAAGGTCTTCTCTGCATTGATTATTCTAGTTATCCATTCATCCATTCTTTTTTCAAGGTTTTTAGTTTCTTTGTGCTGGTTACATAGTTCCTCCTTTAGCTCTGAGAAGTTTGATCAACTGAAGCCTTCTCTCAACTCGTCAAAGTCATTCTCCATCCAGCTTTGTTCCATTGCTGGTGATGAGCTGCATTCATCTGGGGGGGAGATGTGCTCTGATTTTTTGAATTTCAAGCTTTTCTGCACTGCTTTTTCCCCATCTTTGTGGTTTTATCTGCCTGTGGTCTTTGATGATAGTGACGTACTGATGGGGTTTTGGTGTGGGTGTCCTTTCTGTTTGTTAGTTTTCCTTCTAACAGTCAGGACCCTCAGCTGTAGGTCTGTTGGAGTTTGCTTGAGGTCCACTCCCGACACTGTTTGCCTGGGTATCAGCAGCAGAGGCTGCAGAAGATAGAATATTGCTGAACAGCAAGTGTTGCTGTCTGATTCTTGCTCTGGAAGCTTCGTCTCAGGGGTGTACCCCACCGTGTGAGGTGCCGGTCTGCACCTAGTGGGGGATGTCTCCCAGTTAGGCTACTCAGGGGTCAGGGACCCACTTGAGCAGGCAGTCTGTCCATTCTCAGATCTCAGCCTCCTTGCTGAGAGATCCACTGCTCTCTTCAAAGCTGTCAGACAGGGGCATTTACCTTTGGTGAGTTTTCTGTTGCTTTTTGTTTAGCTGTGCCCTGTCCCCAGAGGAGAAGTCTACAGAGGCAGGCAGGCCTCCTTGAGCTGTGGTGGGCTCCACCCAATTCGAGCTTCTGGGTGGCTTTGTTTACCTACTTAAGCCTCAGCAATGGCAGGTGCCCCTCCCCCAACCTCGCTGTCACCTTGCAGTTAGATCTCAGACTGCTGTGCTAGCAATGAGGGAGGCTCCTTGGGTGTGGGACCCTCTGGGCCAGGTGTGGGATATAATCTCCTGGTGTGCCGTTTGCTAAGACCCTTGGTAAAGTGCAGTATTAGGGTGAGAGTTGCCCGATTTTCCAGGTGTTGTGTGTCTCAATTTCCTTTGGCTAGGAAAAGGAATTCCCTTTCCCCTTGTGCTTCCCAGGTGAGGTGATGCCTCGCCCTGCTTCAGCTCTGGCTGGTCGGGTTGCACCCACAGACCAGCGCCAACTGTCCAACACGCCCCAGTGAGATGAACCCGGTACCTCAGTTGAAAATGCAGAAATCACCCATCTTCTGTGTCATTCACGCTGGGAGCTGGAGGCTGGAGCTGTTCCTATTCGGCTATCTTGAAGAGCAGATACATTCTTATTCCCTAATCAATTATACCTACTTTTTTTTTTTTGAGATGGAGTCTCACTCTGTTGCCCAGGCTGGAGTGCAGTGGTGTGATCTCAGCTCACTGCAACCTCCGCCTCCTGGGTGTAAGCAATTCTCCTGCCTCAGCCTCCTGAGTAGCTGGGACTACAGGTGCACGCTGCCACGCCCAGCTAATGTTTGTATTTTTAGTAAGGACAGGGTTTCACCATGTTGGCCAGGATGGTCTCTATCTCTTGACATTGTGATCCACCTGCCTCGACCTCCGAAAGTGCTGGGATTACAGGCATAAGCCACCACACCTGGCCAATTATACCTATTTTTATTTTGTATTTCTAGCTGGTATATTAATCATATAAGCATTTAACAATTATGGGATGTTTACTATGACAGCATGCTTATTATTTCTTTACTATGACTGCTATGAAATTATTTCTTAGACTTGAAAGTAAGTCTGGGTTGACAGGATTGGTGTGATGGTTTCTCAGTTATGAGGCGTCCAGGCTCCTTACATTCTGTGGCCCTGCCATCCTCATACTTGGCTTGCATCTTGTGGTCCAATATGGCTGCTTTGTTTCCTGCCATTAACTCTGCATTCCAGAATATAGAAAGGGGAAAGGGAGAAAGGACATGACCTATAAGGGCATGACACAGAATTTGTACTTGTTACTTTTGCTCACATCCCTTAGGCCAGAATCATGTGACTGCTGGTTGCAAGGGAGGTTGGAAATGTAGCCTTAGGTTGGACAGCCATCCATTCTACTAAGAACACTGTTACTGCATAGGAAAGGGAAGATAACTGGTGGGGGGCTATGAATAGTCTCTGCCTTGGATGCCTTACAGAAGTGCTTACGTGCAGAGTCCAGAAACCTTCCTCTTGATCTGAGCCTATTTCTTGCCTTTCCCTTTCTTCCATCTGTATTCTTGTCCTTCCTCCCCTTCTCCCTGCCTTCTCATCAACAGCTTGGTTTGGGGGCCCAAGTAAGCACATTCATTCACTCCTGGTGTTTCTGATACAGACACCCATTCACCTATTGCTCATGTATTTCTACTGGTTCAGTCACTTGTCTCCCATACCCACATTCACATAATTGGTTTTGCAGCCTAGGAGATGTGGATAGTCCTACCTCCCTTATTTAGTCTACTTGCGACCTTGGGTAAGTTGACTAACCTTTGTAAGCCTCATCTTCCTCCCTCTGAAGAAGGCATCATTACATCACAGCAGAGTCCCTGCTTAGCCTACCTTATGTGACCATTGTGAGGATTCAAAGAGAGTCATGGAGACTTGGGGTTTGCAAAGGGTGAGGAGCCACGTGGCTGGGCAATAGGGTGGGGAGGGTGCTCTAGTGTGCTGTGTACTTTTCCCCAATCTGACCAGCTCCTTTCTCACAGAGGGAGCCCCAGGAATCTGCACAGGACCCCAACCCTGACCACAGTTCATTGGTTCAGGCATGGAATCTTATCCTTCACAGGCTTGATTATTTCTTTTGGATATATAGCATTTTGACTCAAGGGTCATATAATGATGACAGAGTCCTACTAGTGGCTGAGGTCTGCAGAGAAAGCACTGACATACCTGGGGTACTAGAGTCTTCCTTCCTGACTCCTGGAGGCCAAAAGTCCTCATACTCTGAGAAATGCCTTATTCCTTCAGTACATTCATTTCTTTGCTTAAATTTGTTAGAGTAATTTCTCTTTCTTACAGGAGCCTTAAGTAAGCAATTTTATTATTGGCAACATTGACAAAGTTTAATACTTGGTGCTTTAGTCTTATAAATCTGTGCCCTTTTCACCCCCTCAGGGTGAAAGGTAAATTGGTTTCTTCCTCATTTCCATTCTCTTTCTCCAATCAAAATTAGTCATCCAAAAAGATTCCAACAGCAATCATTGACACTGTAAAAAAAATTGTGAATTTGTAGATCTCTATCTCTCCCAGAGTGACTGTGTAGCCTTAATTCTATTACATAATAAAATATATGTTTCCCGGATAAAGAAATTGTATATATTGGGAAAGAGAGGAGGAAGTGAAGTTTCTGAAGAAAGTGAAGAGCTTTCAACCCCCTACACCTCTGCTTAACATCGTGTGATGCAGGGGGCTACCTAGTTTGCTTGTGTGCTTGTCCACATAGGGGCATCCTCACAAATGTAAGTAGACACATCACACTGCAGTACCAAGCAAGCTTAGCTACACTGGGTGTGAAGGCAGAAGACCTGGCTCCTTGACCCCACTCTACTGCATTCACCTGGCTATTGCTCCTAGCCCTTCGAGGCACCACCCAAGCATTTTGAACTCTTGCATGAAATCTCCGATTGCCTCACTGAACTGTGGGTCCCACTTCTGATGTTTCAGTTCTACCTTCGGTATTCTCACCCATCATCCACTTGTAACATTTGAGGGGCTTGTCTGTGCATAATAGAATTTTTTTTTTCATTGAACAGTCATTAAAAACAGCAAGACAGATTTTATTAGGTTGCTGCAAAAGTAATTGCAGGTTTTGGCATTGAATGTAATGGCAGAAAACAATTAACTTTTGCACTAACTTAATATTTGAGCTACTGCAGTAGGAGAGACTTCAATTCAGAACAGAGTTTGACTTCAAATAGAGAGTCTGTTCCTCACTCTTTACGTTTGATCCATCAGCAAATCTCGACTGCACATTTCCATGATAACACATTCCTGTATCCATCTACTGCCTGAGTCCGACTCTCATAATCTTTTGGGTGAGTTTCTGTAAAATGTTCTCATTGGTTGATCGGGTTCTGTTCCTATCCCTCCTCGACAGGCCGCAGCATGTTGTTCTGTAACGCAAATCGGACTATGTCACTTCACTTCAGTGATCTGCTGGATAAACTCTGACACACAGAAGGCCCCCTTTCCCAGGATGTGTGCTTGCATCCTCTGTGCTGCTGCCAGAGAGTTAGCCTCCATCAGAACACCGAGCACCTCTCCATGGTTGGATAGATTTAAATCAGCATTGCCTGTGCCTTCCTCGTCTCTATCAGCTTGCTAAATCAACACGGTCCTCCCTAGGTGTCAGGATGATACTTCAGCTGAAGGCAGTGATTAATTTGACTTAGAATCTGGAGTATTTGCAACTCATGAGGTACTGAAGATATAGCTTTGAACTTCTGAGCAGGGAGCAGATTTGGAAAGCCCTCAAGGTGCCCTACAGAGAAACTTCCAATTTCTCAAGCAAGCCGTTTTAAAAATATGATATAAACCTTTTACTGCTTAAAAAGAAAAAGGGAAGTCATGCTAATATAAAAGAAGAAGAAAAAAGGGAGAAAGAAAGCTTAACAATGAGTAGGGCATAATGAGGCTTAAAATACTGACTGCTCATCTTCTTGTCTTCTTGGTCTGCATGGTGGGACCATGTACAAAACGGAGTTGCAAATGTCCACCTGGTTATGGTGGGCCCTGGACCCCTCTGCTCACCACAGCACAGCAGAAATAAATGCTCCTATGACGCGCTGCACTGTCTGGTGGTTCGGTGCTCCCGAGGAAGCACAGGATTCCTTGGAATCATTGGCCCTGTAGAGATCTTCTGGGTGGATCCTCTTTCATGTAGTGGATAATCCAACTGTGGATTGAATCCTGACTCTACACAATGTGGGCTGGTAAGATTGATAAGACATTAATGAGAGCTGATGGTCATGAGGCTTCTCCTTTTTGGTCACACAAGGAAATGTTGTAGCTAGGTACCTGGAGAGGAGAAAAGAGGGACCTGTGACAAGAGAGAATGCAAGCAGACGTGTAGCATCTCAGACAGAAGCAAGCTGGTTAGGGGCACAGAAGACTGGGAGTGCCACAACGGTGGGAGGAGCTGTTCTCTACCATGACCCCACTCTACCGCAGGCCTCAGCATATTCTAGAACCCTGGGTTGCAGAGCATCCCTCAGTGAACAAATCCTTTGCTTCAGACAAGCAATCGTCTCACAGAAACCTCAGGAGCAGGTCAGCTGTGAGCTGCCTTGGTGTGGAAACTGGGATGACAGACTTGTTCCTGAGGACACAGGAGGATTTAGAAACTCCCAGAATGGAAGGGGAGGCACTTGGGGAGTGGACAGGGCTGGGGAGCAATGCTTTGGTTCTCTACTTGGAGGGGCTTGTAAGAGCCATCAAAAATTGGAAATTAAGGCTAATGTGATGGCTATTTATGTGCATATATGGGAGCATCTTGGACACATTTAAATTAGTTTCTGATAGGTAAACAAAGTTTAGGAAAAGTTCGGTGACACTCCAGACTCAGAACTGGTGAGAGGAAGAGTTTGGGCGTAAACCTAGTGGCCTTTCCACTTCATCAAGCTGGTTTAACTTGAATTTGCTTACTGAGAAAACAATCTGTACTTTAGTAGCAGTATAGTTTCTGTGATTTTTGGAAACTGATTTGAGTTCTAAGAGCAGGGTCTGTGCCCTGTATTTTTCTTTCATGAAGGACACATGGTTGAAGCTTAATCAATATCTTATGAGTCATTTGATTCATTCATTAGAACAAGCATCAGCATCTTCTCTTGAGTGCTGTGGGCAGTTACTGGCAAAGGATCAGGAAGATATGGCAGGACAATAGATCTTATGACTCAAAATAGTCACCTGCTTCAAAATGAAGGTGTGAAAGCTTCATCAGATTTAGAGTTAGATGGAAATTAAGGAAAATGGCAATGGCAGGAAGCTGATTGTGTATGGGAACCTCAGCTGAGGTTGGAAACAGTCAGTTCTCTGCAACAGAAAGGAGGATTGAAATTGACCCATAGTCATTCAGGTTTGTAAGTGCTCAGCACATGTGAGGCATTGTTCAAAGGAAGAGGATTTAGCAGTGGACAAAACAATTTATGTGATGTAAAAGCATTTTGAGAAATGGGTTATAATTTACTTACATTTCTTCTTATTCTCATGTAGCTTTAGTACTGTATGATGGTAAGATTTGGATTTGTAAAATTTGTATCCCTTGCTCTAAAAAACTTAAAGCAACTTACAAAGGTGTATGTGATTCTTGGAAAGATTATAAATTAGGAGTTGAAAAGATAGATGAGTAAGAAAAAAAAAAAAACGAAATAAAAAGCAGCAGAACCCAACTGAGCCTGGAATAAAGCTAGTTCCCAGTACACAAAATACACCCGTGAAATTCTAAATACTGCCACAGGTGAGCCACAGATGTCACCTCAGGCTTTGCAGTGACTAATCCACAGTGAGTGATGATATGATCCATTAAGACAAACACATAAAAACAAAAACAAAACCTTTCTTTGGCAGAAGAACAGACCAGAAGGCAATATTTCTAAGTATCCTTCAGAATCAGGATGCTCTGTGGCAGTGCTACAGGACTACATCATGAGAAAAATGCCACTCATGAGGCTGGAAGAGGTGTCACTTTGAGTTCAGCAATTGAATCTCTGTGAATTGATATTGAGTCTCCAGAAAATAATGAGGGACAAGTATGCCATGGTATAAGTGAGTCTCTAGATTTCTGTGGCAAAGACATTGCACATGTCTCCTGAGCAAAAGAATGTATTGTGATTCACAGAACAGCTGGGGGTAAGGTGAGAGGGGAGAAGGTGGCTTGATGTCTGTGTCTTACAGAGAAATGTGAGTTGTAAATTTGATCAGAATAATCTCAGCTCAGCCTAATTTGTTTGCCTGTTCCTTACATATGTGTGGGTTTGGCCATAGGTCTGCTATAATGTGGGTGAGGGAAGACCAGGGAAAGGATGAAAACCCCTGTTAGAATAGAAGAGACATCTAGAAATATTCATAAAACTGCTTTGTCTACTCACTAGAAACCATCTAGAGGGTTTTTGTTTTAAATTGAGGAAGTATCAGTCACTCAACTGATATGTTGAAGAATGAGATACACAGAAAAAATTTAAACCCTATGGAAAAATCTCAATGTCTTTCTCTGATTTTATAAAACAATAAATTGGGTTAGAAATTGGGAAGACAACTTGGTCAGTCATGATAAGGCGTGAAACTGTACGTCAAGACTCCTATAAATGCTAATGTATAGTATGCAGAATCACATTTTTATTTTACCAATTATGATGGACATTTTTGGGGTATCTGCCAACCTTCACATCCTCTTCTGTGAGACCCCCCCAACAAACACACACATGCACACACGTGCACACACACCTGCATGTGCACGCACACACATACTGTGCACCGAGGCCCTGCAGACATGACTCATCCCCCCTTCACTTCAGTTGTGTGGAGCAAGGGTGAGCACCTGATCAAGGAGAACCGATCCAGAACTGGGCAGGACCATTCTGATTCTCCCTCCCCACCCGGAATTTGGAAATGGGCAACAGAGAGATTGAAGGATTGGAAGCTGGTGCTGAATCTAGGGGATTAATGTAGGCCTCAAGCTGAAGAGGTTTTTTTCCCCTCATGCTTTGAAAATGCACAGAAATCTGGTATGCAGAGAGAGAAGTGAATTGTTCAGAGGCACAGAGAAAAACGGGCCAGAACCATGTGGTCTTACACACACACACACACACACACACACACTCGTACATTCACACCCGCATGCATACCATGCCAACACAGTGGTAAGGGGAGGAGTGGGAGGGAAGGGAAATTACTTTCTACTGACTTTCCAGCTCCTGGATCTACCCCTTCGTGAGGCCTGAATGCACTTACTCCCCTAGTATCCTAGTGCCAAGGGAGATGCTGCTGTATCTTTCCATTGGATCTCTAATTCTCATTCTCTTGCTCTTTGCTTAGGATGGTTTAGGTGGATATTGTCTCTCAAGTTAAATGCTTCCTGACCGAAACGTTAAGTAAAATAGGAAGACTTTTCGTTGTGGTAAAGGATTGAGAGGTAATTGACAGGACATGCGTGCATTTTCTATTTTTTTATATTTACGTATTTTTCAAAGGACATAAGCATATTGTGTGGGGTGGAGGACATCTATGAAGTTTGCTAACTGCTTACAAAAAATCAGAAGGGGTTTCCAGTTGAGAGTTACTGTGCGCGGTGGAAGGATATTTCACTGGTTCTTTTGGATATACTCTCATGCTCCCCTGTGTTTGTTTTGCTTCCTTATATTCCAGAAACCTCTGCTCAGTCCAGGTAACTGCTCATCAGCTTTGTGGAGAACTGAGTGACTCTGGATCCAGGGAACAAAAGTGATTTTTAAGTTCAATAGTCATGAGTTTAGGTTTAAAACTGTGACATTCTTGCAGGATAAGTTTGTTTTTGTCTCCAAACTAGCTAGAAAATACCAAGGGCTGGAGATGGGCAGAAATTTAAGAGGAGGTACCCCTAGAATAAACCTAGAATCTCTGCTAGAACAAGTACCATTGTTTTCCAGCAGGAGAGGACGTTGGGGAAACTGCGACCAATGCCTCCTCATTTCTGCCCAGGAGAGGACCAAGTTGACAGCACAGAGTAGGTCTTCTGTCCACCAACCTGCAGGAGAAGCATTTCTCTGGGCCTCAACATGTAGCCTGAGGCAGGACTGCGGCAAATTCCTCATCTGAATGCCTCGCCCCTTCGGGAGGAGGGAGCAGCCACGCCTCCTAGAGGGAACCCTCCCAGATTTGGATGGTGATGGAAGCCTCCCTATCTCCCAGCTGCTCTTCTTGATATATTCTTTTTAAGTTTTTTTTTTCTTCCCCGTATTATTTAATTAAGTAACAGAGTTCTTTCAGCATTTTGTGAAAATTGAAACTCGAGGATAATTTTTATTTTTTTTTAATGATTTCCTTTGTTACAAAATTTCATCAGATTTTCCTGTTATGGGTAAACTTAAAAAGCCTTTTCTTAATACTATACTGAAGTTTTAAACAGAAACTAAAGATAGAAAGTCTTAGAGGATATTTTTCTCTGTTCTCAACCAAAAATCAAGAAAAAAATAGATTCTTAACCTTTTTACATTAGCTGTCCCAATATTTGGTGCCTTACATACAGCTACATCTGTAGGAGATGCAAGATAAATCCTTTCTGAATAATGAAAAAGGGTTTATTAACCCACATTTGTAAAGAATCTTGAAGGATAGCAGCATAAACAAAAGTGTTTATTTAGTCTTTACTTATTTATGTAGACAATTCACTCTCCGGTCTTTATTTCAGTGGGTGATGGGTAATGTGACCAGAGGGCCACAAAGGACAGAGGCCCAGAGAGGAGCAAGTGGAGGTGCTGCAAGGTGCACTGGAATAGACTATGCCTTGGGAGCCTTAGAGAAGCATCTCCCTGGCAGACAGCAGAAGAACTTTCTTGGAGAATGGGGTCTTGTTGGCTAGGCTGGGCTAAATTAGGCTAAGCTATAGTCACAATCACCAAAAATCAGTGGCTTTACAGAGAAAGTTTATTTACCACTCTTGTACTCTAGTGCAGCCCGCCTCTGCTTTAGATTCCAAGGCTGCACGCAGCACCAGAAGAAGAGAGAGCTGGAGGATTGCATGGGATGTTTTTCAGGGCCAGGCCTGAAAGTGGCACAGGTCACTTCAACCAACATATCATTGGTACAGCCGTACTCACATGGCCCCAACTCCAAAGGAGACGGAAATGTATGTTTGTGCACCACAGAAGAGGACATTGGTGAAGAGCACGCAGAATTTCCACAGGGAAAAGGGTGACTGCAGAGGAGAAGGGCAAATGGGGCAGATATATGGCAGCTGTATGAAAGTCTATACAGCTGATTCTCTTGGAGCCTTTGGCCTGGGATGTGCAGCAGACACCGTCCTTCCCTATATTAAGGCACACTTTTCATTACACTTGGCTAAATAGAAAGATGACAAATTTAAGTGCAAATCAGACAGCCATGGCATCCTGGAATCCACACCTCTGTATTAGCTAAACTACACATTTTTGCACAGGCAAAATTCATGATAAATTGGAACCTGAGGAGAGTGCAACAACAGGGTGGCAGATGCCATACCCTGAAATTGCATGTTTCTGGTAGGGCACTGGCTTGAATTACTTGAGGGGCCCAAGCCTCCTCCTCCGTGCATTCTCTTACAAACTATACCAGAGGAGAGAGAGAACACTGCTAGCAGGAACTCCCAAGTCTCTCACTCTTCTCTGCAATCAGGTTCGTGGCTCATAGTGGGAAGAGTGGACTTTTGCTGAGTGAGGGGCGCACCTACTTGTAACTCATTCTGTCTACTGCTTTCAGAGTGGGTCAAAATCCCTCAGACCAAGATTCAAGCAAAGAAACAATTTCTTAAGACACTTGCCTTTTAACTGCATCATAGTTATCCCTCATCTCACTTCCACCCTGGGGTCTCTATGAGCATTGCCTGATACTGTCCAGTAGGACTGGCAGGGGAGAGTCTAGCCTGATACTGTCCAGTAGGACTGGCAGGGGAGAGTCTAGAGATTTCTGACTTGGGTCTTCGGACTTTCCAAATAGGCTAGTAAATCCCAGCTCTGAGCTGTGACACCCATGGATGTGTCTGGTTGCCTAAGTGAATTTATCACTAAATCTGTAAATCAAAATATAATTTAATTTGCTTTACATCATTATTTACAGGAGCAAGAGAGCTTTTTCCAAGGGGGGATTTTGGCCCAGAAGCAGAGACTCCAGTGCTGCCCAGTCTTTCTGTCTACCCTTTACTCTAAACTGACCGGCATTGCTGTGTCCCTTGTCACTGATGGAGGTGGCCCATCAGCCCTGAGCTGGGACCAACTGCCATGTTAAAGGGGCTTGAGAATGGGCACATCTCTAGAGCAGATACCAAGCACTGAACTAGTACAGACCCCAGGATATCTAAATAAAAGGGACGAGGGGCAGCAAGGCAGTTAGAGAAACATGGCCGGGCTTGGGATTGGTCTTGAAGCAGCATTTCTATTATAACAGCTGCACTGTTTTAACTACACAGGATCTTACTGGAAGGGGAGAGGGGGAGGAAAATTGAGAGGGAGGTTAATCTTTCCCCCACCTCTGCCCCACTTTCCACCCTCTGGAGTCTACCCCTTGGTTCTCATTCAGGTTTCTCTAGGTAAATGGTTGGGACAAATATCCATTCTAGTAGCAAGCCATGCTTACCTTGCAGCTGGTGGACCCTACCGCTGCCAGTGTGCACCCTCTGTCTCCACCAGGGTTAAGAAGAGGTGGTGGTCTCCTTCTCCTAGCCTCTTACCAGGTAAAGGAGCAGAGGGAGAGGAGAAGAATAGCACTGTCCCTTGCCTTGATTGTGTAAATGTATGAGACTCTGGCCACGTTGAGAGGCCCTGAACACCTGGAATGTGACATGGAAGCAGCTTCCCTGGAGGAACAGATGGGACCACAAGAGCAAAAGACCTTTGCAAACTGTAAGAGCCCAGATGTGAGCAGTGCCCCTCCTCTTCATTCTAATGCACCATCTGCACCTGTTTCTGCTTCGTTCTGAAGCTTGCTCCTATTCCGGTGAACACATCTTGCTTTGGCTGGGTCCACCTGGACGAACCTAGGACAGTGTTCATACATTCTTCTTGCCATTCTTTCTGGCAGCATCATCAGCACTGATGTTCTCACTGATGACATGAGGGTGTCTGAGACAATGAAACAGGCTCCCTACCTAGCATGATGTTCGCCTCCCCAGGGCCAGTAGGGGGCCCCGCGACCTTGTGAGAAGGCTCCCTGACACCTTGGGAGGGAGGGCCGGTCCCAGCAAAATGAATGTCATTCCCGGGGCCTTGGATTCCCACCGAGCAGGAGCCACCAACGAGCGTCCTGGCCAGACCCCTCTTCTAAGGGCTCCCCATAGGCCTGGGGACTAGGCGTTTCATCAAGAAGAGAGGGAGACGGGTGCGCTGCTGGTGCCAGGTTGTTTCCTGCCTTATTTTGTGTGCTGTGTGCTCTGCAGGGACCTTTTGAGCCTGTGTCACAGTCCTGCTTCTCCTTTCCAGCCAGGGAACATGGTGGGTTTGCCTCTTAGGTCCTCATTAGATTTTTCAGCAGCTGCTCCAGGTTTTCTTTCTCTTTTTACAGAACAGAGAACAATTGGAGACTTGCTTTCTAAAGAAAAAAGGCTGGTGTTCGAAGGAGTTTTTCAAAACTCCAAGAAGACAGAGAGGATCCCATGAGAGTGCAGAGGGTACCTGGTCTTGGGCACCTCCAGCCAACTCTTCACGCAGGACATGGTCCTTGTCCTCCCAGCCCACTCCTCATTTCCAGTGCTTTTGTACTGAACCATTTCAGCTGAAGACTTGCAGAACTGGGCTCTAGCCTGTTACCAAAAAAAAAAGCCCCTTTGCGGCTAGACTGAATTGTAGTGTTCTAGAAATTCTCCAGGTGTATTTCCTGATTTAAAGGGAAAACCAGCATCTGGAAACTCGGTTTGTTCTGATGTCCGCTGGCAAAGAGCAAATTGACACCAGAGTAAGTTATTTCTCAGGTATACGGTTGTTTCATCCTTGTAAATAGTTCCAAAGGGAAAAGGTGTTTTATTTTAAGGAGCACTTTCAAACCTATTATATGAGGGCTGCTGAGTACCCAGCATCTGTGGTCAGAGGCCTGGTGATCTGTTTGCTGTCATTCTCTGCTTTTTCGTTGATGCTTTCTGGAGGACAGCAGGTTGAGGATGAAGGAAGGGTCAGTTCCAGGCTCAGCTGTGGCCTTTAGTCAGCCGCAGATCACTTTGATGGGTAATTCAGGGGAAAAAAAAGTTGACCTGGGTCATGCTTGGTGACACCCAGACCAAGACCAAGATGACACAGTGATACCATCATAATTCCAGATTTAATATAATTTTCATGATTGCATATTAGTACTCAAGACACTATAGCTAGAAAAACAGCCCCCAGTGAGTCATTTTGCATCGAGTGTACTAGTAGAGATCATTTTTCATGATTCCTCAGTGGTCCCAGCAATTATGTTCATTGAAAGTACTGTCATGAATGTAACTGGGACTCAGGCACAGGAGGAAAAATACCCTAAGCTTGGTTCTTTCTTCTTTTCTTCTTTTAGAGTTTGCAAATTTTGACCAACAGACATGGTTAATAAGACTATGCTTTTTAAAAACCTATATTTTATATTTATTTTATTTTTTAATTTTGTTAATGACAGGGTCTCACTATATTGCCCAGGCTGGTCTCGAACTCCTGAGTTCAAATGTTCTTCCGACCTTGGCCTCCCAAAGTGCTGGGATTACAGGTGTGAGTCACCATGCCTGGCCTAAGACTATACTTTAAACAAACTTTTTAAAAAAGTGTGTTGATACATTTTATAGATGTTCATTTAATACACAACTGTTTTAGGAAAGCGATTCCAGCTCAGTTTTCTGAAATCTGTGGCAACAAATGTGTGGATATATGAGAAATAGTATTTGATTTTATTAAAATATATTCCATGTAGGGCCGGGTGCAGTGGCTCAAGCCTGTAATCCCAGCACTTTGGGAGGCCGAGACGGGCGGATCACAAGGTCAGGAGATCGAGACCATCCTGACTAACATGGTGAAATCCCGTCTCTACTAAAAAATACAAAAAACTAGCCGGCAAGGTGGCGGGCGCCTGTAGTCCCAGCTACTCAGGAGGCTGAGGCAGGAGAATGGAGTAAACCCGGGAGGCAGAGCTTGCAGTGAGCTGAGATCTGGCCACTGCACTCCAGCCTGGGCGACAGAGCGACACTTCATCTAAAAAAAAAAAAAAATATATATATATATATATATTCCATGTGCCTTTTGATTCCTTTTTGATGGAAAGGCATCTTACACTTTTATTTGTGTATATATATGTGTGTGTATATATGTGTGTGTATATATATGTGTGTGTATATATGTGTGTGTATATATATGTGGAGTAACAATTTGTCGATTCTAGTCAACTGCCTTTGACTACCTGGGTCAAGCAGTTTTCCACCAGATAAAATAACTTTTCAAAGCCTTCCTTCTGCTTCCCTTACTTTCCAGCCTGTATCCTTAGTACATAATTTGTAAACATTGTCATGGAGGGTCCTGATGCTTTAATGTATGCAGACTAAAAGGATATACAAAATTAACTACATCTAAAAGTGACCAAAGCAAGCCTATTCCCTTGTAAAATTATAGAAAGGTTTGCCTTTCAGTACATTAGATCTGCAGCTACATTAGTTGTTTCTGTGTCTTTAGATTTTGCGAAAGGGAACTGAAATCCAGCAAGTCGTATTAGAAGCCCATTCAGAAAATGAACAAAAAAGCAAATGAAAACGACCCAGAATGAGGTGGTATATTTTTCACTCTGCGTTTTGTAGACATAAGTCCCTTCTTTATAATTTGCAATTTTTTCTGAGAGGTGGTGGATTTTCGCTTCAGAGGCAAACAATATCATGACAAGACAGCCACAGGAGCCTGCAACAGAAGAAACAACATGTTGGGACAAATATTTCCTGACTGTATGGGACAGGGAAGAGGGTCAATGTGTAAACCAAGGAAATCTCTTACCATCATCCCTATTTACATTATCCACAAAAAAAAAAATACTGTGTATTTGTAATCATGAGCCTGATTCTTTAATCTATAGGTGGTAGTGCTTGGGTTATGGTTCTGTTCTGAGTGAAGAAGATTTGTGTGTGTGTGTGTGTAGGAGTGTAGTGGGGGGTAAGGAGGTGGTTAGAATTATGCTGATCTTACAAAGACTGGGAGATCTTCCTCTTCATATGATGTGAAGGCTGGATTGCTAGGTACTTTAAAGGCATAATGGTGGAATCAGGCTACAAAGCAGCCACTGCTATGATGTGGCTTCAAGAGAAAATATTTCTCTGTACTTCACAGCCATGCAGGATAAAGGCCAATCATGCGACCTCTTGTGAAAGGCCCCAGGCCTCCCTTCAGAAGGGTTACCACGGCTCCTTCGGCTTTCACTTGGCCACAGCAGCACAAAGGAAAACCTGAACAAAGGTAGCTATGGATAAGGTGTTGAGGTGGCACACATCTCTATTCTGCTTGTTTGTAACAGAATTTAGATTTTTAGCTAGACATATGAGTGTCTTGAATTAAGACGGCGTTGTTCAACTAAGGGTGGTTGGGATGTATGGGTGGGAAAGTCTTCTTGAACTATACAGGTATTATGGGCCTGTCCTTTCTTCTCTACTTCCTCCTTGCTGTGGCTGAAATATGGATGCAATGGCTGGAGCTCCAGCATACATTTTGGACCAATGTGGCCCCAGAAATGGAAGCAATATGCTGTGGAAAAACAAGAAAGAAGGAGTCTAAATCCCAGATCTTGGAGTCTCTGGACCAGCCCTGGACTTCAACCTCTAGATTTTTATGTGTGAGAAAAAAAAAAAAAACAAAAAACATTTGTTTTATGTAGTACACTATTATTATTTTTCCCCCTCATCTCTCACTGATTGGTAGCCTAATCTTAATAGATGTAGCTGTGATTTGGGTGAGATTGCTGTGGGACAGGGGCACTCCATATTGGCTGGAAGCTGGAAACTCTGGTGAGTGTCTCCCCTGAAGATGGACAATGGGAGACTTCCAGATGGGTAGATGGCACAGGGAGCAGAAGCAGGTGGCAGGAGGGACCAGATCAGGAGCACATGGGATGGCCAGGACTTCACAGCACTTCCACAGCCACTGTTATACCCCAGGCCACCACAATAGGGTTCCAGTTAATAGGAGACTTGCTGGGATGGTTTTCTGCCTTAGGTGAAACCAATTTGGGTTCAAACCCTGATTCCTTTACTTACTATGTAAAAGTAGGCAATTTTAATATTCAGGTCCCGATTTCTTCATCTATAAAAGGTGGTTAATATAAATAAAGCATGATTTGCATTTGGCATTGTAATTGACACATATAAATGCTTACTAATTGGTAGCTATTTGTATGGTTTTTATGGATTCCTTTTTTCTTGCAAGTCCTTATCATAATAGCTTGATTTAGGTCAAACCAATTTGGTTTCAAATCCTGATTCCTCCACTTACTATGTCAAATTAGGCAATTTTATTTCAAATCCTCAGCCCACCCCATATCAGGAACACCTGACTACATCAGGGTAGGCAATATAAAAGAATGTATCACAGTGTCCTTTTTTCCTCCGAATACTCTTCCACTGATTTTATGTCTCCTTTAGGACAGGTAAATGCTTTTTACTCTTCAGTTAAAGTTAATCCAAATATCCTAGGAGTGGCAACATAATGGCTTGAGTTTCTATTCGTTAATTCACTCATTCATTTATTCATTAGACTTATATAGGGGACAGTTGTGGAGATTTAAACATTAAAGAAAATACACATGGTTTCTGCTCCCATGGAGTATAATTGGGCAGAGGACATAAAATCAATTACTAACCAATTACAGTGCATGTAATCAACGGGTAGTAGGGGGGCTGTTACTGAGAGGGTGGGCAGCATCATGGCAGTGTTCTTAGAAGCAGCCAGAAGGAGCTGTAGGAAAAGTTAGCTGAGCAGAGGGAGGCTGGACTGTGTGGGGAGAGCATTGCAGGCAGGAGGAGCTATCATGCAAGTGACAGCCCCCATTCCTTTCCCAAAGGTCAAGCTGGGTTTGGGGTAGAGGTAGAGATTGGGGGGTAGGAATGAGGGGAGAGGTGAACAGAAAAGGCGACATCACATTTCTTCTACTTTAGAATTTCACATAGGACTGGCCTATCAGTTTAATCATCATCAAATAATTGCATAATGTAATTTTCTTGAAATTTCACTTTCTACTATCCTCAGAGTGGTAGCTGAGAATATTCCTTTGTAAAATTTTGTCAGCCTATTTTTGTATTCTAAGCTTAAAACCAGTGCTCTCCCCTGGCAAAACCGTATTATTGCTTTATTGTTAGATCCTAACAAAAAGGCTGCAGTGCTGTTTTCTCTTTATCTTTTATTCGAAAATTGTGGAGAAAATGCCACTGCTTTTACCATAAGAGCCTTCTTTGTCTGAGGAGATGGTGAATTTCAGACAGAAGTGAAACACTATTTCCTGAGCACCTGAAAGGAAAATTCAAGCTCGCTTTCCTTTTCAAGTTGTTAAATATTTTAAAGGTAGTACTTTGTTAAGGAGACAGCATTACAGCAAGGCTGTACTTCAAATTCCTAAAGTAAAAGTTACTTGGGGTGTCATAAGACTCAAAGCCCTTTGCCATAGCTAATATTTCAAGCACACAGCCCCCAAAACAAAGTGTGCTGTCTAGTAGTAGAGAGGACAGTCTGAGATCTTGCTCTGGATTCTAGGGTTGATCGCGAGGTCAGCATTGTCGTTTCAGGGCCAGAGGATAGAAACCCAGCCTGTGTCTCATGACCTTTCAGTGACCGCTAAGAGATAAGAGATATGAAGGGAGACAACTCAGTGTGAACTTGGGATATTTTTGCTTCTCTCTGTCCATGGCTCTAAAAAAGACATGGGATCAAGGATAACTATTTATGACTTATGGACCAAAAGATACGCATGAAGAATTTCTCTTTGTGGCATGGCTGCTAAGGCTATAAAAGAAGTGTGTAAGAGATATGAGTGATGTGAGAATAGGACTAAACCTACCCACTTCCAGTAGGACCCTTTGAATCCAGCAAGAGGGGCTCCTGCTTTGTGCCCCACATTTAAAGGGTTCTGCTCTGTCTCTCTTCTGGAGAGGTTCCTTCCCATAGCACGAAGAATCCTTGAAGTCAATAGAACATACCCATCTGGCGTGCCCGACTCACATTTTAGTCCATACTCCTGGGACCCCGGAATTTACATCATAAATAGCCCTGAGTCCATTTTCAAGGCCTATGTGGTCATTTCTCCTGGGTCAGTCCTCTCTGGGTCAAAGGGTGGCTGAGGAATAGCTGTTTCAAGAGGCATGGTCAGAGCTTGGATACATGGTGCAATGTCCACACACATATGCTTGAGGTTCTTTACCGTGTGCAGTGGAGCCAGGCAGGGGAAGAGAAGTGGGTTTGCATTCATACTCTTGCCCAAGACTTCACAAATGGTAGGATCAGTCCTACATGTCTCTCTCCTCTTTTTCCCAGTTATCCATGTACACCAAGAGCCCAAATTCACGTGGTGCCATTTGGACAGATTCCTTAATGTGTCTGTCCATCTGAGCAACACTGCTCCTGCTCCCAAGAAAGGTTAGAATAAACCAAGACTTTTGAAAGCCTGCCAAACCTTGCTGGAGCTATAATTTGGAGTATAACCAGGCACAAGGCCCAGGTTTTGCTGCCCAGTGTCTTACTCAATGACCTACAGCCATTTTTCCTTTCATCTGTCTGATTTCCCCACCATCTGGCTGGTGCTGTAGGTTTTTTTTCTTCCTTTTAATGACTTTGATTACTGAGTTAATTTCTGACTGAATAGGATAGCTGAGTTATAGGGCTGTCACACCATGAATGATCAGTCAATTAACAAACGTTTGTAATGTGCTAGACACTGCACTGCACATTCATGACTCTCCTCTGACAGCTGTCTGAGACTGCAGAATTGAGCACCGGTCTCCCCCAGTCCTTACTATATGTGAACGCAGGACACAGCCATTGAGAGTTGCTTCTTCATCCCTGCGTGACCCCGAGGGTATCTATGCTTTTATGAGTGGGAACACCCTGCCAGGATCTGTGAGAGTCCACAAGTGCTATGGGTTTGGGTCCTCGAAGGGGAAGAAATCTCTGAAATGTTATCCTATTATCAGTAAGATCATATTTTGGGAAATAATAAATTGGAATTTCAATTCCATTTAGAGTAATGATCAACATTTTCAGAAAGCTTTCAACACATCATCTTCAATTGTCTTATAGGTGACAGATATTAGGGGCATTTCATTGCCAATATAGAATGATAAATTGAGAATTTCCTTTTCAAGGAATATTGAGAGATGATAAATGGGTGTGGGAAAGCCACAACTTTATAAGTGTAGGTGTTAATTTTCTCTAAAATTATGCAAATGTCACTTGAATGTTGGTAATTGAAAGTTAAGGTCACCAGCAATGATTTCTTCCCCCAAAAGAGGTTGTTCTGAGTCTATACTGCTCCAGAGACTGATGGCTACCATCTAGAAAGGGACAGAGAGACAAGTGAAGAGAGTTAATACCAAAGAGTAGATTTTGAGATTGTGATGACAAGCAATTTGGTCATGTGTTTCCAAAGGATAGATGTAGATGAAGGAATAACACCACTGGGTCTAGCCTTTTCACTATCTTCTGTAATGGAAAGTTGAAGAGCCCATATCTAACCTAAGTTTTACAAATGTTATGTTATTGAGAAGGATAATTAATGCAAAGAAGAAATGGTCTAAAAATACAATGTCTATCTAATTTGAATTTATTTTCAGAAATATGTCTGAAAATATGACATTTTCAGAAGAATGTCATTTGTTACCAGAAAATATTTAGCTACTTCCGTTTTATTCATTTATTCAACAACTATTTATTGAGTGCCTATTGCACTGTTGTGGGAACTGGGGGTACAGCACTAAATGAAACAGGTAAAAATCCCTTTCTTCACAGAGCTCTCAGTGATGGAGACAATGGAAAAAGAGGGAGAGGCAATAACTTGATAAGTACATTCAATAGTTTTTCAGAGTGTGATATATATTAAGGAGAATGAAATAAAGCAGAGAAGGGAGATAGGAAGGCTGGGGAGGGATGGCCAGGGGAGGCCTTATAGGGAAGATAACATTTAAGTGCATCTTGAGAGAAATGAGGGAGTGAGAAGGTAGATATTTGGAGGAAGATTATTTCAGGCTGAAGGAAGAGCGAATGCAAAGGAAGTAGGTGGTTTGAGTGAAGAGGGGAGGAAGGTAAGGGATAGAAATAGGTGAGCTGTCTGTGTGTATTTCTGAAGTGGATACATCAAGTGGTGCTTTGGAGGTCACAGCAAGGACTTGGGTTGTGACTCTAAATGAAACAGAAGGGAAGCCATACATTCTGAGTAGGGCAAGAATCTCTTTGCAACTGTGATAGAAAATGATTAAGCATTTCCTTACACAAGGTCATGGCTGGGCCATGTACAAAACAGATGAAACACAGTCTTCCTACCACACCGTGGACATGAATGACCTGGAATGTGATTCTCACAACACTGCCCCTTCAGCCACTTCCCTGCATACGAAAATGAAATTCTTTGCCCACTGCCAACATCAGCTGTCTAACATTACTTCTCTTTTCCTTCTGTGGCCTCTTTTCTAAGTTCTATTCTGAGAAACTAGCAGAATATTTTCATTACTGGGTTTTCCTGCCACAAATCCTTTATCCTTCCTCAGGCTCTGTGGCTTTGATGACTGGACATCCCTGTATCTCTTTCTTGAACTCCTGAAAAAGTGAGCCTCCATAAGGATTGGCGTAGAGATAAGACAAAGATTTTTTTTCACCACCATTTGCAGAATAATGTGCCCCAGACATGTTTCAGAGTCCAGGTTATTATTAATACTGAAACTGATATATAATGTAAGTGTTCTATTTTTAAACTGTTCTTTGTTTTCTTGTCTTTGTGTATATGAATGTGCTTATGTTCCATGCCATAGCTGTAATTATCATAATTAGTTAGGCCCATACTAGGAGCATCCTCTTTTTAAAGAAAGGCAGCAATTTTGTTTGCCTTGCTTGGCATAACTCATAGCAGACGCTATATGTAAGAGAAGGCATAACTCCTGATGCTATGTGTAAGAGAAGCTATATGTAAGAAATGCTACATATAAGAGAATAGTTATAATCATTGCAAATGGTAACAAATACAATTTGCAATAAGTCCACATTTTTGTGGCTTTTATCACCTCCAAAAGGCCTGAACCAATACTTTTCATGTCATTCTCAGAGAGTATTCACAGAACTACTAGGATGTTCTACCACTGACCCATGTCAAGTCTGCCGACTCTCTTCTACATGCAGATCTAGGTAAGGCTCTCTCCTGTCAACTGGGAAACATCTAGAGTGGAATATATAAAAGGCCCACACTCAAATATCAGTGCTGCAACTAAAAACTGTGAATCTAATTGCTTCTATACTCAGCTCCCTCTTTTTTGGTTCTCTCTCTTCTTCTACCTCCTTAAGTTTTCTCTCTCTGTCTCTCTTTCTCCCACTGTATTATAAATCTTGAGGGAAGTTTTTTCACCCCCTTTTCCCTATTCTGCCTTCTCCTGCCCACACCTCTATTACAGGTGGCCAACTTTACACAAAGCTCACTGCTGACTGGTACCCTTAAAACATTCCCTCTGGGATACCCGCAATCTCCCAGTTTTCCCTTTTCCTCTTTCTCTTTGTACATTGCTACTCAGTGTCTTTTGCTGGCTTCTCCTCCTCCTCAACCAGAAAATTAACTGTCAGTGTTCTTCAGGAATTGGTCCTAGGCCAGCTTTTATCTATGTACTTTCTCTCCCTAGGTGATCTCATCCAATGTTATTGCTTTACATAATATCTATATCCTAATAATGCCCAAATTTATGTCTTTCTTCTAGACCTCTTCACTGAAGTCCAGATTCATGTAACTGACTATTTACTTGACATCTGCACTTGGTGGTCTCATAGCATCTCAGACTTGACATGCCCCAAATGGAACACATGATTTTTAGTGCTGAGCTCTTCTCCCCATCTTTTTCTTGCCCTAAACTGCAAGTCTGCTCCTCCCTTGTCTTATCCATAATGCCACCACTATTTATTAGTTGCATAAGCTACCTGAAAAACATTTTTAATGTACTTTCAGAATGTTTTTAGAATCCATTCATCTTTTTTCACCTCCAATGCGATAGTATTGTCTTTCACCAGACATTTCTTAAAGAGGTAAATCAGCTATCAGACATCTCTTTAAAATCTTTCAAAAGCTTTTCATTGCAATTAGAATCAGTTCTAAAAGACTTACCATGGTTAATGTTTAAGGTCCAACATTAACTGGTATCAACTGATCTCTCTAACTTCATTTTTTCCTTGTGCTACTTCCCCCTCACTACCCAGCCCCTAGCCACGTTGGCCTTCTTTTGGTTCCTACAGCAAGCAGATCTCTTTCCCTAGAGTCTTCAGTGTGCTTTCTCTTCTACTTGGGATGTTCTGTGAAGGTTCTCAGTTCCTTCTTAGCTTTAGAACTCAGCTATTGGAGCAGTCTTCCCTGACCACCATACCAAAGCCAGACCTCTGCTGTCATTGTCTTTCATAGCAACTTGTTTATCACCCTCATTGTAATTGTTGCAAACTGTAATAACTTAATTATTTATGTACACTTTTGAAATTAGATGAGATTTTAAAAGGTGTCCGATAGATGATTTACCTCTTTAAGAAATGTCTGGTGAAAGGCCATACTATTGCATATCATAGCAACATGTTTATCACCGTTATTATAATTATTACAATCTGTAATCACTTAATTATTGATACACACTTTTGTTTGACTCTCCCACTAGACTACAAGCTCCATGAAGATAGCACTGTGTGCCTGATTCACTGTGGGATCACCAGTACCTATTATAATGATTGACACACAGTGGGAACTCAGCCAATGTTTGACAAATATGTGAAATATATTCACCTATATTGCAACCCCGAGCACTGGCTACAAATTAGAATGACTCCAGAGAGCTTAAGGTAAAATAGCAGTGCCCAAGCCCTACCCCCAGAGACTATAATTTAATGAGTGTTGTGTGAGACCCGAGATCAGTCATCTTAGAAAGTTCTTCAGATGATTCTAATGTACAGTCAAAGAAGAGAATCGCTGCCCAAAATGAACTATGGGGGATGATGAAGCTCTTATTAAAATCCTACCTTGGGAAAAAGACTTCTCAGCATCAGTTTGTAAATGACAAGATGAGAAAGAGCAAACTGGCTGACTTGCATGGGTTTCATGCAACAATATTACATTGAGAATGCTGAGGAATATGAGCTAAACTGGAGGCTGTGAGAGTGGAAGAAATGTCTTGTTCGGGAGGCAACAGAATATGAAGCCATAAGTATGAGCGAGCTGTATGACTGAAGCCATTGCTGGCCTGGCCCAGTGGGTTGCTTTCTTTCCTTTTCTACCTGCTGGGTCTGGCATGCACCACATTGGGAGGCATAAGGAGATGCCCATAGCAGTACTCTGGGCAGTGTGGAAAGTTCCAGATAGACAATTGAAAGGACTTCTTTTCCCTTTCCTTCCCTTTTCCCCTTCTGCATGCCCCAGGATGCCAAGTCTTGGGTGCCCATCCAGCAGAGAAGTAGACAGTTGAAGAAATGACCGTAGAATGACTTCAGCACAAGGATGGGGGAAGCTTAGGGAACCTGGATGTGAGTGGCAAGGAGAAAAAGAGAAAAGAGGTCCAAGGAGGAAAGCATTTTTCTTCTCTGCTGACAGTGAGCACTGCCACCTGGGCAGCACACACTGGCGAGAGAAGCAAGGGAGGAGAACCAGTCGGTGGAAGAGAGCTGACCTCTGGTGTCTCTTATTGGAATGTGACTCGTATGTGAAATAAAGGACCCCTAATGCAGTCTCTGGCCTCTGAGTATGTGATGCATTGGCTCACATTTAGAATGTTTGGGATAAGGGCTACAAAACCCTACCCTTACACAATTGGGGCTTAGAGCCAGAGTCTGCATGGACATTACAACTGTGAATAAACATTTCCAAAGTTCCAAGGGCTTCTGGGTACCATATGGGATTTAAGGGGAATGAGGAAGTCTGTGATTCCAAAGTGACCTGTTTATCCCAGAGGTCACAAACTGTCAGTCCATCTCACCCTCAAACATGCTTTTTTGTCATAACAGTTCTTTTTTTTTTTTTAGTTATTGAACATTTTGATATTTAAAAAATAAGTATTTGCAGCTTAAAAAAACACTGGGTGATCTAAAAACACTGGGCCTTTATCCTCTGCAAGACACAGATCTGGAGCTGGCTCCTTCCCTTTCTCCCCTTCTCCTCCTTCCATGATTCACAAAATTTTATTGAGCCCAAGCTTTTACAACAAATTTGAGGGTGGGTGAGACGGAACAGAATGCAGGCAGAGGTCCTGATCATTCCCGCATACATTTGTGTGCTCAGGTTCTCCTTGCATTAGGCTTGGCCAAAGGCAGAGATAAGATCGGGGATTTGGATTAAATTCTGTATTCTCTGAGTCATCTCGCTTTTCAAATGCTGTTAGTTTGGTCGTCTGTCAGAACTGTCAAATAATTTGTCTTCCAAATGGGCTGTTCTTTGGAATTTCATTCAGAAGCTGGAGCGCTAGACGGCTGTGCTGCTAATAAGTTGTTGCGTCTCACCTTCACTCCAGCTTTGCTTTTCTCTGCTTTATGATGCCACGTCAAGACTTCCCAAACTAGTTCTGCCTTTTCAGCTGTTTTCTGTCAAACATGAGCACCAGGGGGAGAGGGAAGACAAGAAAAGAAACGAGAGAAAGGCCCACACCTTCCACTTCACTTGTAGTTCTCCCTGGTGGCAGCAACTGGGGAGTTTCCAACCTTTTCCACACTCACAGAAACCCCTCATGGTGTCCCAGAGCCAAGTCCTCAAGGTCTTAGACACAATGCTCTGGGGTCTCTCCTCAAGCTTCTAGGTTCTGACAATGCCAAACTCTTTTGTTGATTCCCCCAAGCCCTAGGGGTGGAAGCTGCTTTCTGACATTATCGTCTTGGAGTTACCTCGGGGTCTCCTTTTTGTTTGTCAGTCCGCCAACACCTGTTGAACCAACTCCCTGTAGCTCAAACTTGAGCCAGCCTCAGAATCTCCTGAAGGGCTTGTTAAAATACGGATGGCCATCCTTCCCCAGACCCCCAAGTTTCTGATTCAGTGGGTCTGGGGTAAGGCCTGAGAATTTGCTGCTTTATCAAGTTTCCAGATGATGCAGATGCTGCTCATCTGGGGACTCCAGTTTGAGAACCACTGCTTTACATTCCATTCCTTCTGTTAAAATCATGTGTAATGGTTATCAGTAAAACAGCACACCACCCAGATCCACCAGTTTGGTTTTGGATGTTTGGTGAGCAGAAGTAATTCTAACTCTCTCTTCTCATCTGGACCTTCACCTGTGACTGAATCACTTTCTCGTTCTATCTGCCCACACCCTGAGCCTGTGCTCTTGGCACTTCTGCCCCGATTGCAATGCATTTGGCCTTTGTTTATGATATTCCATCCCATTCCTCACTGGCTCATGTCCTATTGCTTCAAAGCGCCTGTTCTGCCAGTTCCATCTCATCTGAATTCTGATTGCTGAAACCTGTTCTGTCTAGGTGACCAAGTTAATAGCTCTTTTCTAGGCTTGCTATTTCAAGTCAGCAAATTCATATTGAATTGTCCACTGTGTACAGAGCTTCATGCTGAATGCTTTTGTCAGAGATATAAAGATGTGAAAGACTTAGACTCTTCCCTTATAGGGTAATCATCTGTACAATTTAAAACGGTATTATATACTTGTGACAAATATAAAGAAAATATTAGCAGAATCTCCACTGGAGGATATACTTTGGTTGGGTGAATAATGTGATTAGCAGGATGTGGATGGGGTGAGACCCCAAGCAGTGTGCACAAGTAACAATGAACAGAGGTTACACTGCGAGTAACCTGTTAACTACAGGGCTTTGTTTTATAGAGAGAGATCTATACACACTTGTGGCAGGGATTGAATTGTGTGAGAGAAGGGAGTAGTGTCAAGAGCAAGAAAGTACCTTGAGCCTGGTGCCTGGTGGCTGGCAGCCAAAGGGCAACTTTGAGAGAAAAAGAAACAGTCAAATAGAGATTTTCATTACATTGTTTGCTTTGTGTGAGTTGTTATCTTTCTGTATCTCTCTATGAAACCATCAATAAAATTACTTGCCTCCCAGGAATCTGACAAAGTGTTGGATCTTTTTGCAAATTTAGAATGGGGTGAAGTCAGAGATCTCCTACAGAACAGCTACATATAAATTATACACACATTTTTCATTTTCTCGTCTTTCTCCTTCTCCCACTTGCAAATAGTAAGCACCGTTTGGCACTGACTGGGTTTTATATCTTTTTCCATCAGCCCTGGCTATTGAGTAGCACATGTTTATTGATGAACTAATTTCTGGCTTTAGAGTTTATCCTTGCCCAGATACACTTAGCATTAGGCAACACAAAGTATCTACAAACTTGAACATGGCTGCTCATATGTAGGTGGAACACTGACCCTTTACTCTTTTTTGATGCCATTTATTTATTTTTATTATTATGTATACATAATAGCACATTATTGAACACTGAGAAATATTGATAAGTATGAGCAAAAATAAAAGTACCCCATAGTGTCATGGGTCAGAGACAACCACAACCAACACACTGGCGTCTCTATTGTCTGTCTGTCTATCTGTCTATCTATCTATCTATCTATCTATAAATACTTTATGGGTGTCTGTATGAATAACTATGATGCTGACATTAAATTATATTTTTGAAGATGTAATCAAGAGGATAAATGCTTGTCTCAAAAAGTTACATGGAAAAAGCAGTATGTAAACTTATATAAACATTGTGAACTTAATTTGATTATATATATAGAGAGAATATACATATAAAATACATATATGTATATATAGGGACTATATATATGAAATAGATAGGTAGATGATAGATAGACAGATAGACAGACAATAGAGACTCCAGTGTGTTGGTTGTGGTTGCCTCTGACCCATGACACTATGGGGTACTTTTATTTTTGCTCATACTTATCAATATTTCTCAATGTTCAATAATGTGCTATTATGTATACATAATAATAAAAATAAATAAATGGCATCAAAGAAGAGTAAAGGGTCAGTGTTCCACCTACATATGAGCAGCCATGTTCAAGTCTGTAGATACTGTTGAACAAGTGCGGTATTTCCACACTTTTTGTTATTATATATGATACTACAGTGTGCATCCATGTATATATGTTAAGATTATAACTTTATATTTAGGTAGATCATCTTTTTGACATATTGAAAAGCACATTTGTCTTCAGAGGTAGAGTTTTGTACTTACCTGAAATGAAGCTCAAAAGGTACAACCCTAGGGGACCATGCAGAGTTTCAAAGGGTTTTCCAAAAGCATTGTACATAAAGAAGGCTGTCCCCACCATGGTTAACACAATAAGGATGGCAGAGAAGAGAATGACATTGACGTGGATGCTTACTGGGATCGCTTTGAGCAAATCTGGAAAAACTGAAGATAAGACAAAACTAGGGTTAGAAGAAGTTTCATTAGCAGTAGTCTGCAAGTATAATTTTAAAAATTCAATCTCACTTTTTAAATTTCAAACATCACTACAATCCTTCTGATGAATACATTCTCACTAATTTATAAGGGGTTTACACAAAAGTTTAAAGATAGGATCATTTTATAGAGTGCACCAGTAAAAATTAGCAAAGAGGAGATTTGAGGTAATTTATTTTCTGAGCTTGGTTGTATGTAATGATTTAAACAAATAAGTTCTGGCTTTATAACCCAATCTGTACATTTTAATAACCAAGCTTTTAATAACCTTTCTCAGTCGTCATTTAAAAAAATCCATCTTAACTTGCAATGATATTTTAAGTTTGGAGATATCTGGAGCTTTCAAACATCAGGAAGTTTTCGTATTTACTTTGTTACAAAAAAATTGTTTCTAGTCTACACCAAGATTAAAGAATGGAGATATTTTCAGTCAACTTCAATATTTTAATGTAGCACAAAGCTGTGGGAAAGTAATTTCTGGTACTATGGGAAATATTTCCACGTAGAAAACAAGCCAAATCTATTTCTAGATTTTGTGTTCAGGGCAAGTTTTTCTTGTTTGCAGAGAAAGCAAAACCCTACGTTTTAGGGTTTCTTTTATCCGGTGAGGCATCAGCATGCTTAGCCTCAACAAATCTGGCAGGACCAATCTGGAGAAGTTTAATTCAGTTTATTTTAGTTCTCCAAACATGTATCAAGTGCTTAAGTTATTTACTGAGCACCTACTGTGTGTCAGGCATTATTCTAGGTGTTGGAAGTAGAGCCATAAAACAAGATGGACAAAGTTCCTGTTGTCTCACAGAGCTTATAACCTAACGGGAGAAGACAGACCATTAGAAAGTAAACAAACAAATAAACGTGATAGCTTATCTCCAAAGATGGCCCCAATCAATGCTTTTCCCCCTTTTATACATGTGTCGCTTCTCATTTAAGAGGTAGAATTTTTTCCCCAATGCCTTTGAACTTGGATTGGCCTTTGATTGCTTTGACCTCCTGAATATGGCAGCAGAAGTACATTGTGCCAGTTCCAGGCCAGTTTGATAAGAGAACCAGCAGTCTCTGCTTTTTTTTTCTTTTGGAAGCTTGAGTTGCCAAGAAGTCCAGGCTACTCTTCTGGAGAGAAAGCCTGCCTGGAGGAGCACTGAGGCACCAGACACACAAGGGAAGAAGCTGTCCTGGATGGCAAGCCCAGAAAAGATGACTCCAACCCAGCTGCTATGTAACTGCAACAGTTAGGAGAGACCCTATCAAGAACTGTCCAGGTGATAAGTAAATTTTTGTTTTAAGTCCCTGAACTTTATAGGAGAGCTGTTATCCAGCGGTAACAATGATAGAGGTGTAGAAATTTTAGGCAGACAGGGGCAGGTCCCTGGAAAAACCTCACTTTTGAGCTGAAAAGCCTGAAACCTGCAGCCCAAAGTGAAAACTTCCATCCTTGTGTGCCCATTGTTTCCCAATTGGTTCTTTCTGAATAATGTCTTTTTGCTAATAGAGTGTTGCCTTTTCCAAAACTATGTATGGCCTGCCCCACCTCCTATCCTCTGCCTATAAACACCTCAGACTCAGCCAGTAGAGAGGAGAAGTGGCTGGACATCAGAGAGAGGCAACTTGACTTCAGAGATGGTGGTTGGACATTGGAGAGATGTGACTTGACTTCAGGAGAGAGTGACCTGCCGTTCCCATTCCCTTTTCAGCTTCCTTCTCTGCTGAGAGCCGCTTTCATTGCTCAGTAAAATTCTTTGCATTCAAAATCCTTCAGTTCATCTGTGTGACCTCATTCCTCTTGGGCAGCAAACAAGAATTCAGGATGCACAAATTGTGGGTACCCCAAAAGACTGTCACCCTGGCCCTTTGCCCTCACTGGCAGAGGGCAGCCACCCCAAGTGATGAAGCAAAAGGCCCACTGAGCTGACAACACATTGCTGTCCGCAGATGGCGGAGCTAAGAGAGCACTGTAACACACACACCCTCTGGGGCCCTGGGGTCGCAGGCACCCCCACTTGGATGCTGCTGCAGGGCCTGCATGGAGTTTGCTCCTGACAGCATTAAAGCAGCCAGCTAGTTCCTGCACTCATTCACTCGTGTGCTCCCTCCTCCAAGAGGTTGAGTGGGGCAGGCTGAGTAAATGGGGCACCCCTGTTGTGAGTCCCGTGAAGGGGTCAAGAAAATAGCCTGCATCAACAAGATAGTTTCAGATAGTGAAACATATGATAGAGAAATAAAATAGGGTAATGGGATTTTGAGTGATCTCTGAGTGGATGGGGGTGGTCAGGAAAGTGATACGAGCTGACACCTGAATGTTGAGAAGGAAATCACCCCTTGAAGATCTAGGGGAAGAGCTTTCCAGGGAAAAGAAGCACAACTGAGGCAGGAATGAGCCAGTGCAGTGGAGCCTGGTGAATGGTGAGGAGGTGGAAGTGGGATTGTTGTGCTGGGATCAGATTGTTGTACCCACTGGATCCTGGCCTATTGACCATGGCAAGGAGTCAGCTTTTTATTCTAAATTTATTAGGAAGCCACTTGAGAGTTTTAAGTAGGAGAGGGACACAGTCTCCTTCATGATATTCAAAACTCTTTCTGAATGCTGACTAGTGATCACAAGGGGGTGGGGAAGGACAAATATCCAGAGATCTAAGGGAGGCTATTTACAGAAGTGAGAGATGGGGGTTCGCCTACGGTGGGAGAGGTTGTCAGATTTGGGATACATTTTAGAGATGGAAGATAGGAGTTGTTAAAAAAAAAAAAAAAAAGAGGAATCCAGGCTGGGCACGGTGGCTCATGCCTGTAATCCCAGTACTTTGAGAGGCCACGGTGAGCGGATCACAAAGTCAGAAGGCTGAGGCAGGAGAATTGCTTGAACCCGGGAGGCAGAGGTTGCAGTGAGCCAAGGTCCCACCACTGCACTCCAGCCTGGGTTACAGAGTGAGAATCAGTCTCAAAAAAAAGAAGAGTCAAGGATTACTCCAAAATTTTTGTCTTGAGCAACTGAATAAATGGTGATGCTGTTAACTGAGATAGACTAGTAGAAGAGACAGGCTTGGGCACCAGGATGGGAAGTGATGCAAGAGTTCTGTCTTAGATGTTTTACATTTGAGTTTCCTTAAAACCTCCAAGTAGAAATGTCAAATAGGATTTATGTTTCTGGAGGTCCAGGGAGAAGACTGGGGTGTTTAAGAGGACTGGGACTAGGGTAAGGCAAACAAGGTGCCTAGGGTGGAAAAGGTAAGGTGGTAGTCACTCTCCAGGGCCAGTCCTGTACTTGCATGGGCCCGATAAAGAATGTTTCCTTAAACTTTATGTGCTAGGTGCCTCCATGACCTCTCCGTAGTCCTACCCTGGTATTTAACCCCATTGGAATAGACATCCCAAGGAGATGAACCCAAGGAGAAGCTGCAGTTCAAGAGAGAAGCCCTGAAGCTCCCCCATGTCTACAAGTACAGAAAAGGAGAAAAGCCAACCAAGAAGACTGGGAAAAGAGTCATTTGTGAGTTAGGAGCAGACCCAGGAGTGAGACAGCAGGGAAGCAAATGGAAAAAAAATGTTTCAAGGAGGAGTAAATAGTCATCTGCACAAATGCATGTTTCATGGCCACAACACTCTACTCCTGACCACATGCTGGAAGGGGGCCAGGAGAGAAAGTTTGATTGGTTCAGAACAAGCCCTTCACCACTGCTGGATGTAACTAACTGCACATGTACATACATGAAATAAGCTTAGTGCTATCCAATAGCGAGCATTCTCTTCATAAATACAGAAGTGTTTGGATCCTGATGGTGTTTACCAGTGTCCTCACTCAGGAGTCATGGGCAGGTCATTTGACTGCTGAGTTTTAGTTGCACTACATTTCCTTTATCTTCTCACAATCAGAGAAATGCACATTAAAATTATGAGATACCATTTTCAACATATCATGTTTACAAAGATGAAAACATTTAGCAATATCCTGTGTTAGCTAGGGTACAGGGAAATGGGGACCCTTGTGCATTTTTCTTGGGAGTGTAAATTGGTATAACCTCCTTTGAGACAGCTGGGCAATATCTGTAAAGCATTACAATGCACATATCCTTTAGCGAAGCAATTTAACTTTCAGGATTTTATCCCATGAATATTTTTGCACATGAATCCAATAAAGTATTACAAGGATATTCATTGCAGCATTTTTTGATAATAAGAATAGGTTGGAAATAACGTACATGTTTAGCAGTAGCATACTCATACAATGGAATATTAGTCAATGATTACAAAGAATGAAGCAAATCTATAATAACATGTATGGAATTATTCATCAAAATGTGATGTGAGGTGAAAAAACAAGCCAAATAAATGAAGACATATGTGTACCATTCTGCTATTTGGGAAAAAAGCCAAAAGGGAATGTGAATAATAATAAATATTAATAATTATTTAAGCACTTATCTGATTTAATTCTCTCAACAGCCCTATGAGATAGGTACCATTATTAAAAACTGAGGCACAAAGGCCATGTACCATGCCCAAGATTTATACTTACCGGCATAATAGGAATTTGAATTCATGTTCTCACTTTTAACCACCTTGTTACAGCAGCCCTAGGGACTGGCATGTGTGTCTAGGCAGAGACTATTTCTGCAAAAGTGGTAACATTGCTTCTGGGAAGGAAGACTGAGGAACAGTTCATCATGTACCTTTTTGTACTAAAATGTTTTTTTTTCACTTTTCTGCAAGCATTGTCTATTCAATGAATACATAAATACTTTTTTTTAATAATTGGAAGGATAAATGAAGACAGAAAAATTCCTGACTGTTATAGATTAAAAGAAACTTAAGAGACATATTAATAAAATGTAATGTATGGCTATTGTTTCTGAATCTGGTTTGTGATTTGAACAGACCAATTCTAAGAAGATGATTTTGAGATAGCGAGGAAAAATTGGACATGGACTGGGTATTAGATGATATTTTATCATTGTTATAGATTTTATTGGTTATGTTAATGGTGTTGTGGTTGCGCTTTTAAAAGTCCTTATTGGTTAAAAATGATACAGATGAATGGATGGCTGGATGACTGGATGAAAAGATAAAGATAAAATATGTAAAGACACCCATAGGCCTGAAATAAAGGGATGGAGGAAAATCTACCAAGCAAACAGAAAACAGAAAAAAGCAGGGGTTGCAATCCTAATTCCAGACAAAAAAGACTTCAAACCAACAAAGATTAAAAAAAATACAAAGAAGGGCATTACATAATGGTAAAGGGTTCAATTCAACAACATCTAACTATCCTAAATATATATGCATCCAACACAGAAGCAGCCAGATTCATAAAGCAAGTTCTTAGAGACCTATAAAGAGATATAGACTCCCACACAATAGTAGTAGGAGACTTCAGCACTTCATTGACAGTATTAGGTCATTGAGGCAGAAAATTAGCAAAGATATTCAGGATCTGAACTCAACATTGGACCAAATGGATCTGATAGACCTCTACAGAACTCTCTACCCAAAACCAACAGAATATACATTCTTCTCATCACCACATGGGACATACTCTAAAATCAACCACATAATTGAACATAAAACAATCCTCAGCAAATGCAAAAGAACCAAAATCATATCGAACATCCTCAGACCACAGTACAATAAAAATAGAAGTCAAGACTAAGAAAAGTGCTCAAAACCATGCAATTACATGGAAATTAAACAACATGTTCTTGAATGACTTTGGATACATAAGGAAATTAAGGCAGAAATCAAGAAGTTTTTTGGAACTAATGAGAACAAAGATACAACATACTAGACTCTCTGGGACACAGGTAAGGCAGTGCTAAGAGGTAAATTTAAAGCACTAAATGTCCACATCAAAAAGTTAGAAAGATCTCAGATTAACAACCTAACATCAGAATGGAAATAATTAGAGAAGCAAGAACAAGTCAACCCCAAAGCTAGTACAAGACAAGGAATAACCAAAATCAGAGCTGAACTGAAGGATTCAGACACAAAAAACCATTCAAAAGATCAAGAAATCCAGGAGCTGGTTTTTTGAAAAAATTAATAAGATAAATAGGCCACTAGCTAGCCTAATAAAGAAGAAAAGAGAGAGGATTCAAATAACACAATTAGAAATGATGAAGAGAATGTTACGACTGACCCCACGGAAATAAAAACAACCATCAGAAACTACTACAAACACCTCTATGCACACAAACTAGAAAACGTAGAAGAGCTAAATAAATTCCTGGATACAAACATCTTCCAAAGACTGAACCAAAAAATTGATTCCACTTCTAAAATTATTATTGGTCTATTTAGGGAATCAGTAATAAATACTCTACCAACTAAAAAATCCCAGCACCTGAAGACTTCACAGCCAAATTCTACCAGATGTATAAAGAAGAGCTGGTACCATTCCTACAGAACCTATTCCAAAAAAAAAATGAGGAGGAGGGACTCCTCCCCAACTCATTTTAGGAGGCTGGCATCATTCTGATACCAAAAATCTGGTAGAGACACAACAAGAAAAGAAACTTCGGGCCAATATCCGTGATGAATATCAGTGCAAAAATCCTCAACAAAATACTTGCAAACTGAATCCAGTAGCACATCAAAAAGCTAAACCACCACAATCAAGTAGGCTTCATCCCTAGGATGCAAGGCTGGTTCAACATAAGCAAATCAAAGAATGTGATTCATCACATAAACAGAACTAAAGACAAAAGCCACATGATGATCTCAATAGAGGCAGAAAAGACTTTTGATAAAATTCAACACTGCTTCATGTTAAAAACTGTCAATAAACTAGGTATTAAAGGAACATACCTCAAAATAATAAGAGCCATATATGACAAACCACCACCAACATCATACTGAATGGGCAAAAGCTGGAAGCATTCTCCTTGAAAACTGGCACAAGACAAGAATGCCCTCTCTCACCACGCCTATTCAACATGGTACTGAAAGTCCAGGTCAGGGAAATCAGGCAAGAGAAAGAAATAAAGGGCATCCAAGTAGGAAGAGAGGAAGTCAAACTATATCTGTTTGCAGAGGACATGATTCTATATCTAAAAATCCCCAGAGTCTTAACTCAAAAACTCCTTCAGGTGATAAACAACTTCAGCAAAGTCTCAGGATACAAAAAATCACTAGCATTCCTATACACCAACAACACCCACGCTGAGAGCCAAATCAGAAAGGCAATCCCATTCACAATTACCACAGAAAGAATACAATACCTAGGAATACAGCTAAGCAAGGAGGTGAACAATCTCTACAATAATAGTTACAAAACACTGCTTGAAGAAATCAGAGAAGACACAAACAAATGGAAAAAACATCCCATGCTCATGGATAGGAAGACTCAATATCATTATATGTTATTCCTAACAAATTACCAATGACATTCTTCACATAACTAGAAAAAAGCTATTTTAAACTTCATATGGAACAAAAAAAGAGCCCAAATCGCCAAGGTAATTCTAAGCAAAAAGAACAAAGCTGGAGGCATCATGTTACCCAAGTTTGAAATATGCTATAGGGCTACAGTAACCAAAACAGAATGATACTAGTACAAAAACAGGCACATAGACCAAATGAACAGGATAGAGAGCCCCAAAATAAGGCCACACACCTACAACCATCTGATCTTCAACAAACCTGACAAAAACAAGCAATGGAGAAAATATTCCCTACTCAATAAATAATGCTGGGATAACTGGCTAGCCATATGCAGAAGATTGAAACTGGACCCCTTCCTTACACCATATATAAAAATCAACTCAAGATGGATTAAAAATTTAAATGTAAAACCCAAAACTATAAAAACCCTAAAAGACAACCGAGGCAATACCATTCTGGACATAGGACCTGACAAAGATTTCATGACAAAAACACCAAAAGCAATTGCAACAAAAGCAAAAATTGACAAATGGAATCTGATTAAACTTAAGAGCTTCTGCATGGTAAAATAAACTATCAAAAGAGTAAGCAGATAACCTACAGAATGAGAGAAAATATTTGCAAGCTATGCATCTGACAAAGGTCTAATACCCAGCATCTATGACGAACTTAAACAAATTTACAAGAGAAAAACAAAAAACCCCACTAAAAAGTGGGCAAAGGACATGAACAGACACTTTTCAAACAAAGATGTACATGTGGCCAACAAACATATGAAAAACTCAAAATCGCTGATCATTAGAGAAATGCAAATCAAAACCACAATGAAATACCATCTCACTAATTAGAATGGCTTTTATTAAAAAGTCAAAAAATAACAGATGCTGGCAAGGTTGCAGAGAAAAGGAAACACTTATACACTGTTTGTGGGAATGTAAATTAGTTCAACCACTGTGGAAAGCAGTATGGTGATTCTGCAAAGAGTTAATAGCAGAACAACCATTTCACCCAGCAATCCCGTTACTGGGTACCTACCCAGAAGAATAGAAATCATTCTACTATAAAAACACATGCATGCAAATGTTCATTGCAGCACTATTTACAATTCTGAAGACACAGAATCAACCTAAATGCCCATCAATGATAGATTGGATAAAGAAAATGTGGCATATATACACCATGGAATACTATGCAACCATAAAAATGAATAAGATCATGTCTTTTGCAGGAAGATAGATGGAGTTGGAGGCTATCATCCTTAGCAAACTAACACAGGGACAGAAAACCAAATACTGCGTGTTCTCACTTATAAGTGGGAGCAAAATGATGAGAACTTACGAACAGAAAGAAGGAAACAGCAGACACTGGGGTCTTCTTGAGGATGGAGGGTGGGAGGAAGGCAAGGAGCAGAAAAGAATCTGTATAACAAACCCTCATGACAGGAGTTTATGTAACAAACTTTCACAGGTACCCCCAAATCTAAAATAAAAGTTTTTTTTAAAATAAAATAAAATTTCTCAGCTCTATTAGTCCATTCTCTCATTACTATAAAGAAATACCTGAGACTAGGTGTTTTGTTTTTTTTTTTTTGAGACAGGGTCTTATTGCATTGCCCAGGCTGGAGTACAGTGGCTCCATCTTGACTCTCTGCAACCTCCACCTCCCAGGTTCAAGTGATTCTCCTGCCTCAGCCTCCCGAGTAGCTGGGATTACAGGCACCTGCCACCATGCCTGCCTAATTTTTATATTTTTAATAGAGATGGGGTTTCACCATGTTGGCCAGGCTGGTCTCCAATTCCTGACCTCAAATGATCTGCCTGCCTCAGCCTCCCAAAGTGCTGAGATTACAGGTGTGAGTCACCACGCCCGGCCTGAGACTGGGTAATTTTAAAAGAGATGAGGTTTAATTGGCTCACAGTTCTCCAGGCTGTACAGGAAACATGGCAGAGTCAGCTTCCAGGGAGGCCTCTGGGAATTTAACAATCATGGTGGAAGGCAAAGTCGGAGCCAACACTTCACATGGCCAGAGTAGGAGAAAGAGAGAGAGGGGAGGTGCCACACACTTTTAAACAACCAGATCATGTGAGAACTCACTCACTATACAATACGGAGGGGGAACAGTGCTAAACCATTTATAAGAACTCTGCCCCCATGATCCAATCACCTCCCACCAGGCCCTACCTCCAACAGTGGGGATTATAATTCGACTTGAGATTTGGGCAGGGACGACATCCAAACTCTATTATCAGCTCTGTTTGGAAGACTGCAGTGGTGGCAACGTGGATATTAAAGGTCACAGATGCTGACCTCCTGTTGTCAGTACTTGCAGTTGTCCACTATGCCCCGTCTTCCGGCAGCATAGCAGTCTCATACTTCCGGCAGCGTAGTTCGTCTTACAGGATGGATCCCAACCTATGATGGCTTGATTTTTCAACCTTACGATGGTCTGAAATTTATAAGCATTCAGTAGAAACTGCACTTTGAATTTTGAGTTTTGATCTTTTCCCAGGCCAGTGATATGCGATAGGAAACTCTCAATGCCAGGCAGTGGCACCAAGCGCAGCTCCCAGCCAGTCACAGCATCACGAGGGCCAGCAACCGGTACTCTACAGTATCCCATGTTGCCAGGTGCTTTGGCTCAGCTGTAGGCAATGTGTGTCATGAGTACATTTAACGTAGGCTGAGCTAAGCTATGATGTTTGGTAGATTAGGTGTATTAAAAGCATTTTCAACTTAACGATATTTCAACTTATGACGGGTTTATTGGGAAGTAACATTATCATAAGTCGAGGCACACCTATACTACAATAACCCACCTTCTGGAGCCTCCCTTACACTCAGTCAGCTATTGACTTGGTTTTTACTAGCAATTATTAAACAAACAAACAAACAAACCCTGATTCCATTCATCTCCCCACCTGTTAAAAAGATAGCTACTTCATCCTCTGTGATAGGGTGGTTAGATTAAGCCTGTCTGAAAACTGAGGGTTGTTACCAAATTGAAACAAATACAGAAAGAAGTTGCACTGATTTTGCCTCCTGGAAAAGCCAGAAGCTAAAATAAATTGTCATGTGGCGCAGTTTAATTTTTGTGAAATCTCTGAAATTCTCACTGTTGTGAGAACATGACCCAGCAGGACACTAATCCCTGCATGCTATATTTACACTTCATCAGGTTTCTTCTTCTTCTTCTTGTTCTTTTAATCAAAAATCCCCGAGTCTGTAATGATCAGCCAGAACTCTGGTAACACCCTTCTGTTTTCTGACCAACACTAATATGACTTTTCCTTGGTTGAAGCTGAGAGTGGACCATTCAAATAAATATTGAGAGTTGTCACTTTAATGATGTTGGATATTGTGTATCTAGGAGGTAGATTTGCTTGGTCTTTCTGTTCTTTTAGATTTAGGATTACAACACAGAAAAAGGATTTGAACATTTTGATCTGTGGAGGAGTTGTCATTGATCCAGCAAGTCACTTCTGGTCTCCAGAAAGTATTTGATTAGCTATTGACAAGTGAAAGGGAGTTATTTATCAAAACACACAGCTGATGCCACATTAGTAACATAACTTTGTGCATTCAGAATTACCCTCCCTCTCTTTCATTCTCTTATCTTTGATTTATTCACTCTATGAGTCAATGTTTCTAGGTGTCCTCATCCTTAAACCATCTCAGACCCCTAATTGCCCTTTTCTCTCCATTATCACCAAACTTCTTCAAAGAACAATATGCAAGTAATAACAATAAGAAAAAAAGCCAATAATTATAAAACATTTGCTATGTTTCAAGTACTTTTTTTTTCTTTGAGATGGAGTCTCGCTCTGTCACCCAGGCAGTGGGTGGAGCCCACTGCAGCCTCCACCTCCAGAGTTCAATGATCCTCCCACCTCAGGCTCTCAAGTAGCTGGGATTACAAGCATGCACCACCAAGCTCAGCTGATTTTTGTATTTTTAGTAGAGACAGGGTTTCACCATGTTGACCAGGCTGGTCTTGAACTCCTGGCCTCAAGTGATCCACCCGCCGTGGCCTCCCACAGTGCTAGGATTGCAGGTGTGAATCACCACACCCTTCCAAGTACTTTATATATATATAACATAAATTAGCACATTTAATTCTAACAATATGAGGAAAGTATTATTTTATCCTTAAAGTATAGATTTCAAAACACCAAGGCACAGAGAAGTTAAGTAATTTGCCCAAAATCACACAGTGGCATTGATTTTATTTTTTCCTTGCTATTTTTAAGATTAAAGTAAATTTAGCAGAGCATAAATAATCCCTTTTTAGTGTATAGTTCTGTGAGTTTTGACAAATGCATACAGTCATGTAACCACCACAATAATCAAGATATAGAATAATTTCACTATTCTAAAAACTCTCCCCACCCCTCCCAGGAAGTTTTGCCCCTTTGCAGTCAACTCTTCCTCTACCCCCAGGTCCATATGTGTAGCTATAAGAAGCTGCTGAGTGTTTTCCAAAGTGGCTCTACCATTCACCTTCCCACTAGCAATGTATGAGAGTCCTACTTATTCCACATTCTGGCTGGCACTTGGCAGGTTTTTTAAAGTGGTAGCCATTTAATAGATATGTAGTTTATCTCAGTGTTGTTTTAATTTGCATTTCCCAAGTGTCTAATGATGTTGAGCATTTTTTGGAGAGCTTATTTGCCTTTCACAGGTCATTTTTGATGATGTGTTCATAGTATCTTCTGTGCATTTCTTATTGGATTGTTTATTACTGAGTTTTGAAAAGTCTTTATGCATGTTAGATACAAACCCTTTATCTGATAAGAAATTCACAAATATTTTCTCCATCCATGGCTTGTATTTTCATTCTCTTATCAGTGTCTTTTGAAGAGTAGTTCTTATCTTTATGAACTCCAATTTATCAAGATTTTTTACGTATCAAGTTTCAAATGTCAAATCTAAGAAGTCTTTGCCTGATGCAAGGTCACAAATATTTTCTGCTGTGTTTCTCTCCTTGAAGTTTTTAGTTCTAGGTTTACATTTACATCTATGATCTCTTTCAGGTTATTTTTTGTATATAGTACAAGTTTGAGTCAAGGTTAATTTTGTATTTTTGCATATAGATATCCAATTGTTTCAGAACTTAGAAAACTGAACATAGACTTAACATATAACCCAGCAATCCCATTGCTCGGTGTTTACCTAAGAGAATCGAAAACGTGTTCACACAAAAATCTGTATGCAAATATTTACTTTATTCATATTTGCCAAACACTGGAAACAACTTAGTATCCATTGACAGGTGAACAGATAAACAAGCCATGGCCCATCCATGTGATGAAATACTAGTCAGCAATGAAAAGATACTGCTACTCACAGTAACTCGGAAAGATCTGAAGTAACTATGCTAACTGGAAGAAGTCAGACTCGAGAGGCTGCATGCTGCATGATTCCTTACATATGACATTCTGGAAAAAGCAAAATGATAAGGACAGAAAACAGATCAGTGGTTGCCAAGGGGTTGGGGGTAGGAGAGGAGATGGAGCAAAAAAGGGACAGAAGGAACCCGGGAGTGATGGGTGCATTCTATGTCTTGGTTGTGGTGGTCATTATAAGCCAATATACATTAGTCAAAATGCATTAGTCTAATGCATACATTAGTCAAAATGCATCCTAAGAAGGATGAATTTTACTGTATGTAAATTATGCCTCAATAAACCCGACTGAAAACAAATCAAAGCTAGATGGAAAGAGGTTTGGGAGGAATTCAGGGCAATGGAGGTAAAATAGGAGTAGCAAGAGAGGGTGATAGGACCCAGTGTGTTTTTGTTTTGTTTTACTTTGTTTTTAGAAGTTGAAAGATGCAGGTTGGCAATTGAAATGGAATTTCAAATCCCCTTATTAAAAAAAATTAATCCAACATACTTGGGGGATTGTCAACATGTTACATGGACACTGACTCCCGTTTAATAGTAGGTTTAAAGTTCCAGATTTGGGAAAAGAATTCATTGCACACCTGAACATGACAAAGCTCTTTTTTTTTTAAAGCAGAGAAAGGGGATTGAAGGAAGATGGATTTTCTTCCAACCCTGTTTCTGTTAGTTTGTCCCAAAGCCCCACTGTCTATGGAGGACCTTTTTTTATGAACAACATTGTAACAATAAAATTAAAATTAAAATTGGAATTTCACCCATACTCCTAACCAACATAAAAAGCAAAATTTTTCTTTATTTTTGTTCCTTTGAAATCTTTGTTCATCTTACTATTTCCTATATTACTATTATCTCAATGCAGTTTTGAAATCACCTTCTGTTCTTTTCACTCAGAATATAAGCATTTTCTGTGTTATGCATATTGTCTTCATAACTACCATTTAGATAATGCATACGTTTCTAACCAAACGGATGCCCTGCAATCTGTTAGGTCATCTTCTATTGGTTCAGCATTACAGCTCATGCTTCCAGGAACATCTCTAAGCACATACCTTTTTCTTTTTTATTTTGGAGATGGGGGATATATGGGAATAACCTTTTTGGGTGAATTCCCAGGAAAGGGATTACTTGGGTAATGGTGCTTTCTAAAAGAATGCTAGTTGTGGTATAGATCCCAGGTAACCTCAAGAACATGAGTGGCGTTTTGTAATATATATATATTAAACTCTACTTTTTCAACCATGATTCAAAGCTTGATTCCCTCTCCGTGAAGTCTGGAAAGCAGAAATTTCTGACAAGATACCTAGTCAGAACAGACAGCTAGAAGGAACTAGTCACTGGGTTCTCTATCCTAGTAGCAGAACAGAAGGCACCTAAGCTACAGGAGAGAGAAAGCAAAAAAGGAAATCCACGCTGCATACCTTGGCATGCAGAGAGAGGCTGTCATACCCTCATTACTCAAGTCTGCTATTACGAAACAGAGCTGAGTAAGTCATAAGTTAATGACTTGGAGTGAAAACAGTGATAGGGATGCTCTCGTAGGAAAGCTGCCCTCCTGCAGTCATTTGGTGGGGGCTCTAATTTTTAGGCTGTGACCCTTGCCTCCCTGCCTTTACTCTCCTGCTCAAATGAGAACCCCTGAGGCTCTGATCTGTGGAGCCCCATTCTGCAAAGCCTTTTCTAGTTTTTTCCTCTCTGTCCTTTGTCAGATATTCCAAACCTCCCCTATTCTTAAGGACCTATCACACTCCACCTCCATTTCTTTCAGCCTATGAACCTGGCCTATGAAGTGCTCAAACATATTTTGTAAACTAAACTCTTTCATTTCACAGAGAAAGGTGAAGCTATCATGGAATGCCCTCAACTTGACAGAACTCCATTGCAACCCATCTACACCTTCTTCGTGGTGTATACCAAACCTTCCCTTTATTCTTAGTGAAATAAATGTTTTCTCCTGTCCAAGCCAAGGGTGGCCCTTCTCCCTGTGCTTTCAGACTCATCCTTTCTCATCTTTGCAGGGACCTTTCTAATTCACTATTTACCTTCCCATCTGTCTTCAGTCTTTTCCTCCCTATTGCTCTATCTTCTTAGTACAGAATTATACTCAAGGTCTTCCCATTGTATACACACACACAAACACACACACACACACACACACACACACACACATACCATCCACAGCCTGGCCTTAGGGTTCCTCTGTCTATTTCCTGACCTCAGTCTTTCCCTTTTATACCTGCAACCCTTATCTCTGGGTCATGATCTCCCAGTCCCTCCTTAGCTCCTTCAAGGACCTCCCTTCCCCACCACTTCATCAAGACTGCTTTGGAAAAGGTCCCCTGTGATGTTCTGGCTGTAACATTCAAAAAACCATTTCCAGTGTCTCTCATTTGACATCTCTATGGCATCTAGGCCTGTTGACTGTTACTTCCTTGGTGAAGGTTTGTCCTCCCAATGTTTCACTTCACTAACTCTCCCTTCCATCTCCTTGGAAAGCCTCCCCTCTCTACCCATTCATATTAGTGTTTTCTAGGACATCTCTTTGTCTACCTTCTTTTTTTTTTGGTGGGGGGAGAGACAGAGTCTTGCTCTGTCGTCCAGGCTGGAGTGCAATGGCATGATCTCGTCTCACTGCAACCTCTGCCTCCCGGGTTCAAGCAATTCTCCTGCCTCAGCCTCCAGAGGCTGGGATTACAAGTGTGCACCACCACATCCAGCTAATTTTTGTGTTTTTTAGTAGAGACGGGGTTTCACCATGTTGGACAGTCTGGTCTTGAACTCCTGACCTTGTGATCCACCCACCTCAGCCTCCTAAAGTGCTGGGATTACAGGCGTGAGCCACTGCACCTGGCCTTTGTCTACCTTCCTGTTCAACTCTCCTCCCTGGGAAATCTCATCTTCAGTTATGGTTCCAACTACTGCCTCTAATCTGCTGATTCCCGCTTCTGTGCTTCTACCCCAGGCCTCTCTCAAAACCTGCAAATTGGTGTAACTCACGGACATCTCTGGTTGATGTTCTGCAAGTGATCAAATTAAACATGACTAAAAATAATTTCATATTCCCTCTCAATTTTTTCCTTCTGTATTCCTTATCTCAGAGAACGTAACAACTGTCTATCCAGCAGAAACCTGGGCTCATCTTCTGTCATCAAGTTCTGTTGGTTTCTGTTTTGAATATTTTGGAAATATTTCCCTTCCTTTCTATTTCTTTGCCAATGCTCTGGTTTGGATCCCCAAATATTGGAGGAGCCTTATGACTGGTCCTCACTTCTCTTTTGATTTTCTTCCAGTCCATTTTCTGTCCCGTCACATAGCTGCTTGCTTTCCTTAAAAGGCTTCCTGTTGCCTACAAGATAAACTTCACTGCCTGACAGCAAACACAGTCTGTCCTGTTCTGGTTCCTGCCTTCCTCTCCAGTCTTACCTTTTCCCTCCTTCACGCTCTCACGCATCGTCAGTACTAGGGCCACAATAAGTTCTTCATGCATTTGCTTATGCTGTTCATTTACTTAGAATGTTTCTTCAATGCCATCTAGTGAAATCTATCTCATCTTTAAGAACTTTCCTCTGGTTTTCCTATGCCTATTCCTCACAGAGAGTACCTATTCTTCTTGGAGTTTTTATAACAAATACAATTGTGATAATAATGAGTGCTACTCGACCATCTATAGCTCATGTTAGGATTTGCTCATCTTGACCTCTCTGCAGTTAGATGTGGCTGTGTAACAAGCCTTGGCCAATAAAATGTAAGTGGAGGTGGCATGTGTCAGTTCCAGGTCAGAGAATTTAATTGCCAGTGTGAGAGCCTCCACAACTCTTTCTCTGTTACAGTAACTGTCAACATTCCAGATGGTGGCCATATCCTGGAATGAAGCTCTAGCCAATCTCAAAAAAATATGAACTGTGAGCAAGAAACTCATCTTTGTTGTTTCAAATCTATGAAGTTCAAACTTACTCGTTATTAAAACATAACCCAGCCCATCCTGAATGAATGATGCACTAGTATAGCTCTCCCAAGTGGCTGATCATTTCAGAACACTCCTGCTTAGATTCTGGGTTGTTGAACAAGTATCGTCTAATTCCTTTCACATTCTCAGAGTCTACTAGAAGGCTTAGGCACATCATAGGCACTCAATAATCTTTTTAGGGGAGGCAGGGGTGAGAGCATTGAAGGCACATAAACTCTTTAACTTACAAATAATTTGTCTCACATGTCAAGTAATGCTATTTTCAATAGGTTACAGCCGGGCGTGGTGGCTCACACCTGTAATCCCAGCACTTTGGGAGGCTGAGGTAGGTGGATCACCTGAGGTCAGGAGTTCAAGAGCAGCCTGGCCAACATGGTGAAACCCCGTTTCTACTAAAAATACAAAAATTAGCTGGGTATGGTGATGGGCGCCTATAGTCTCAGCTACTCGGGAGGCTGGAGCAGAAGAATCTCTAGAGCCCAGGAGGTGGAAGTTGCAGTGAGATGAGATTGCATCACTGCGCTCCAGCCTGGATGACAGAGCGAGACTTTGTCTCAAAAAAAAAAAAAGTTTACTGGAGGGTAATAAGAATAAGATAAAAAGTGTTTTTAGTAACTGCTAAGTGTGTTCCTTTATTATCTGCCATTAATCTGAGTTTTATTTGATATTACTAAATGTGTGTCTTTCATTTCAGTTGCCTTAACATTCATTTTACTTCTATCTGCTGGGGTTTTCTATTATATTTTATTCTGAAACTTTGTTATCCCCTTTATCTATTACTGATTCCAGTCTAACAGTCATATCTGTTATCCTACAAATCTTAAAAATCCTAGTAAATTCAACCTAAGTCTATATGTAATGGCATTAACCAGGAGTCTCAGGCAGTTGGAATACAATGTACCACCAAAAGCACAACGGGTAGAGGGGCCAGTTGGGAGCCAGACATTAACTGCGTGGCAGCATGGCAGGTTGGGCAGAACATGGCTTTTGGAGTCAGGGAAGTTTGAAATTCATCTGGTTTTGCCATTTAGTATGCATGTTAGTCTCTATATCTGTTTCCTTAACTATCAGCATAGATAATAATGGAAATAAATCACGGAGCTTACAAGAAACACAAGCGAGATCATTTATGTGGAAGATTGCTGTTAATTTTAAGTAATTGTCTAAATATTTTTCACATCGTGAGAAGAGCAAAAGGGTTGTATTTCCCCTGAAAAGAGTGAGGAATGTAAGAACTCGATGTGGTGAGGGTCCCAGGAGGAATCACTGAAGGTGCGTAAGAGGGATTTGGCCCACGGGTGGTCAGAGTACAGGTCTCTGCATTGGGACTGAGGAATACTCCACAGGAGTCCTTGGAGTACATGGAATTCAGGCAAACTTTCTATCTTGCAGCTCAGTCTTTTACTTTTTTTCCTGACCAGGTAGGCGACTATTGCTATAAATAATGCTGGAACTTTGGATTTATGGTTAATTACTTATTTGAAACCAGTCACATACTTTCCTCACTGTCTGATATATTGCTCTCATTCTTGCTTCTATTTCCCTTGTGCAATTTCTTGGACATCCTCTGTAATGGCTGGTCTAAAATGATCTTTGGACTGATAACACACCTCTAAGGAGAACCCCTGAGAGTCTCTTTGGAAGGAGCAGAGCCCTTCCACAGGAGACAGACAGATGGAGGTCAAAAGTTAACTTTATTTCTGATAAAACTGTTAGAGAACATATCTTAGATCTTCCATCAAGTTCCCCAAATTAGGCAGCTTCACCCACGCAATCACAGACAGGGCCAGACAGCTGAAGGCCTCCCTGTCAAGGACAGAGCTGACTCCTTTAACCCAACTAGTTGGTGAGCAGGCTCCTGTAACTGGTGGGCAGATTTGGAAACAGGGGAAGCCGCTGGAGCTGACAGCAAAGTATGCTCAGTTTCTTACTGCAGATTCATCAATCAGATTGCTCATTGACCGGAGGCCAGGTGGCTATGGACAAAGCAAAAGACCTTCATGAAAATGGAAGCAAAAGATCCCGGCTTAATTTTGATCAGAAAACCCCCCAACTGTGTGGAAGAAATGCTAAATACTGCTCCTTCCCCCTCCCCTCCTCCTTGTGGCTTCCCCCTTCCCTAACAGTAAGGGCTTCTAACTCTTGGCCTCACCTGTCTTGGCCACCATCCACCTCAGTCGTTCTCAGCCTTGGCTGCACGTTAGAGTCCTCTGAGGAACTTTTAAAGCATTCCAATGCTCAGATCCCACCCCCAGAGATCCTGATTCAATTGGTCCAGGATGGAGCCTCAGGATCAGTAGTTTTAAGGACTCCCCAGATGATTCTAAAGTGCAGCCAGAGTTATGGACCACTGATCTAATAATTTTGGTTTCATCAACCTTTTTGCCTTCATCTGGCCAGATGTAAAACGCAGAAAAGGCCATCTGTGAAGCTCTCAGAACTAAGGCAGCCTCTGATAATGATGTCAGCAATGGTGCAGCAATTTCTTCCTAGATTAAAGCTCTAAAGGCAGTTTCAGAGGTCCTGTTTTTCGTCTCAACTTGTCCTTCTCTACATAAAAGGATGTGTTTTTTATAAAAGTATTTGGCCTCTTGGTGCTCAGCTATTCATTTTCTTGAAAGAGAATAAGAGGGAAGATTTCTTTCTTCTTACAGAAATGCTCTTGATCTGACTTTCCCCTCAGCCCATCTGCAGCCAGTCATTATGAAAATCCAGTAAAAGACATTCTCTGACATCAGCTCAATGCATTCATCTCCTTTAATATCACCCATAATCTCACACTTAGGTATTGAGCCAAGTTTCCAAAGGCTATGTGGTCAGGCTGAATGAAATCCATGACCCCAGCACTTAAAAGAAGGAGACCTGATGGTATGATAAAACCATTCAAAATCTGATTTTCTCAGCCCCTTACCTGAATTTCTCTCAGCTGAAGTGTATCCACCTCACTCAAGCCTATTCAGAGGCAGCCCCATCAGTGAGTCTTAATCACCCATGGTGGCTTAGGGACGACATCTGCTGTGGCACATATGTGTCTCTGATAACAGAACCCATTTAACTGCTCCAAATCCACAGGGGTATGATTATGCTGGGGTAATAACTTCTGAGAATGGCTTTGCCACAGTTATAACATGCTGAGAGGGAGCGAAATATGAACCCTGCATAAATTAGTCTACCAGGTACAAAGTTTGCTATTAGTCAGTTCTCTCATACCTCTAATAAGAGTGTATATCACCATAGACGGTTGTGTTTAGCTGCATGATGAGATGAGAGGCAAATTTGTCAGTTTAATGTATATCAGTTTTGTTTTTTTAAAAATACACCTGTAACTTTATGAAACCCTTAATATATTTCAGAGATAAAAATGAACTTTTGTTTTTATTTTACTTTTTTCAAACAAGATTTTCATTGATGCTACAATTCTGTTCCCTTGGCTCTTAATACAATACTAGTTTTTGAAATGAATCAAATGCTATGTGCCTGCTTTTCTTTTAGTCCTTGACTCTGTTTTAAAACTGTTCATTCCACCTCAGGAAAGAGTCTGCCATTTTGGAAATTTCTGTGGTGAAATCATTGCTGTGGTCAGAGTAGCTAACTTTGAAGATAATACCATGAAGATTTTAGTGGGCAGTGATCTTAAATTAGCTAACCACACATGTGATCAGATATATCTGCCTTACACCTAAACTGCCAACATTAAGGTAATATAATTACAAAACCCAAAGATTGATCATAAGCATGTGACTTCCTCAACCAATATTATTAAACAGTCCTAACTTGGCTATTTTACCTTGCGAGGATCAAAGATTACAATTTAGACATCAGGATCACTAAAATGTGAAATAAAAAGGCAATGAATGAATTCAAGTCATCAGGCCAAATACTCTCAGATAGTTACATGAGAACCAGCTTTTGTGAGACTTCAATACTATTCTTAAAATAGATGGTGAACACTCCTATTCAACACAGTATTGGAAGTTCTGGCCAGGGCAATCAGGCAAGAGGAAGAAATAAAGGTATTCAAATAGGAAGACAGGAGGCCAAATTGTCTGTGTTTGCAGATGACATGATTGTATATTTAGAAAACCCCATCATCTCAGCCCAATATCTCCTTAAGCTGATAAGCAACTTCAGCAAAGTCTCAGGACACAAAATCAATGTGCAAAAATCAAAAGCATTCCTATACAACAATAACAGACAAACAGAGAGCCAAATCATGAGTGAACTTCCATTCACAATTGCTACAAAGAGAATAAAATACCTAGGAATCTAACTTACAAGAGATGTGAAGGACCTCTTCAAGGAGAACTACAAACCACTGCTCAAGGAAATAAGAGAGGATACAAACAAATAGAAAAACATCCCATGCTCATGGATAGGAAGAATTAATATCATGAAAATGGCCATACTCCCCAAAGTAACTTATAGATTCAATGATTTCCCATCAAGCTACCATTGACTTTCTTCACAGAATTAGAAAAAAACTACTTTAAATTGCGTATGGAACCAAAAAAGAGCCCACATAGCCAAGGCAATCCTAAGCAAAAAGAACAAAACTGGAGGCATTATGCTCCCTGACTTTAAACTATACTACAAGTCTACAGTAACCAAAACAGCATGGTACTGGTACCAAAACAGATATAGAGACCAATGAAACAGAATAGAGGCCTCAGAAATAATGCCATACATCTACAACCATCTGATCTTTGACAAACCTGACAAAAACAAGCAATGGGGAAAGGATTCCCTATTTAATAAATGGTGTGGGGAAAACTGGCTAGCCATATGCAGAAAACTAAACTGGACCCCTTCCTTACACCTTATACAAAGTTAACTCAAGATGGATTAAAGATTTAAACATAAGACCTAAAATCATAAAAACCGTAGAAGAAAACCTAGGCAATACCATTCAGGACATAGGCATGGGCAAAGACATCATGACTAAAACACAAAAAGCAATGGCAACAAAAGCCAACATTGATAAATAGGAACTAATTAAACTAAAAAGCTTCTGCACAGCAAAAGAAACTATTATCAGAGTGAACAGGCAACCTGCAGAATGGAAGAAAATTTTTGCAATCTACCCAGCTGACAAAGGGTTAATATCCAGAATTTACAAGAAACTTAAACAAACTTATATGAAAAACAAAAAAACAAAAAACCCCATCAAAAAGTGGGAGAAGGATATGAACAGACACTTCTCAAAAGAAGACATTTATGCAGCCAACAAACATATGAAAAAAAGCTCATCATCACTGGTCATTAGAGAAATGCAAATCAAAACCACAATGAGATACTATCTCACGCCAGTTAGAATGGCGATCATTAAAAAGTCCAGGAAACAACAGATGCTGGAGAGGATGTGGAGAAATAGGAACGCTTTTACGCTGTTGGTGGGAGTGTAAATTAGTTCAGTTATTGTGCAAGACAGTGTGGCGATTCCTCAAGGACCTAGAACCAGAAATACCATTTGACCGAGCAATCTCATTACTGGGTATATACCCAAAGGATTATAAATCATTCTACTATAAAGACACATGCACACATATGCCTATTGCAGCACTGTTCACAATAGCAAAGACTTGGAACCAATCTAAATGCCCATCAATGGTAGACTGGATTAAGAAATTGTGGCACATGTACGCCATGGAATGGTATGCAGCCATAAAAAGGATGAGTTCATGTCCTTTGCATCGAAGTGAATGAAGTTGGAAACCATCGGTCTCAGCAAACTAACAGGAACAGAAAATCAGACACCACATGTCCTCACTCATAAGTGGGAGCTGAACAATGAGAACACAAGGACACAGGGAGGGGAACATCACACACCGGAGCTTGTCAGGGGTTGGAGGGCTAGTGGAGGGATAGCATTGGGAAAAATACCTAATGTAGATGACAGGTTGATGGGTGCAGCAAACCATCATGGCACGTGTATACCTATGTAACAAACCTGCACGTTCTGCACATGTATTTCAGAATTTAAAGTATAATTTTTAAAACTTTAAAAAAATAGATGGTGAAACTGAAGAATAATCTTACATATTTTCTTCATCACTTTGTATCCTTTTTTCATATTCTAAGGGGGCAAAATGTAGCAGAGGAAGAGCATGATCTATCATATGCATCTGAATCTGAATCCCCACTCTGCTGCCTACTAGCTATGTGACTCTGGAAAATTGTTGTGACCTCTCTGTTTCCAGTTTCCATATTTCTTCAAGAGAAATAGCATCATAACATCTCCCATGTAAGAGTTGTAGATAATACATACAAAATGCCTGGCCCCTGTGAGGCACAAATAGTATTCATTATTGAACATTGCTTTTATCAATATCATAATATTAATTAAAGTAATTCAATATTAATGAGTATAATCTGATATACTTTTATCATTCTCAAAGTCTAATCTTTTGTGACTAGCAGAGACCCACCTAATATTTTTTTCTTCTGAGAAGTCTGAGAGTCCTTGGGGAAGATAAGTCACCTTCAGAAATTAGAAAAGAAAGCAGAGCAGCAAATTGTGAGAACAGTTGTGGAGTCATCCTGCAGTAGGTAAAGTGCGTACACCAGGGTTAAGTTTCAGAAGTGCCACTTAGGACTTGCCCCTGTCAGACTCCTCTTCCTCTCCCAGGTATGCTCAAGTCAGTGATTTTACTACTATTAGGGTGTGGGATGATTTAAAGGGAGGGAAGGTACATGGGTGTGCATGTGTACATGTGCATATATGCAAAATTATAATTCTTGAACAATGTTGATTCTGTACTTTTTTATATGAATATGGGAAGATAGTTACTAGGGGAAGGGAGAAGTAAAACTTCTTTTTCTGGATTAGGTAGGCAGAACCAGAAGTTCCTTTCCTCAAAGTCATTTTCTCCATATTCCTCACCAATTGGGGGATAATTTCTGCCAAGTTCCTCTTCTGGGTAAAGAAAGCCCTTGGAGAGGCCAGGCATAGTGGCTTATGCCCATAATCCTAGCACTTTGGGAGGCCAATGCAGGGGGATTGCTTGAGCCCAGCAGTTTGAGATCTGCCTGGGCAACCCCACCTCTACCAAAAAAAAAAATTCTTTTAAGTTAGCCAGGTGTGGTGGCACATGCCTGTGGTCCCATCTACTCAGGAGGTTGAGGTGGGAGGATCCCTCAGAAAGGGGAGGTCAAGGCTGCAGTGAGCTGCGATCGCACCACTGCACTCCATGCTGGACGACAGAGTGAGACCCAGTCTCAAAACGAAACAAAACAAATACTCTTGGAGTGTTAAACATACTGGTCATTCCTAACTTCTTGCCATTATCAGTTTAAGAAATTAGATTTAGGAAAGTGGAGTTTTTCAGCGAGGCTGGAAGAGGAGTTTCTTGGAAAAACAGAGAAAGCAAAAATGGGAGGAAGTAGGATGTCAGCTCCTTCTTGCTTTTGACCTTCTTTCATTTGTGCTTTCTCAATAATACCATCTCATTTTTTTCAGTATTTGTGGCTGCTCCCACATTCTGGAACCCACTAATCCATCTTACCAGAATTCCAAAGCATCCCATTCTTCAATTTCCCTTTCTTTAACATGCAATTCCCCCCACACAAAAAGTAAAAGATTGTAATGGGAGAGAAAAGAAACATCCACTTTAGTCATGAAATCCATCTGGATCCTGATAAATGGTAGACATTTCAGAATACTTTAAAAATCATGAGTTTTGAGGATCAGAGCAAAGACACACGTAACTCAGCATGTCTAATGATGGTGGCCAAAAATCTGTCAGTGGAGTCATCATGTGACTAAGATTAGAAGGGTTATGCAACTATAAAGCTGTAAGGAACTTGTCTAGAACAGCCAGTCCCTCATTATATAGATCACAGAGTGTTTAAATGGTAAGAGATGTCAGAAATCACCTAGTATCATCTCCCATATACAGATGCAAGGACTGAAAATCAATGAAGTGATGGAATTTTCTAAGTGTAATCTCTTGTGAGTGGCAGAGACCCACCTCAAATTCAGGTTTCTTAATTTCAATAGTGTCAGTTTACCAAATATTTATTGGTACCTATTTGGGCCGTGCACTGTCTGAGACCCTGGTGTGAAGGAGCAGTGGGATGAATAATACACAGCTCCCGCCTTCTTGGGGATTAAGATCTCCTTGCAGAGAAATACACATTCTCAAATATTTATAATATAGTTGTTTTGAAATAATAGAGCAAACATCAAGGTCTGGGAAGGACAAAGGAGGAAACAATTATTTGGCTGAGAGAAGCTGAAGGTTTTTCTTTCACAATAGTGCTTCTCATACATTATTATCTTCTATTCCATTAATTGCTTCTTTTTTTAATAGAAGGTAAACAAAACCTCTATTTGCTGGACTGTTTTAATAGGTGAGTGAGACTAGACAACAGGACCCCTAAGCTAAAAAGCAGAAGAGCCCATGCTTGCTGGTGAAATGGTGCGTATGGCTTCTTTCCCTCTTCCCCTAACCAAGTAGTCTTTGCAGATGGACTTCATAGGCTTCCCCTCTGCACACCCCCATACCTGCTTCCACACAGACCATAGGAGGAAACACAGGATATCAGACAGAGCCACATCAAAGACCTTTGTAGTTTTGCCATAGGTAGGGTGATAGGGGAGATGCAAGGTGTGCAGAGTCATGATCAGTGAGACACCTGGGGCAGGTCAGGTCAGCAAAAGACAAGTGTCACACTTGGAGGAGACTACGGAGATAGAGAGTACCAACTGTCAGTGACAAGCACTGAGTCCCTGAGCCCCAACCATTTCATCCCAACACGTGTTTGAGAAGCCACCTGCTTGCTCATAGAAGTAGTTTCAACATTTTCTCTCCAATCTGGGTCAAATGCCTCATTTAGTAAAGAAATGCTGCTTTTCTAAAATATGAAGTGAACTAATTTCTGTTCAGCTTTTTATAAATTTTCTATCATGAGGTCCAAATTAAAATGCTTTTCAAAGTACGACTAAAGTTGCAAGCTGTGATACATGATTGGTTAAATTTTATTTTTCACATTTTAAGAAAATAATTCCATATGTTTTTACTAGCTCATGAACTGTCTTGGCAATGAATAGATCAGTATATCTAGGAATGATTGATACCATATGATTCTTGGGTATCATATTTTGATGATATTCTGCAATGTTTCAAATTACCAAAACAGAAACCCACCCACACACACTGAGCTCAAAATTGGAAGTTTTTGTCTTGATGGCTACATTTAGAGTTTAAACATCATCATTAAAATTTTACAGGTGACATATCCAGAAAAATTAAGCCCACCAGTTGTGCCTCTTTGAAAGGAAAACATTCCTTCATTATAATAAATGAAATTGTGTGCTAGGTATGAATGCTGGTGACTTCTAGAAAATGAACCACTGACCCATAAGTGGTTGAGAATCAGCCAGAGTAAATGAGGCAGAAGTTTTCCCAGCATAACTGTACATGCTGGCAGGGCAGATTCATGTTATAATTAAAGGAGATAGAGTGGTCAACAGGGAACATTTAACAGGAACAAACATGACTACATTGCCAAACTATTTTTCTGGTCCATTTTTCATTCTCATGTTATGCCATATATCTGGGTTTTAAAAGTAATGCAAGCATCGCGCATGAAAATAACACACATGGACTTATACAGCAGAACCCAGGAAAAATTCAATCAGAATATGAACACCATCAATGACCAACTTGTTCAGAGCAAATCCCCATCTAAATCTGTACTGACCAATACAGTAGCCATAAAAATGAGCATGTGACCCTAGGCAAATGAGACATCACCTCCTTCAGACTCTGCATATATACCTGGCTGGTGTCCACTGCACTTAGGGACCTCCTCCTTTGGCTTTGGAATCCCCGCCAACCTCTGTCTCTGTATGGGGGAACCTTTTCCTTCTGCCTTCTCTTTTCTTTCTTGCCTATTAAACTCTCTTCTCCTTAAAATCACACACAAAAAAAATGAGCATGTGAAATGTGGCTAGACTGAATTAGATGTAATATAAATGTAAAATACACTCTAGATTTCCAAGACAGCATCAAGAAAAAAAGAATGTAAAACATCTCAATAAATTTTTGATTATATGTTAAAATGGTGAGATTTTTGATATATTGGGTTTAAAAAAATCATTAAAATTAATTTCATCTGTTCCTTTTTACTTTTGTTTTCTAGTGTGGCTACTAGGACATTTAAAAGTACATATATGGCTTGCATTGGTGGCTGGTAGTATATTTTTATTGGGCAATGCTGATATAAATGAAAAGTTTAGGTATGCAAAATAGTGTTTATCCACCTAACAGAACTGAAATATAAATTCCTATTAATTGATGATAACATGACAACACAAAGAAAACTGGCCATGAGACCAGCCTGGCCCACGTGGTGAAACCCTGTCTCTACTAAAAACACAAAAACTATTAGCTGGGCGTAGTGGTGCACGCCTGTAGTCCCAGCTACTTGGGAGGCTGAGGCAGGAGAATCGCTTGAACCCAGGAGGGGGAGGTTGCAGTGAGCCAAGAAAACTGGCCACGAAGTGATTTTTACCTTGATAAGTTACCTTTTCCATTCCTTCTACACTGGTAAGATTCTGTGAATTCAAATGTTTGCTTAACAACTTTCTAAAGGCAAAATAAGAAAGAAGACATTCTGGGAAATGAATTGTGCACTAATTAGAAGTTGGGCTCTGGAAGAAACAGAAAAGAGTGATTCACCTGAGCTCTCTGGAGGTCCCTGAGTTTTGCTCCAAGGAAGCCACTACTGAGAAAATAAGGCTAGACCTTTTATTCATTTATATGAACAGGGCTTATACATTTCTATCAGGAAGAATATCAGAGGATTCTCATCCAAGCAAACGTTGATGAAACATCATTGACAGGGTAATGACATTTTGAATGGAAAAAATGTGAACCACGAAGCTGCATTGCAATGGGAGTGTAAACTTTAAGGGTGCAATGTGTCCCAAAGGCATGTTGTTTCGGAAGTTTTAACACTGAGAGGGGTGTTTATTTAAATGAGTATTATGCTCTTTGGGGAGTCCATTGGATCTGTTTATTTTCATTTTCCCAACTCTCTCTCATGCTGCATTGAAAAAGATACTTTTATGCTTAGGGAAAAAAAAAAAAGCTATACTGTTAGTATTCTTTGCTGGGCCTCACCAAAATAAATGAGGTTTTAACATGTATAGTATATACAGTACACTTAATATGTATAGTCGATTATATATAGATGGAGCTGGAGCTGTCACTGCAGAACAAACAAGGAAATGGAAGAATTTCTTCACTAGGCTAGGGGGAGAATGTTAGGGGTATCTGGGAACTAATGCAATTCTGTGAGATAAGTGAGAGTACTGTTTAAACCCCACCAGTTCTGTGAGTCCTCACAGAAAGCAAAGGGAGGGGTATCCAATTAGAACAACTTCATCCTAGACAGGACCAGATTAGGACACAACCACAAAAATCACTCGCTGAACCCCAGAAGAATGTGGCTGTGTAAGGATTAAATGAGACAAAGCATATAAAGTGCTTAGCATGTAGTAAGTGTTCAAAAAACATCTTATTATTGTTTTGAAACATATGGCATGAGTAAAGTTTATCTCCATTTCACTGTAGAAAATGTAAAGGCTCCAGAAAATTCACCAGTATTTTTGCTTTTGTCTAAATTCATTTGTGAGAAGTTTTGCTCACGCCTTGGCTGCCAGTGACTCATGGTTAAATCATCGCTCTCATCTTTTCTCCTTTTCGGTTTTTTTAATACAGTTGCATATCACATGACATTCTGCTTTGTTTTCTTCCTCCCCCTTCCCGAGGAAAACTAAGTAACTCTAACAGCCCCATTACCTTAATGAATAAAAGCCATTCAGTGAAAAGACCTGGTATCCACTTCATCGATTAAAAAGTTGATGACTAACTCTTGGAAATTTTCTGGAGCCCTATGAAAATTCATATCACTTAGTAACCTATGTGAGCTGAAGGTTGGTGTCCAATGACTGCTAAGAAGATATAAGGAATGTCGCAGAAATATAAATAGACCAGCACTGAAATTTAATTAGGCACTGCATATGTTAATAATCAATTCAATTAATTTAGCCTTCTACCTATACTAGAAGGAAAAAAAAAACCTGGGCAAAACAATAATTCATTTTAAAGGCTTCAATTGGTAACCTCCTTTCCTGAAGAGTGATTTATGCAGTAATTTACTGACTGTGTCTTCATAAGATTGTTCCAAACCAGCCCTTCTGAAATAATAATAACTTCTGAATGTGTGTTGTGAGAGATATAACAAATGACTTCTTATTAATTTTCATTTAATGAGTTGCCCATTCACATGGTAATTTTTAAAAATTCTCTTCTTAAGATAAACAGGTTATAAATACTGTGGATAACACTTCCATTTCACAAAAATCAAGACAAGAAAATCTCATATTCTTTACATGATTTGCAGGTCAATCAGTTTAAAATTTTCTATACTAAATAGGCATCCATTTCTTTCCCATTTAGCACAGCAGATCATTTTAAATTTCTACAGCCAAATGATTCCAGATTAGTTAAAAATGAAAACTGAATATTTAGCAGCAGCAAAGGTCTTAGCAGAAATAATGGGAGGGAGTGGGGAGCAGGAAACAAAATCATGAAAAAGTGGCAAAGCAGGTAGGGTTAAGTAGGGAGCCCATGACCTTGGTTCTTTTTATAAAGAACAAAAGGCATAAAGATAATTCTTTACAGCTTTCCTATTTCCCCAAGTTTACTTTTTAAAAAAGACTCCATAATTTCTTACGTAAATATTAATACTTACGAATCTTAACTGCTAATATTTCCAAAAAACTTAATTATGTAACAATGAATTAACTCTATGTTATAATAAAAAGAGCAAGTATAAAATAATAAAAACTAGGAAGAAGAAATTGCTCAGAGTCATAGGTTTTTCATATGGTTCACACCAGTTTAAAAAGTCCTGCAATAAACAGGGCAAAACTGTCAAATATAATTCCTTACAACACTGGGAAGAGCCTGCCTAAAGTATTAAATAATTCAAATGCAATTGCTACTTACATGAGAACCGAAAGGGCCTTGCTCCTAACCCACACTGCCTCACGCCCTCTCCGTGGAAAAGCCCGTACTGCATTTCACCCATAAACTTGTCCAGCTCCTGCCCTGAGGCATTGACGAGCAGAGCTCCCGTTTTGCAGAGGATAGTGGCTTTGATCCACAATGGTGTCCCCAAGGCTGTCACAACTCCGAGGGCACATGCAAAGCTTAACACTCCAGCCATGCAAAAAATGATTTTCTTCTGTTGACTTGGCATGATGAGAAACGGCCTCTGTGAGGGCGAGGTTCAAAAACAAGACCTTTGTGAGCAATGGGAAGGGACTGCCCCTTTGACTGCATTTATTACAGAAGCTGAACGGACAGATCCCAGCTGAAAAGGCAATTTCACCATTGATGGTTCTCGCCAGGTTAAATGTCAGTAGATGAAGGCATCTTCATCACTCATACTTGGCTTTTCTCCTTTTCTGCTGCTTCTTCTCCCTAATTGGAAATCTTTGGATGAAGAATCTGTAAAATAAAAGTCTTTCAAACTGCCTTCAAGTATCTCCTCTGTGTCACTTGGTAACAAAGGTCTAAGATAACAGATGGAGTCCCCCGTGTAACTTGATAAATGTTTCCCTTCCTCAGCCTTTTGTCTGATTGGGTGAGTTGAAACTTTCAGAAACAGGCTTGAATCTGATGGTAAATTTTCAGCAACTTGAGAAGTTCATTTATCGATGTTTTCATTTTTGTTTTTATTTGTTATTGTTCTTGGTGGTGGGGGAAGGAGCTTTAGCAGAGATAGGGAGAACATATGTACCTGTATTGATAATTGATGTCAAAATTTTTTAATTACAGCAGCATAAAAATATTAAACAGAATTGGGTTCTATATGAATATTAAGGGCTCTAGACCAACCGCGGGTTCTAGTCCTTCCAACTTAATTTCTCCCAGATCCATGGTTTATATCTGATGTATCAATAGAGAATTTGATTCAAATTTTTCTTGGCTTACAGAAATATGAAAATGCAGGAGCAAATATCTAGATTTCTAAATGCTTTCCTTTAACAAGCTTAGCTGCTTTAGGATAATAGCAAGGGAATGTGTTTCTGGGTCCAAGAAATACCAGGATCTGTAAAGATAAGGACATATTGATAGAAGGACGGATGGTGGTCAGATAGGTGACTCTATGGATTCATCATAAAAATGCACAGGTCTCAGCAAAGGTAATCTGTTTGGGAGATCAGAAACAGTTATGAGCAAAGATTAAGTAGCAGGTAGGTCCAGTTACATGGTCAAGACCTGGAAACTAAAGTTCAGAATTCAGTAACAGCTTTTTAACTTTACATTTCCAATGAGATTCCTCGTTCTGCAGACACAAGACTCTCTCTCTCTCTCTCTCTCTCTCTCTCTCTGTGTGTGTGTGTGTGTGTGTGTAAGTGTCTAGTGAATGCCTATTTAATGCCACATTATTGTCCTGAGCTCTGACCTACAAAGTTAATGTCTAGTAAGAACTTATGGCTGGCAACTTGCGAAGTATTCTACCCAAATTATCTTACATAATTCTCATAATTATCGTATAATGAAGAAGGAGAGGAAAGAGGAGGAGAAGGAGGAGGAGAAGAGGAGGAGGAGGAGGAGGAGGAGGAGGGAAGAAGGAAGAAGAATAAGAAAGAAGACAGAAGAAGAAAAAGAAATTATTCCTATCTTATATATAAGGAACTTGAGGCTCAGAGAGTTTAAGCAACTTGCTGAACAGAGTAGTGGAGCTGGGATTCAAATCCAGGTCTTCTACTTCTGAGGTTGATGTTCTATTCTAAGCAAAGCTTAGACCTTGAAAAGATGGCAAACACTTCAGTTTGGGTTGGGTTTGTCTGGGAGTAACAGGGGCAGACTAGCCCATTATTAGTTACACATCTTGAGTGTTTGAAGAACACAGACATCAGTAAATAGAATTTTTGCAGTTGGCCAAAAGCACGTGTGTATGCTAGCTTCTATTCTTTTGATCCACCTTTAAGTATGACAGCTTAGAGGAAATTAATAAATGAAGACTTATTTCACACCATTTTCAGCATAAATGGGTCTCTACATTATGCACACTTTGAAGGGAACTTTGAGGTATAGACTCGGAGTAAACTTCTCTCACAGCTCGCCTCTCCTAGGAGTGGCAACAGCCAGTCTCATTAAGGACAGACAACTAAGTATAGAACTCATTCTAGAATGCCAGTGTACCTTTGGGGAGATGAGGGGCAATAAAAACATGGCCACAGAAGAACTGGCCATATAGAAATACCAAAGAGGCACTTAAAATAAAGTTTACAATATTAGTGAGTCTTTTTTATTTTGTATAACTTAACACAGAATAAGCAACTCATCGCAGTTTATTTGGCCCTCTAATGAATTCTCCACTGGATTTAGAATAATTGCTATCATGGCCCAGTAGCAAAACAAGTGGGTGCCAGTGCCCCCAATAAGTGGTTATTTGGGTATATATGTGCCACGGTCACCCCAGAAAACTTAGTTTAAGATGTCTAAGCAGAGTTGAGCTTACTAAATCAACATCTTCTGTAATTGGAAGAGACAGAACATTTCCAAAGCCTGGGAGAAGAAATCACCTATAACTTAATCAATACTATTAATAACCTCTACAAAAGGATATGGCAAGAGAAGGATAGTTACCATAGGACAGTGGTTTAATTAACCCAAACTCAGTCAAGTATATCTAAAGCTGTCCAAGGAGGAAAGCCTTGATTATGGGTGTAGAGAGCAATTAGATCACATCAGTTCTTAAGTTTGCATCAGTCTGTAGTGACATATTCACTCGTCTGTAGAGGCATGGGAAAAATAAATACAACATACTGAGTTACTGTTATATCCTGAAATTAGGCCCTTCCTAATTTTTATTGTTAAATTTTTCTTTCTTTAATGAGATGATGGTAGTTGAATTTTTAATGATTTTGTTTGACAAATTTAGAAACTGGCAAACCTATGTCTACTCCTGATTTAAAACAAAACCAAACCAAACCCACTGGTCTATAACATAAAAGATCCTTGAGTGGAAAGGGTGAGGCTCACCCTTTGAGGCCTAAAACCTCACCCTTTGCTCTGACATAGTGGTTCTGAGTTTTGCTGCTCATTAGAATCACTCGAGAAGATTTTAAAAGTACTGATGTCTGTGTCCTCATCCCTGAGATTCAGATTTATCTGATTTTCGAGTATGGCCTTAGCGTTGAGTCACCCCAGGTGATTGCGTTGTGCAGCCAAGGTTGGAAGCCACTGCCCTTATCTCCTTTTCACATAGCTACCTTCTGATTACAAACTAGGTTTTGCAGGCATCTCAGTGCTGGAATGCACACAGACATGAGCATCTGGGTCGCTAGAGAGGAATATGCTCATAGCAAATTAATAAATGGGCATTATCATTTACAGCTCAAACTTTCCTACATTTTTTCAGCACTAGGTTTCAGCATATCCACAACTAAAAGCCAGGCCCCGATTCATAGAATTACCCCCAAATCACCATGTGAATATCAATGGTACTGTATCCTGTTCATGTGAGGCAGCCCCCCCTCGCCTCTTCTCCATGCAGCTTCCTTTCAAACTTCAGCATCAGCCACCCACAGGCTGCGTAGTAGTGTGTGTGATCCACCCTCTGAGAACGATATAATGGAACCTGGCAGTCATTATGCCTGACAGCCTTCTTTTGAAATTTCATCTTAAATGTCTTGAATGACAGTGATGACACCATTTTCCTTGAAGTCTCTCTGAGAATTTGAGTCATTAATGTCAGCAAGTTTTCACCAAGTATCCTGCTGAAATCTTTACTTCTCTCAATCTTAATAGGAATACACTTGGTGACATAAGAAAATGGAACTAGGCCTCCCCCTCCTCTGACCCCTTTCAGGTGCTGGATAATGATATAATTCTTCAGAGTGACTAGAGAGTCTGTAGAGAAAGGAGCACAATTGCAGACTCTGTTTTCACTTCCCGTGTAGTATTTGTGCCCTTCCCGTGTAGTATTTGTGCCTCTTCTCACACTAACTTGGCTGCATCAGTTTTTCCTTATAACCATTTGAAAACAAAAGAAAAAAAAAGAAGCCCCATTCCAAAGGCATGCAAATTCTCACCTGATTTGTTCCCCAAGTATAAGAGACAGTATGGCATGGCATGGGAAGATCCTGTCCAGAGTCTATTTCCAGCTCTATCGCTAAATTAAGAATTCCTTCTCTGGCATTAATTTTACATATTTATGAAAAGAGTGGTCTGGGCTGCATAGGTGATTCGCAAATCATTTTCAAGAAGAAAAACCATTGCCTCAACACAACTCATGACAAATAAGACAAAAACTAAGCTACTATACTGGGAGGGTGGGTGGTCAAGGAGTTGTCACTGGGCTCCCCAGCTCCCTACTCCCTAGAGTGCCCTATCCCCAACGTGAAAGACAGCTCTGAGAAACACAGTTTGGCTCCTTTAGTTCCTATTTAACTAAAGAAAAAAAAATTTTAATAAGCCATAGAACTGCAATTTGGTCATTTGCTAGATTATGTCTCTTTTTCCTTTGCTGTGCTAACCTTTTAGCTATTACAGAATATTGCATTGCCCAGGGACACTGCATGGCTGATTGTTCCAATTATTAATTTTTAGATTATTTAATGAGAGGTTCTATGTTTTTGTCTGATTTGTCACTAGTAGTACTGATTTTGATTTTCCTCCAAATGGCCTCTCTAACAGATTCAACAAGGGTCTATCAAGCTTCCTATTCTAAGACAAGAGGCCTTTGTAAATCTACCCCATTTTTCTCATCTTTAAAGCAAAATCTGGCAAATTTGATTGACGTGCCTTGACTAATTCAAGTTGCTGGTGATCTTCAAGTAGCATTGTAATTTTCTAATGACTGTAAGGGAAAAAAACACTCCATGGAAAGAATTGATTGATTTATTAGAGAGAAAATTACCACATGTGCTAGACCTTGATTGCAGCTAATATTTGTAGAGCTAATTGCTTGAACTAGAGGATTAAAAGGATTGAAGGAAAGGAAGAAAAAGAAAACAAAGTTCTCTTGGAATACAGATGAACCCTCAGTGGATTTGGACTGAGAAGGAGAATTCAGTACAGGGATTTTTGGGGCTGATGATGGTTGTGGAGACATTTAGAATAAGTGGAAGAGCTGTGTTTCTGACACAAAAGCCACAGAGAGGAACCAGGGAGTGGAGGAAAGTTGCCGCCCGTGGTGTCTGTTAAATAAGATCTCGTGTGACACCTTCGGATTTGTCTGGGTTTCTTGTTGTATCTCACGTTAAGGCTATGTTGATACTTAACCTTCACCCAGCAGAATATCTGAGCTATTACAGAAAGGAGGAAAAAGTGACTTCACCTAAAGAGGTGAAGAAAGAAGGCATAGTTTAAGACACGTCCTTAAACGATAATAGGCAAACCATATTCCTAGCACAGGGAAACAGATAATAATTTTCCTCGTTGATATAACTTAGGATAGATTTGCTAAAGTAGTACATTTTGGGGTAGTTTGATTTGGTGATTACCAACTTCTTTTTTTTTTTTTTTTTTTTAAGATAGGGTCTCACTATATTTTCAGGCTAGTCTTGAACTCCTGGGCTTAAGTGATTCTCCTGCCTCAGCCTCCCAAGTAGCTGGGACCACAGGCACACACCACAGATATAAACTCTGTGGCAGCCACATTTGAACAATGTGACCCACCCTCTCTAGCCTACTTTGATTAGGAATAGATACCTAAATCAACCAAACTGTGTCTCCTGAAAATTTAAAAGTAATATTGAGAGACGGAATTCAAATCATTGGAAGCCAGTGTGCAAAAATTGAGAAGGAAGCAATTTTTTTTCCCACCAATAAAGCCTTGAACAGCCCTATAATGCCCAAATTTATTGTTCAATTTTTCTCCAGCTGTCACCATTCTCCTTCCTGGCAGTCAAGTGTAGTTCTCTGTTTTCAAAGTTCTTTGTCTTTTACTTGTTTTGTCTTTTTCCTATTTGTGTGCATTCTAAAGAAAGCTCCTGGGAGGCACTGGAGCTCTCCCCATCATCTGGCTCTTGGTCCAGGGCACTAGGTGAAACTGACTGTGATGGCTACCTAGTGAAGGGACAGGTGGTAGCTACTCAGACACTATGCGAGGTATATATATGTGTTGGCATCAACCATCCGCAGTCACAAGGTCTCTGTGGCCAACACTGCCTTAGCTTAGTGGAAGCTTTCAATCAAGCTGGCCTTGTCTGGTCCTTCCTTCATCAGGGATGAGTATTGCCCTCTCATGCTGTCACTACAGATGTTCAGGGCCCCACCGTCTTATCGTGGAGGAACCATAAGAGTTCCAGGCTGCTGAACTTCCTGGGATTGACTTCATGGAGAGACGCAGAAGGAGTAGGGAGGGCTGAACTGGGTCCCGGAACACAGACAAACTGAGTTGCTGTTAGTCAAGGCTGCTGTCTGGTGGCAGGCCTCACTAACTGGCTACAAGAAGGACTGGAGAGCAGCAGCACAACCGGGTAAAATCATCTGGGACTTGACTTACACTCCAGCTCCAGCTTAGTTTCCCAATACACTCCCTTCTGACTACTGGGTGCCTTCCTCCTTTTTATTTTCCCAGACTACAATGACCTTTAGCAAATTGGCAGGCAGCAATGTGTATCCTGCTTAGATCTGACTCTTTCTGCCTCCAACCCCCAGGGGAGATATAAAGGAATCAGACACGTAGAGAAGGGAGAACACATGTGAATTAATATTTCAAATATCTTCTACCAAAACTGTTCTAGATGTGCACACTTTCTCCTCCTTTAGTTTAATTATCAAGAATAAATACTTTGCCAATCTCTGAGAAGATGAAAATCCTTAATGTAGTGCATATCTGTATACCTTAGAAAAATAATACTGTTCCTTTGGTAAAATATAGGCCAGTCACTAGGGCAGTGAAGTATTAAAACTAAATATTTTAAACCTGATGGCCAAGACAGTTTTATTAAGCACTAATAAAGCAAGATAAAATTTCTAGGTTGAGTCCTCTTCTAGGAAATTCAGATTGAAAGGAATAAAAAATCATTATTAATTTTTACTTCTCTCTGTGTATTTTATATGCACAGTCCTTATTTGAAAAAAATTTATATAAAGGCAGATTGTAGTCAAAGAAATCCCAGAGGGGATTATGAAGGCCTTCCCTATAAAGTTTCTTTCCAAGATCAGCAGCTATAGCTGGGTAAGGAGATGGTAAGCTCTGGGAACCCTAAGCTGGAGTGGGAACTGTCTATGCAATTACCATAGTTGGGAGCCAAAACTCTTTGACTTGTCATGTACTGAAAATCACCAGCAAGCCAGATCACACATGACAGTGTGTCTTTAAATGATGTATAAAGACTGGGCACTGAGCCATGGGCACTACTGAGAATAGACGTAAATTCAACAAACCTGAGGTCCTTATGGAGGAGAACCTTCACTCTGTGCCTTCACTTCTACTGGAATGAAAGCTAAGCTAGTTGATGACATTGTCATATTAATTATACAAGAAATATTTTATCATTATGAAAAAGATTATTTGAACAAAGATTTTAAAAGGAAAACCATAGCATATGCAAAATTTATTAGATATGTATTAAAGAACTAAGAGTAAAGCCTAAAATATAAAACTGCTAGAAGAAAACGTAGACTAAGGTCTTTGTTTCTTCTGGTACAGGTTTCTGAGATAAAAAGAGTGTGAACCATAAAATTAAAAACAAGTTGATAAATTAAAATTTTCTGTTCTTTGAAAAACACTAAATAATGAAAAAAAAAAGCCACAGACTGGGCAAAAGTATGTGAAAAGTATATACATGATAAAGCACTTGCATACAGATTATATAAAGAAATCTCTAAATTTAACAATAAGAAAATGAATACCCCAATTTAAAATGGGCAAAATACTTGAAAGATACTTCTTCAAAGAAGAGACATGGGTAGCAAAGAAGCCCATGAAAGGGTGCTCCATATCATTAGTTAGAACTGCAATGGTATACCACAGCCTACTTACTAAAATGACTAAAATTTAGAAAACAAACAACTGACAACACCAAATTCTGGCAAGGATGCAAAGCAACTGGAACCCTTTAAAATAGTGGTGTGAATGCCAGATGGCACAGCCACTTTGGGATACTGTTTAACAGTTTCTTTAAAAGTTAAACACGGCCGGGCGCGGTGACTCACGCCTGTAATCCCAGCACTTTGGGAGGCCAAGGCGGGTGGATCACGAGGTCAGGAGATCGAGACCATCCTGGCTAACACGGTGAAACCCCATCTCTACTAAAAATACAAAAAATTAGCTGGGCACGGTGGCGGGCGCCTGTAGTCCCAGCTACTCGAGAGGCTGAGGCAGGAGAATGGCGTGAACCTGGGAGGCGAGTTTGCAGTGAGCCGAGATCGCGCCACTGCACTCCAGCCTGGGCGACAAGCAAAACTCTGTTTCAAAAAAAAAAAAAAATTAAAAAAAAAAAAGTTAAACACATACTTAAATATGACCTAGTAATCCTACTCCAGATATTTACCAAAGAGAGATGAAAGCAAATGTCCACATAAATATTTGTACAGAAATGTTTATAGTGGTTTTATTCATAATTACCCCAAAATGGAAACAACCCAAATGTTCATCAGCTGGTGAATGGATAAACAAACAGTGGTACATCTCTACAATGGCACACTATTCAGGAGAAAAAAGGAACAAAGTAACACATGCACCAAAATGAATAAATTTTCTATGGTTTTTGCCAAGTGAAATAAGCCAGACTCAAAAGGTCATAAGTGATTTCATTTACATGACATCTGAAAAAGGCAAAGCTTAGATCAAGGGCAAAAATTAGATCAAAGGTTGTCAAGGGCTGAAAGTTGGGGAAGGGTATTGACTACCAAGGGGCGTGAGAGAATTTTGTTCAGTGATGATTGTGGCAGGATTATGTACCTGAAAATGCTTGTGAAAAGTTCTTGAATTGTATACCTAAGAAAGAAGAATTTTACTAAATGTGATTTATATCTAAATAAAACAATTAGAATATCTTTAAATGTCATCACTCAGCATATAACTCTCTAGTTATTTTCTCATGCAAATAAATAACCTCCTTCAATATGAATTAACCTCTTTCTTAGAATAGAAAAACAGGATATTCAAATCAATTTAATATTTTGTTTGACAAAGCTGTTATATATACTATTACATACAGGGAGCACTGCTTGCAAAAGAATTATAAGTTAAGAAATGCTTCCTTCAAAAATTGTTCTATTATAAACATTCAATATGTTTTGAAAGAAGTGGCATCATCAAGATACCTGGGTTCAATGGAAGTAGTTCCTAGCACTAACTTACCATGACCACATCAAGTTAACTTTCCTCCTTGTCTTTCATTTTTTTCCTTCTTCAAATGAATAGGTTGGACATGTTTTGTGCTTCTGGACCTTTTCTCTGCCTATACAGGTACAGACCAGGAACACTGTCACCAGGAGCAGTTCTCATCACAGACGGTGATTTTCAGTGGGTTGAGGAAAGCAGCCAAGGGAGGAAATAATTCCTAAGGGATTAGTTTAATATCTTTCGGGGGTGTAGAGATATTTTTAAAGCCTTCACACGTCTGAAATTCTTGGGGTGAGTTATCTCCTACTTATTTGAAAAATTATTAGATTAAATAATCTCCACGAGGCAACTTGGTGCATTCTGGGATTCTGCCGAGGGCATAATATGTGTAAAGTAATGTCTACCTACCACTAATTTCATGCCACACGTAAGTTTTTATTTTTGTGATGATTCAGAAGACACTCTAATAATACTCCCTTTGGAAGTTCTAGTTTTTGCTTTAAATAAGGAAACTGGTATTCTGATTAATTCTTCAGTCGGGCGCGACGGCTCTTGCCTGGTATCCCAGCAACCTAGGAGGCTGAAGCAGGAGGATAATTTGAAGTTTGGGCAACATAGTGTGACCCCATCCCTAAAATAACCATCATCATCATCATCATCATCATCATAATTCTTCAGTCTCTTGTGACCTTACTAGGAAGAGACCCATTTTCAGAGCCCTAGAAAAAACAAATCAATGAACTTGTAACGCTGAGAGATTGACTCTGGAATGTGGTGCCTCTGGTGAAGCAACACTTCTACACTATCCCCTTCAAGTTTCTTTTTGTTACCTCTTTCCCACTTCCCCACCCCTCATCTGTCTCATTTCTCTGTTTGTCTCTTAGGATCCCAACAGGAATCTTTGGTTCACTAAAATATAATCTGAAAAGGAGAGTTTAGTAAAGGGACAATTTACAAAGATGTGGGAGGGATTTAGGGAAACTACAAGGGATGATAGAGTCCCTATAAGAACTTGGGGAGGGCATAGTCCTTGAACCTAGAGATAGAGAAGCCTGTGTGGAGAAGGCCACCTGACAGGAACTATGCCCTTCTGTTGACTTCTGTAGTCCACCATAACCCCAGAGGGAGGAAGATGACAGAATAGACAGCTCGACTTGACTCTTTTCCTTTCCTCTCCTCTGATCTGCTGCTGGTGCTCCCATTGACCAAACCCAACAGGAAACCAAAGGTCAGTCCCTCAAGGCATAAGCAAGGTTAATAAAGTAGATATGGAGGGGACAGATGTAAGAAATCCTGCTAGCTATTGCTATTTATCCATCTATCTGTCACCTGTCTATCTGAAATAGTTAATACATACACATGGCTTTAGAAATTCAAAAATTGTAAAAGAGTAAACAGTGAAAAAAAGTCTTCTTTTATCTCGGACCTTCAGTCTCCCAGGCACTCTTCCACCAAGATAATTTCTTATGAAACTTTCCTGTTACCTTCTCTGATCATCTTAGCATAGATGTAAACACATCCTCCTTCCACCACTTGCATTCTAAGCCAACGCAAACCCTTCTGCATCTAGGATTTTTCACTTAATGAAATGTCTTTGTGAGGATTCCAATGGATACACATACATGGTTGTTTTGGTTGTTTAGTCTGTCTGATTGTTTTGACAGCAACAAATTCAACTTTTAATAACTATTGGTTAGGAGCTCACTGAAGATACATGCGCTGTTGCTCATGCACACATCCGCAGCCACTCACTGCAACTCCCCAGGAAATATTAATACACACCCTTTCCTTAATTTGAGATCTGGAAGGAATTCTCGCCTGCATCCACATATGCCACCCTATGCTAGAAATGACTAGTCCAAGATGTGCCAGGGTAATGTTTCTGAGTTTGGATTCTCTGTGTGTCAGGGGTGGAACCAAATGCTGAAGTTCGATTTTATACAGTACCCAACCTGGGCAATTTACTTTCAGCCAGGGAACAGTTCCAAATATTTGATTTAGACAGGGCCTCCTTACACATACTTTTTGTCTTCTTTCTTCACAATTTGGATGCCTTTTATTTCTTTTTCTTGCCTAATTGCTCTTGCTGGAATTTTCAGTACTGTGTTAAATGTAAGTGGTGAAAGCTGGCATCCTGCTTCATTAGAGGAAAGACTTTCAGATTTTCACCATTGAGTATGATGTTTGCTGTGATTTTAAAATATGCCTTTTATTATGTTGAAGTGGTTGCTTTTTCTTCCTAGTTTGTTGAGGTTTTTTTTTTTTTATGAAAGGATGTCAAATTTCATCAAATGCTTTTTCTGCATAAATTGAGATGATCATGTGGGTTTTTCTTTCATTCTGTTAATAGGGTGTATTGCATTTGGTGATTTTCATACATTGAATCATCCTTGCATTCCAGGAATAAATCTCGTTTGGTCATGATGTATAATCCTTTTAATATGCTGCTGAATTCAGTCTTCTACTATTTGTTAAGAAATTTTACATCAGTATTCATAAGGGATATTGGTCTGTAATTTCTTGCAGTGTCTTTGCCTGGCTTTTGTAACAGGGTACTTGCTGGCTTCATAGAATGAGTTAGGATGTGTTCCTTCCTCTCCATTTTTTGGAAAAAGTTTGGGAAGAATACTAGTTCTCTAAATATTTGGTAGAATTTAGCAGTGAAATCATCAGGTCCAGGGCTTTTCTTTGTCAGGAGATTTTTGATTCCTGATTTAATCTCCTTACTGGTCATAAGTCTATTCAAACTTTCTCTATTTCATTATGATTTAGTCTTGGTAGGCATGACGGTTAATATTGAGTGTCAGCTTGATTCGATTGAAAGATGCAAAGTACTATTACTGGGTGTGTCTGTGTGGGTGTTGCCAAAGGAGATTAACATTTGAGTCAGTGGACTGTGAGAGGCAGACCTACTCTCCGTGTGGATTGGCACCATCTACTCAGCTGCCACCATGACTGGAATAAAAGCAGGCAGAGGAACATGGAAGAACTAGACTGGCTGAGTCTTCCAGCTTTTATCTTTCTCCCGTGCTGGATGCTCCTGCCCTCAAACATCAGACTCCAAGTTCTTCAGCTTTTAGATTCTTGGACTTACACCAGTAGTTTGCCAGGAGCTCTCAGGCCTTCAGCCACAAACTGAAGGCCGCACTGTCACCTTCCCTGCTTTTGAGGTTTTGGGTCTCAGACTGGCTTCCTTGCTCCTCAGCTTGCAGATGGCCTACTGTGGGATTTGACCTTGTGATTGTGTGAGTCAGTACTCCTTAGTAAACTCGCCTTTATGACAGAAAACCAAACACCACATGTTCTCAATCGTAAGTGGGAGTTGAACAATGAGAACACATGGACACAGGGAGGGCAACATCACACACTGGGCCTGTTGCGGGGTGGGGGCCTGCGGGAGGGATAGCGTTAGGAGAAATACCTAATGTAAATGACAAATGGACGGGCGCAGCAAACCAACATGGCACATGTATATCTATGTAACAAACCTGCACGTTGTGCACATGTACCCTAGAACTTAAAGTATAATAAAAAAAAAATAAATAAAATGCATCCAATATGTTTAAAAAATAAAAAACAATAAAAAATAAACTCCCCTTTATATATACATCTACTCTATTAGTCCTGTCCCTCTAAAGAACCCTTACTAATATAGTAGGTTTTGTGTTTCTAGGAACTTATCTATTTCTTTCTTCTAGGTTATCTAATTTGTTGGCACACAATAATTCATGGTGCTGTATTCATCAACCTTTTCATTTCTGTAGAATTGGTAGTAATGTCCCCACTTTCATTTCTGATTTTAGTAATTTAAGTCTTCTCATTTTTTTCTTAGTTCATCTGACTGAAGATTTGTCAATTTTGTTGATCTCTTCAAAGAACCAACATAGGTTTTACTGATTTTCTCTGTTGTTTTCTATCCTTTTTTCATTTATCTCTGCTCTAATCTTTATTATTACCATCCTTCTGCTGGCTTTGGGGTTAGTTCCTTCCTCTTTTGCTAGTTCCTCAACTTGTAAAGTGAGACTGCTGATTCGAGATTGTTCTTTGTTTTTAACATAAGCATTTATGGTAGTGCCCTCTCATCTGTGGTTTTATTTTCTTTAATTTCAATTGCCCACAGTCAACTGTGGTCTAAAAATAGGTGAGTATAGTACAATAAGATATTTTGAGAGACACATTTGCATAACTTTTATTGCAATATATTGCTTAATTGTTCAATTTTATTATTGTTTATCTCTTACTATGCCTAATTTACAAATTAAACTATCATAGCTATATATGTACAGGAAAAAACATGGTATATATAGGATACTAGCTGAGGTTTCAAGCATTCACTGGGGACCTTGTGACGTACCCTTCATGAATAAGGGGAGACTAATGTTTAGCTATAAATTTTCCTCTTTTCAATGTGTCCCGTAAGCTTTGACATGTTGTATTTTATTTTCATTTTTCTCTAAGTACTTTCTAATTTTCCCCTTGTGATTTCATCTTTGATCTATTGATTAAGAGTATTGTGTTTAATTTCCACAAATATTTGAAGTTGCCACCTTTTTGAAATTATTGATTTCTAACTTTATCCCTTGTGGTCAATGAAGATACTTTGCATGACATCTATCAGTTTAATTCTATTGAGACTTGAGACTTAACTTGTGGCTTATTATATTTCTGTCCTGGAAAATGTCACATGTGCACTTGAGAAGAATATGTATGCTCGTATTTGGGGGTAAAGTGTTCTATATATGTCTGTTTCACCTAGTTGATATATTGTGTTGTTTAAGTCCTCTACTTCCTTGCTTATTTTCTGCCTGGTTGTTCTATCCATTATTGAGAGTGGGATATTGAAGTCTCTGACTATTATTGTAGAACTGTCTATTTCTCCATCAGTTAGGTTAGTTTTGGCTTCATATATTTTGACAGTCTATTATTAGATAGATGGATAAAAGTTTATAATTGTTATCTTTCCTTGCTGTATTGAACCTTTTATTAAAATGTAATGTCCTTCTTTGACCCTTGTAACATTTTTGTATTTAAAGCCTATTCTGTCTGATATTACTATCACTACTTCTGCTCTCTTTTGGTTACTATTTGCATGAAATATCTTTTTCCATCTGTTCACTTTCAATCCATGTCTTTTTCAATCTATTTGATCTAAAGTGAGTCTCTTGTAAACAGTATATAGTTTGATTATGTGTTTTTTTTCTATTCTGCCAATCTTTCTTTTGATTGGAGAGTTTAATCTATTTATATTTATATTAATCACTGCTAAGAAAGAACTTAGTTGTGTCATTTGACTATTTGTTTTCAACATGCCTTGTAAGGTTTTTGTTCCTCATTTCCTGCATTATTGTCTTCCATTATGTTTCATTGGTTTTTTTGTAGTTAAATGTTTAAATTCTTTTCTCATTTTCTTTTGTGTATACTCTATTACTATTTTCTTTGTAGTTACTATAGGAATTATGTTTAACACAGTAAAGTTATAACACTCTAATTTGAACTTATACCAGTTTAACTTGAATAACAAAGAAAAAATCTGCTTTTTTACAGCCTCGTCCCTACCTCTTTTAGTTGCTGATGTCACAAAATTACATCTTTCTCTATTTTGTATGCCAAAATATATGCTAGTAATCATTTTAAATACATTAGTTTCTTAAATTACATAAAAAATAGAATGTGGAGTTACAAACCAAAGTTACAAAAATCCTAGCTTTTAAACTAATAATTGTTTTTTTCAATGTGTTAATCTCTAAAACCATGTAGAAAACAAAAGGTAGTGTTACAAACAGTTGTTATGATAATATTGACTTTTATAATTGCACGTGTGTGTACCTTTATTGAGATTCTTATTTCTTTATAAGGTTGTGAGTTACTGTCTAGTGTTCTTTTGTTTCACCCTGCCTGACTCCCTTGAACATGTCTTACAGGGCCGGGCTAGTGATGACAAACTCTCTCAGTTTTTGTTTTATCTGGGAATATCTTAATTTCTCCTTCGCTTTGAAGGACAGTTTTGCCAGATATAGGAATCTTGGTTGACAGTTTTTTGTTTTGCTTTGTTTTAGAATGTTGGATATATTAGCCTTTTAGCCTCTGATGAGAAATCTGAAGATTTCTTGCATATGATGAATTATTTCTCTCTTTCTGCTTTCATGAGTCCCTCTTTGTCTTTTGAAAGTTTGATTATAATCTGTCTCTGTGTGAGTCTCTTTCAGTTTATTTTACTTGGAGTTATTTGAGCTCCTTGGCATTTATATTTATATTCTTCATCATATTTGTAAAGTTTTCAACCATTTTTTCTTTAACTGTTTCCTCTACCCCTTTCTCCTTTTCTTCTACTGGGACCTTCACAGTATGTATGTTGGTGGTGTTTGACAGGCCCCTTAGGTTCTGCTCACTTTTTGTCAATCTTTTTTCTTTCTGTTTCTCAGACATGATCATTTCCATTGTTCTATGTTCAGGTTCATAGACTCTCTTCAACCTGCTCAAATCTGCCTTTGAATCCTTCTAGTGATTTTTTTACTTCACTTATTGTACATTTCAGCTCCAGAATTTCTTTTTTTATTTTTTATTTTATTTTATTTTTTTTGAGACAGAGTCTCGCTCTGTCGCCCAGGCTGGAGTGCAGTGGCGCGATCTCAGCTCACTGCAATCTCCGCCTCCTGGGTTCACGCCATTCTCCTGCCTCAGCCTCCGGAGTAGCTGGGACTACAGGCGCCCGCCACCTCGCCCGGCTAATTTTTTTGTATTTTTAGTAGAGACGGGGTTTCACCGTGTTAGCCAGGATGGTTTTGATCTCCTGACCTCGTGATCCGCCTGTCTCGGCCTCCCAAAGTGCTGGGATTACAGGCTTGAGCCACCGCGCCTGGCCCAGAATTTCTTATTGGTTTCTTTGTGGGTTTTCTATTTCTTTATGGTTATTTCCACTTTGTTCAAATATTGTCTTCTTGACTGTCTCTATATCTCCCTTTAGTTATTTGAGTATCTTTAAGACAGTAATTTTAAAGGTTTTTGTCAACTAGATCTACCATCTGATTTATTTATTTATTTATTTTTCTGAGACAGAGTTTCACTCTGTCAGCCAGGCTGGAGTACAGTGGCGTGATCTCAGCTCACTGCAACCTCCACCTCCTGAGTTCAAGGGATTCTTGTGTTTCAGCCTCCCAAGTAGCTGGGACTAGAGGTGTGCACTAACACACCTGGCTAAGTTTTGTATTTTTAGTAGAGATAGGATATCACCATGTTGACCAGGCTGGTCTCAAACTCCTGGCCTCAAGTGATCTGCCTGCCTCGGCCTCCCAAAGTGCTGGGGTTACAGGCACGAGGCACTGTGCCCAGACACCATCAGATCTTTTTTCAGGAGCTGTTTTGTTTATTTATTTTTTCCTTTGAGTGGACCATATTTTCCTGTTTCTTTGTGTATGCCTTATAATTTTTTATCAAAAACCAGACATTTAAACCTAATAATGCAGTAACTCTGGAAATCAGATTTTTCCCTTTCCCAGGTTATACTATTTTCATTTTTTTTTTTTTTTTGCTTTTAAAAAATGGTTTTAGGTAGGTTGCTTCTGTGCCAAGGATAAGCCTGAGGTGTAAAACTAAGGTCTTCTCAGGTCTTTTCTGAGTCTGTTTTTCTCTGAGCATGAACAGTTATTCTAATTGCTAATGTATGTGCAGTTGCTTTTGAATGTCCTAGTCTTCGTCTGCCTCCCAAAAAGGAAAGACGAGAAAATTAAGGATGTGGAGAGTGGTGCCAGCCATGTACTCCTTTGGAAGTCACTTCAGCTGGACAGGGAGGGGCTTGCCACAGTGGGAGAGGTGCAGCAGCAATGGCCACCTGTGTGTTTGTCTGCACCTCTGTGATCAGAAGCTGCAATCAGTGATCGTTGGGCACAGTGGCTTATGCCTGTAATCTGAGTACTTTGGGAAGCTGAGATGGGAGGATCGGTTGGGGCCAGGAATTCAAGACCAGCCTAGGCAACATAGTGAGACCTTGTCTCTACAAGAATTTTAAAAAGTAGCTGTGTTGGTGCATGCTTGTAATCCTAGCTACTTGGGAGGCTGAAGTAGGAGGATTTCCTGAGCCCAGAGATTACAGGCTGCAGTGAGTTATGATCGCACTACTGCACTCCAGCCTGGGTGACGGAGCAAGACGCTGTTAAAAAAAAAAAAAAAAAAAAAAGACTACACACACAGGGTATTCAAAACAAAACAAAACAAAAAAACAGAAGAAGCAGCTGCAATCAGCGAGCAGAGCACAGATGCACAAATCCTCAGCATTTGGAGGTCAGGTTCCCTGGCTCCCACAAACTGTATAAAAGCTGCTTCGGGAACAAGTGCACACCTGCATACCATGGGGCTGCGAGTGAAGGATGGATAGCTGCTACTGCACTAAGAGCTGAAATTGACCACCGTTAACCACAATTTACTAAGCCTTCCCTAGACATTGCAAATTTTCAACAGACTCCAGAGCTCCTAAATAGCTACATCTGACAGACTTTGCCAGTGAAATGGTTTCTAGGTGGGGAGACAAATTCCTATTGCTTCCTACTTTGCCATCTTCCCAGAATTCCCTCCTTGCACAAAAGTTTTTGAAACCATTGAATCTTTTGTCACCTCCAAACAACACCCTAAATAAGCAGATCTTTAGTCTCTAATAATTCTAAAAGTCAGGAGTAGTTATATGTTTAAAACGAGTGATAATCATGTACTGTGAGGATGAAATGGAATAGTATAAATACCTTGAAATAGTGCTTAGCATTTAATAAATGCTTAATAAATGTTAGCTATTCTGTATTATAATAATTTTTATTTAAATTATAATTACTTTCTGAACTGGGGAGATGCCTCACCAGAAACAGTTAAAATATCAAAGATGTTTTAAGAAACTGCTGGACCAAGAATTAACACTTGCTACATTTTGGTTTCTATTTTTATACCAAATTTTAAAACATGAAACATAAGACTTAAATTTTTGACAATTTCTTGCTCAATTTCCTAGTATGCTTAGATATCATTCTAATATATCTTTTCATACAGGTTCCCTCTGAAATAATATAACTTTAGAAAGATTTAGAGTTCTTAAGTGGGGCTATTTTATTCCGTTTGAGTCCTTGGTAGTAACTTCCAACCAATGAATTCCCTATAGGAATACTCACAGTTTAGTGTACGCAATATGATTAATTTTAGCTCCAGAAAAAAGGCAGACATTTTTTCTTTGAAAATTTGAGTGGCTTTAATGTATTGTGAATGTGTGTGGAGGATCTCATTCAACTGCAGTTTCTTATCTCATCAAAGTTATCTCTTCACATCCTTATGACATTTGCCTTAGTTTTAATTTGTAGGAGTAATATTTTCCAGGTCAGAAGAGAAAGTAAATTTTCCATAGCTAATTATCCAACTAAAAGCTGATATACATACAGACACAATTCTGTTGGCATTTACAGGGCATTGAATAACAAAGAAAATATATTTTATGATTATCTTTGGGACCTGAATGTACCTATATTATAGGAGAATTGGTAATAAAGAAGATTTATCAATTTAATTACTGATGTGTTACACTTGGGCACCGTGTAGCAATTTTTTGGTCCTATGAATAATTGTACTGAACAGGGCTGAATCTATGATGTAGCCCACAATGAAGTCTCAGAGGTGTGGTTCCTGGAAGAAGGGTGATTGCTGAAACTATCCCCTTGTCTAAAACTTTGCCCAACATTGTGATACACATGGTCAAGTGCAAACATCCTCTTTAGAAATTTCAAAGATTTGGCAGGATGTCTTTTCAGTAGAAGTACTCTTTGTGTTTGAGAAACTAATTGAGTTCAGTATAGGCATGGAAAAACATTTGGAGGAATATGCCAAAATGTTAACGGTGGCTATGCTTTGGGGAGTAGCATTGAATGTGAAGGAGGAAAACCAGAAGGGAACTTTTGCTTATTATTTCATCTGTTTCTGTATTATTGAACTGTTTATAACCTGAATGTATTAATTGCAGAAAAGAGGCAGCAACCTTTACCAGCCACCTGGTGTCCCAGCTCAGAAACCAGGGAAGTAGACACACCATTTCTTTTTCCTTCACTCTTCATGCCTGATCAGTAATTGAGCTCTGTGAGTTTTGTTCCTAAATATCTCTCAAATGCATCCCTGTTCCCCATCTTCACAGTTGTGCCTTGGCTCAGGCACTCAGGAGCACTCCTCTGACTAACAAAAAGAGCCTCTGAACCTGACTCCCTGCAACTCCACCCATCTCCCCTCAGCTCCTGAGAGGTACCACCACCACCACCTCCCCTCACTTCCCCACCTTCCCCACTGCAACTCCTACTCTAACCCAGAGCAAACCTGACCTGGTCACTGCCATGCTGAAAAATCCCCCACCCAGATACTGATAACTGGGGAGGTTATACATGTGTTGGGAAAGAGGGTAGATGGGGAATCTCTGTACCTTCCTCTGAGTTTTGCTGTGAACCTAAAATTGCTCTTAAAAAAATAAAGTCTATTAAGAAAAATACCCCACCTAGCACCCTTACCCAGCTCTAACCTCTTCTCTACAGACTTTTAAAAGTTTGATTTGTTTATAATTGCAAATCTGACCAAGAACACCCAAGACCCAAAGAGAGAATCATTCTTCAGCCTGGCATAAAAAATCCTCATGATCAAAACTGCTCATCTTCCTAGCCTCACATTCTCATACCCCTGTGTCCTCATCTGTGTGGTTTCTTCTTCCCTGATTTACCCCTCCCTGCTTTGGTTTCCTTTGAAAACTTTTGCTCTTTCTTCTCTGTGAAGTCTTCCTGGCACCTCTAGACAGAGATGGTTCCACCCTTTCTAAATGGCTGATTAGTCCATTATCATACATTATGGCAATGATTTAACTCCTTTCCTCTAACACTATTGTTTTTTGAGAACAAAGAGCTTTATTTATTTTACCTATACATTTATAGAGGCATACCTTGGAGATACTGCAAGTTAGATTCCAGAACACCACAATAAAGCAAATATCACAATACAGCAGATCACACAAATTTTTTGGCTTCCCGGTACATATAAAAGTTATGCTTATACTATATTGTAGACTATAAAGTATGCAATAGCATTACGTCTAAAAAATGTACAAACCATAAATAAAAACACTTTATTGCTAAAAAAAAAAAAATCTGCTAACAATCATTACAGCCTTCAGCAAGTCATAATCTTTTTGCTGGTGGTGGGGCTTGCTTCAATGTTGATGGCTGCTGATTGATCAGGGTGGTGTTGCTGAAGATGGAGTGGCTGTGGCAATTTCTTAAAATAAGACAGTAATGAAATTTGCCACATCCATTGAATCTTCCTTTCACAAAAGATTCTCTGTAGCATGCAATGTTATTTGACAACATTTTACGGTCCAAAACTGCAATCAGTCCTCTCAAATCCTGCCACTGCTTTGTGAACTAAGTTTATAGAATATGTTAAATCCTTTGTTGTCCTTTCAACAGTGTTTGCAGCGTCTTCACCAGGAGTAGATTCCACCTCAAGAATCCACTTTCTTTGACTATTTATAAGAAGCACCTACTCATCCCATCCATACAGTTTTATCAGGAGACTGCAGCCAATTCAGCTGCATCTTCACGCTCTACTTCTAATTCTAGCTTTCTTGCTGTTTTCATCACATCTGCAGTTATTTCCTCCACAAAAGTCTTGAACCTCTCAAAGTCATCCATGAGGTTGGGAATCAACTTCTTCCAAACTTCTGTATTAATATTTTGACCCCCTCCCATGAATCATGAATGTGTTTAATGGAATCTAGAACGGCAATTCCTTTCCAGAAGGGTTTCAATTTTCTTTGCCCACATCTGTCAGAGGAATCACTGTGGCAGCTATAGCCTTATGAAATGTTTTTCTTAAATAATAAGACTTGAAAGTCAAAATTACTCCTTGATCTATGGGTGGCAGAATGGATACTGTGTTTATCCATAGCCTGCTATTCTCCATAGCAGAAATGAGAACACTAATCTCCTCTACATCTCTATCAGAGCTCTTGGATGACTAGGTCCATTACAAATGAGCAGTAATATTTTGAAAGAAATCTTTTTTTTCTGAGCAGTAGGTCTGAACAGTGGGCTTAAAATATTCAGTAAACCATGCAGTAAACAGACGTGCTGTCATCCTGGCTTTGTTGTTCCATTTATAGAGCTCAGGCAGACTGGATTTTGCATAATTCTTAAGGGTCTTAGGATTTTCAAAATGGTAAATGAGCATGAGCTTCAACTTAAAGTCACCGGCTACATTAGCCCTTTACAAAACAGTCTGCCTGCCCTTTGAAGAGAAGCTATTTTTTGTTTTGTTGTTGTTGTTGTTGCTGCTGTTGTTGTTGTTGGAGTCTCACTCTTGCTCAGGCTGGAGTGCAGTGTCATGATCTCAGCTCACTGCAACCTGTGTCTCCCAGGTTCAAGTGATTCTCCTGCCTCAGCCTCCCCAAGTAGCTGGGATTACAGGTGCATGCCACCATGCCCAGCTAATTTTTTTGTATTTTTAGTAGAGATGGGGTTTCACCATGTTGGCCAGGCTTGTCTCAAGCTCCTGACTTCAAGTGGTCCACCTGCCTCAGCCTCCCAAAGTGCTGGGATTACAGGCGTGAGCTACCACCCCTGGCCTGCCCTTTGAAGCTTTGAAGCCAGGCCTTGACTTCTCCTCTCTAGCTATGAAAGCCCTACATGGCATTTTTTTTTTCCAACAGATTTACACTAAAAATCTGTTATTTTGTGTTACCTACATCAATGATTGTAGCTAGATCTTCTGGATAACTTGCTGTAGCTTCTACCTTAGCATTTCCTGCTTCACATTGCACTTTTATGGTCTGGAAATGGCTTCTTTCCTTAAGCCTCATGAAACAGCCTCTGCTAGCTTTCGACTTTTCTTCTGCAACTTCCTCACTTCTGTCAGCTTTCATAGAATTAAATAGAGTTAGGATTTTGCTCTGGATTGGGTTTTGGCTTAAAGGGAATGTTGTGGCTGGTTTGATCTTCTATCCAGACCACTAAACAGCAATAAGGCTATTTCACTTTCTTATCATTTGTGTATGAGCACATGTTGTTGGAAAAATGGCACCAATAGGCTTTCTCAAGGCAAGGTTGCCACAAACCTTCAATTTGTAAACAATGAAATATCAGTGAAGCGCAACAAAGCAAAGCACAGTAAAATGAGGCACGCCTGTACTTTTTTTTTAATGTAGGCAGCCCCAACATTTTCCATATGTAGTAAAAAAACATTTTCTATGTTCATGAATGCTTATGACAAATGAATGAAAGAATGGATGAATAAATGAATGCAAAGAGCTCAGACTGTAAAGTAGCAGATATGTGATCTAGTTTTATTTCTGATACTCAGACTGGTTCTCTTTTTTCTCCCATCTTAATTGAGCACTGGACATTCCAGTTAACTCTTAAATTATATAACTCAAATATAATAAATTTTCAGCCAATGATTTCATTAGATACCTGGCTGTACCTCCTGAAGACCTATGAAGAGCCCTAGAGGCCAGCTCCACCTTGTTTCCTCTAATAGTGTTTTTTGCTCCATCATTTTCTTCAACTTAGCATCTGTGTCACCTTGAACAAGTTGCTTAACTTCTCTACACCTTAATTTCTTCAGCTGCAACATGAGATTCATGATGTGGCTACTTCATAGAGTAGCAGTGAGGATTCGATCAGATAATGTATGTAAAGTGCTTAGAACAATGTCTACCACACTAAACACATGATAAATGTTTAATAAATATTGATGATGGTGATGATGTTTCCTTGATGTTTTTTAGGGTATTTTTCTGCATAGGAGGAAAGTAAACTCTGAGGCTTCCTGTATTCTCTAATGATTAATAAAGTACTGTATCATTGTGTCATATAGAGCTATATAGGCATGGACAAATTCATTTGTTTGCAATGAATTAGACTTCAAAGACTGGGCAACGAACTAAGGCAATGTAAAGGATACTTTGTGCCCTTTGGAAATGTAGACATTTTAACAAATAGGAACATATGAGTCATATAAACCAAACCTTAGAGTGAATGAATTAACTAGTTCTTTTCCTCAAAGCAGTGTTGATGGGAGGAAGAGAGTTGGTGCTAAGAACCTGAGGGGTGGTGGAAGAGGAAATGTAGAGTAATCTGCAAGACTGTCGGGTGTGAAGGGTGTGGGGACTGCAGCAATTCTTGCAAGGTCAGCAGAGTGGGCCAACTCTTTCAGTTGCTGGCTGACCTCAGCCAGGGATTAGGTTCTGTTCAAGGGCAGCATTGCTGCAATATCAAGGGGCCATGCTCTGGTTGCTGAAAGCTCATTCCCAGGGCTGCTGGCTTGGGTTCTGGCTGTCTGACTGTTTACCCTTATTTTATTTTTATATCTGTCATATTTTCTCAGTCAGCTAGGCTTTTTGGTTGCAAGTAACAGAAACGCCAACCTAAACTGACTTAGGCATGAAGGGAATTGTTCGCGCTTATATAACTGAAAAGATCAGGGTAGTGCTGGTGTCAGGGTTCAAAAGAAGTCATCCAGGTTCAGTATTACTCCACCTTTTCTCAGCCTTTCAATGTGTTCACCTTGACCTCAAACTTCATGGCTTGATGGTGACAATAGCTTCAGATTCTTCATCCCCTCAGGTTTAAGGCACAGAGAAAAACAGTCTACCTTTGCTTCAGATATCTGAAGAAAAGCTCCCTCGTGTCCCAGTGGCTCTGAAGGAGCCTTGTGCTTGTCTCTGAAGAAATTACTGTGGCCAAGGGAAACACAAGCTCTTATGAACTATTCCTCAGTCTCACGCCACCATTGGTACAGAGGCTGGAGGCAATTCCATCAGAGCTACCTGGACAGCAGATGGGGGAAGATCAGCTCTACAAACAGGAATCAGAGCTGGTTATTAGAAGTAGAATGAATGGGGATTTTTTTTTTTTTGGTCCACTACCTCTTTGATTCTGAAAACCCACCCTTGGTGTTTCCATCCCCTCACCAACTGTGGCTATCAAAAGAGTTAACCCCTGATGCTCAGGTTCGTCCTCTCCAGCCCTGTCAAGAATCAATGAACACTTAGTCACCAGTATCAGAAACTTTCTTGGATGCTCTAGGCCCAGTGGTTTGAGACGATGACCAGGTCTAGTAAAAGCATTCTATTGAAGCCTACCTTCATAGCTTTCACTTTGGGGCCCAAGGTGCCTTCCTGATTTTCTCTGCTCCAGCTTTTCTGGCATGAGGGAAATGAATCCCTAACCCAGTAATTCTCAAGCCTGGATTCAAACTAGAATCACTCGAAAAGCTTTTTAAAAATTATCATTCCTCTAAGATCGGAAACAAGAAAAATTTTTAAATTCTCATTCCTCTAAGATCAGGATCAGGATCAAGGCAAGCACAGCTGCTCTCACTCCTTCTATTTAACATAGTACTGAAGTCCAAGCTAGAACAATTGGACAAGAAAACAGTAGAAAAGGCATCCAAATAAGAAAGAAAGAAGTAAAATTATCTGTTCACAGATGATGTGATTTCATATATAAAAACCCTAAAAATTCCGTTCACGCACAAAAAAGTCTGTTAGAACTAATAAATGAATTCAGCTAAGTTGCAGGATACGAAATCAACATGCAAAAATTGGCTGCATTTCTGTACACCAACAATGTATAATCTGAAAAGAAAGTTAAGAAAACAATTATATTTATAATGGAGTCAAAAAGAATAAAAATTCTTAGAAATAAACCTAACCAAAGACATGAAAGACTTGTATCCTAAAAACAAATCATTGCTGAAATAAATTAAAGAAGATACAAATAAATGAAAAGACATCTCATGTTCATAGACTGGAGGACTTAATATTGTTAAGATGTCCATATTACTCAAAGCGATCTACAAATTCAGTGCAGTTCCTGTCAAAATTCCCATAGCATTTTTTCAGAAACAGAAAAATTAATCTGGAAATTCACATGGCATCTCCAGAGACCCCAAATTTTGAAAATAAACAAAATTAGAGAAATCACACTCTGACGGACACACACTTTATAATATGTTATTTCAAAAACATCTCACAGAGTTACAGTACTCAAAACAATGTGAAATTGGCATAAAGACAGACATGTAGACCAATAGAATAGAATAGAGAGCTCAGAAATAAACCCTTGCATATCTAGGTAAAAGATGTCCAACAAGGGTACAACCCAACAAGGTACAAGGGTACAACCCAACAAGGTACAACCCAAGATGTCCAAGATGTCCAACAAGGGTAAAAGATGTCCAACAAGAGTTCATAGTGGCACCACTATTCACTGTAGCCAAGAGATGGAAGCAACCTAAATATCCACTGACAGATAAATGGATAAACAAAATGTGGTATATTCATACAATGGAGTATCACTCAGCTTTTAAAAGGAAGGAAATTCTGTCACATGCCACAGCATGAACGAACCTTGAGGATATTATGCTAAGTAAAATAAGCCAGTGACAAAAAAGACAAATACTATATGATTCCACTTATATGAATACTAAAGTAGTCAAATTCATAGAAACAGAAAGTAGAATGCTGCTTACCATGGGCTGAAAGGAGGGGGAAATGAGGAATTGTGGTTTAATGGGTATTGAGTTTCAGGTTTGTAAGATGAAAAACTTCTGGAGATTTGTTTCACAAGCATGTGAATATACCTAACACTCCTGAACTGTGCAATTAAAAATGGTGAAGAGGGTAAGTTTTCTGTGTGGTATTTTTTTTCTACCACACAAAAAACTACACATCCTGAGCTCAACACCAGATCAATTAAATCAGATGGAGTGAGGCTAGGGCTTCAATATTATTAAAAGCTTTCTGAATTATTTTATGATAAAGTCAGGGCTGCAAGTGACTGCTTTAATCACTTAATCATGAATTCAAGTTATCGACCCATCTCTTCTTCCTTAGCTGATTATGGCAAGGGGTAGGCCCTTACCCTTTTGCACAGAGTAGAATGGAGTCAGTTTATTGAACACCTTCATTGAGAGCTAGGTTGGGGTTCAGATTCTATATGGGTTACCAAATCAACCCAAATAGGTTAGAAGCAGGACATCAGTTCACTCAGATTTCCATACACACCTTTTGTGTAATTTCTGGGCAGGCAAAAAAGAGGAGATCCCTAGTGTTGCTCAGGGTGAGGTCCCAGACACAGCCAGACCCTTCCTAAGGGGTTGTTAGGAGAAGAAAGATGGCTGGCAGCGAGGAAAGAGAGCGACGCTAGGAGCCCAGGGTGCTGCCAAGGAATGGAAAGTGGCCACCTGAGACGAGATGGGTGGAGTAAGGACAGAGAGAAAAGTTCCAGAAGCCAGAAATGGAGAGCTGAAGGGAGAAGGGGAAACAATAACATTCTTTTTTTTTTTTTTGTCTAGAACTGGGCCTATTTAATTTGTTTTAAAATAAAAGCTGCTATGGTAGGGAAAACATCATTCCTTATTGGGGAGAGAATGCAGAACAGATAGTGACGTTTTCATGCAGGGAAGAATAATCAATATTCAAAATCTAACTTCTCAATACACAGATGGATTGAATTCAGGCTTCAGCATAATTTAATTAAATGGACTATTGTTTCTCTCTCTCACTAGTTTCAGCGAGAGCATTGCAAGTATGAGGTGAGCAGGATTAGGTTCTAATTGAAACAGATCTATCTGCCTGAAAGCCAAGGAGTACTGTATAAACAGACTGAGAAGACTTTTATTTAAATTTCATATTCAAAAGGGTGTGGGTGCACAGATGGGTACACGTTACCTCCTTGGTTTCCAGTTTTAGAAGCAGGGGAAAAAACGTTGGGTGAGTTCAAAAATTTTTTTAAATTACAGTTGGGTTTCTTGATAAAGCATATTAGCTAGGTGGTATTGAAAGGGTAGTATGTAATTTGTGCTTCTGCAATATTTTCTTCCAGAAATGTGTTTAGATTTTATTTTCATTGATAATAAAAACCAATATTTAAATACCTGTTATGAAGAAGCAGGTCAGGAGTTTTAAATGCACTGAGACAATTCCTACAATGACAGTATTAAGTTACTATTATTCCCATTTTTACAGCTGATGAAACTGAAGCTCACAGAAATTTTACACATTTTTCAAGGTCACTTAGCTAATAAATAGCAGAACTGGAATTCAAAGTCAGTTATTTATGGTCCCCAAACCAATATTCTTTTTCTTAGATATTTCAGATTTTGAAGGAGATGAAGCCAAAGTGTATAATTCCTTTGGTTCCATTTTCACAGAGTTAAACTTAAATAGCAAATATAAGTCTTATTCCTCAAACTCTGCAAACAAAATTAATTTCTTTACTTTTCATAAATGAATTTAATGATAATTTCAGGCCCCCACCCTGCTAAATAGTCTACTAATTGCTGAAATGCCCCACTGTCTCAGCCCAAGTGTTTCCTTGAAGTCTGCAGTCAGCTACTTCCACACTATGTTTTATCCTTGGTCATCCTTGGCATGCCATGGCGCCGCCCTTGGGCCCAGCCACCGAGTGGGACTTCATCTTGAGAAAAATCTTTGATCGTGCTTCCCCAGAAGTACTCCTCTCTCACCTCAAATTCTGATCCCAGTAATGAGTTTAGTCTTTTGAAAAGTAAAAGACAGGGTGGGGTGTGGCAGCTGGTGGCTCATGCCTGTAATCTCAGCACTTTGGGAGGCCAAGGTGGGTGGATCATTTGAGGTCAGGAGTTCGAGACCAGCCTGGCCAATATGGTGAAACCCTGTCTCTACTAAATTACAAAAATTAGCTGGGCATGGTGGTGGACACCTGTAATCTCAGCTACCTGGGAGGCTGCAGCAGCAGAATTTCTTGAACCTGGGGGGCGGAGATTGCAGTGAGCCAATATCGTGCCACTGCACTCCATCCTGAGCAAAAGAGCAAAACTCAGTCTCAAAAAAACCAAAACAAAGCAAAACAAAAAAGAAAAAAAAAGAAAAGACAGGAAGAGGATAACAATAGAATCTGCTTCAAAGGGTTGCTGTGAAGATTAAATGAGTTAATATCTATAAAATGCTTAGCACAATGCCAGATACAGTACATGCTAGTAAATATTTGCTATTATAACATTACTTTGTAATATACTTATGTGTATCTTTTTCTCAGTTTTACTTGGTGGCCTGCAAAATACATGATAAGACGTAGAATTTGTGATGATTTGCATATAAGCAGTGCTGATATTGGTATATGCCCTCCAGGCACAGAAATTCTACTCTTCTACTTCACACAATTCTCATCAAAGAAGGAGAATAAAAGTACAATGCTGTTATAATTGTATGCACTGAATGTTACGTATATTTTTGCCAAGAAAAAACTTCCATATTGTCTAGGGATCAATGAGAATTCCACCCTCCCCTTACAATTTCACACACCCTATGATTAGAATTCCACAGAGGCTAGCTTCCGCCTCGAGTTTTTCAAATCTTGTGTCTCCTCCGTAGCCATATGTCCGGTATTGAGTACTGTATCTCACTTTTGTACCACAGCCCCTGGCCGTGAAGCTTGATTCCATGATGAATCAGCACAGTAGACAAAAAGAGTTTTCCTGGATGCCCTTTCTACACTGCTGTGATTGAAAGCCACCTACAAATCTCTCACGAAACCCAACTGAAGTGTAATCCCACTTCAACATCCCATTAGCCATATCCCCAAAATTCCCACAGACACTCAGTGCCACCTGACAGGAAAGCAAGCATAACAGCAGCGAAGTCTGATTGGAAAGAGATAGTAACCTTAATTAATTAAGGTAAACATGTCTTACATTTGCAAAATTTCCATAAAGCACTGTGTACATTTATGGCTATGGTCCCTCTGAGGTCCCTGAAAGGTATCTATGCAATAGAGGGGCCTGAAGCTTCAACTTAGTTGATTTCACAATACATCACATCGCGAGTATTCAGTGGGATGATTCATGTAAAGGGCATAGGACTGTGCCTAGCACATCCAACAAATGTCAACTCTTGTCTGCAGTCGAGTGGTAGTAGGGCTAGTAGGCGTTATTTGTGCTGATTTTTGTCCACATGCCATCTCCTCCTTGTCTGTCCATTCTTGGCCCTTCTGTAACCTGCTGTGCCTGGGGAAGCTGACCCCTATGCTCTTTCTTACACAGACTTCCTTGCCCCTGGTGGTTTCCTGTTGGGTTTGGCCAGTGAGAAGCATCAGCAAGAAACTGGTAGGTAGGAAGAAAGAGAGTTTGGGCTACTTAGATTTGTTCCCCCTATCTCCATGCGCTCTCCCTCCAATTTCCTCATGGTTTGGGCTCTGTCTGCACATAGCTGTAGCTCCTATTGGGTGACTTCTCTCCTAGGACTACAGATTGTGCTGGTTTTGATAACATAACTTCCACCCTTTGCTCCCTTCAGGCCCAAAAGTAGAACAGGCTTCCTGTTGCTCTTAGTCCCTGGAGGCCTCACCATCCTTTGTTGGTTCCCTTAACCTGTCCATACCTTTGTAGCTAGTCGTTTAATTAAATCCCTTTCAATAAGTTCTTTTGAGTATGCTGTTTCTGGCAGAATCCCTGATTAATGCATTGTTTGTTCTGACCCTAACTAGTATGCCCCATGGTCATGCTTTTTCTGTCTCCTGATATTCTGAGATAAAAGGTTTTGTGTATTTTCTCCTTCTCAGAGTAAGTCATGAAAAATGTGTACATAAAGTCATTTTCCCCTCCAGTAGTGTGGCCATAAACTGTGTGAAATCCACGTGTGACTTAGAGGAGAGCTCTGCCTGTTGATCTAACTGTTAATTTCCCCTGGGGGTAACATGTCCCTTGGAGTACTTAGCCTCTCTTTAAAATTTTTATGTTTCCATATGTGTTTATGTAACCACTTAGTTCTGTCCTATGTAGCTCTAGGGATATTTGCTACACTCAATGGAAGTTGAATTGTCCTGTCATATTACGTAAGATGAAAACCTGACTCCATTCAACTGCCAGAGCAATAGCCAGAGAAGACATTAAGTGAGAACTGACTTTTGGCCCAGAGATCCTTTTCCATTCATGAGTCCTCTAGGGTTTCTCCAAGGCTGCACAGATGGTCATTCTACAAAAGGAATATAGTTTTCTCTCCCCTTAGGAAATACTTAATCTGGACATTAGAACTGTTTCTGAGAGTGGGGAGGAACACAGGAAAAACTCACCAGCACAATGTTTATTTTTAATAAGAGAAAGGGAAAAGAATGTGCAGATAGAGAACATTCTTATGTTCTCTTCTTCATACAGCTGCAGGTGAGATCTCCAGAGACTCTGACTTTAGAAATGCACCAGACCAGGAATCTCTGTAACAATACTGCCCGTGAAGAGCATGGCTCAGGCCTTGTTTGATCTGATAGTCATGGCCACCCATGAAGGACTTGTATTTGCCAAGTACTCCAAAAAAATCTCACATCTGACTCTATCCTAGGCTGAACTGTTAATCTGTTCTTTCATCCCTTCAATCAGTATTTGTTGAGTGCCCATAATGGAGGAGGCCTTGTTTGAAGTGCTAAAGATACAGACGTGAATATGACAAAGTCCTTGCCCTCATGAGCTTACATTCTAGTGGTAGAGGCAGAAAATAAACAAGTAGGTAATTAAATACATATATACATATAATACCTTTTAATTGTAATTAGTGATAAGAACTCTGAGGCAGTAATGCAAGGTAAATTTGTTGTAATCAATCAATATCTTATTAATGTTGGTATGCAGAAAAGAATGAACAATAGCAGGCCTGAGGCTGCAATGCTTAGACCAGCTGCTTGCAATGTTGACCCTTGGCTGGTATCTGGAAACTTGAATAGTAAACAGTTCCCTAGACTGACACAAAACTTTCCATAAGCAATAAGAATGGTTCACTGTAACTAAACTGTCTATCCAAACAACATGGTTTCTGTCAAACACCTGCTTTCCTTCTGGGAGTGTGAAATTCAGTATGTGGTAGGCAGAGGGTGCCAATGTGACCAGCTACCAGAAAAACCTTGGGTTCTGAATCATTAATGAGCCTCCCTGGTAGAGAGTATTTTCACATGTGTTGTCACAATTCATGGCAGGAAGAATTCAACATGTCTTGTGTGAGTCTGCTGGGAAAAGACTCTTGGAAGCGTGTGCCTGGTTTCCTCCCGACTTCACCTTGTGTGCCTTTTCCCTTTGCTGACCTTTCTTTGTATCATTTCACTGCAATGAGTCACAGGGGTGTGACTATTAGCTGAGTCCTGTGAGTCCTTCTAGTGAACACCAAATCTGGGATGATCTTGGGGACCCATGACACAGTTGGGGACTCTAGAATTTCTCCAATCAAAGGAATGAAGGAGGCAATCCAGCTGGCAGATGGTGGTGGGGTAGCTTAGGGTACTACACAACAACTGGGGTGGGTCTCAACAAAGCTGCCATTTAAAAAAAGACAAGAAGAACAAAAGACAGAATAACATCAAAAAAACTCTGAAGGAACACCTGGGGGATATTTAGGGGGCGCTAACAGTCCCCAGCTAAGGAACATGCTGACGTCAGCATAACCAAAAACCTTGTGGCCACATATGTGTTCCCAGTGTCCTTGTCAGTGTGCTCCTTGAGGAAGGGAAGTGTGTTGCAAGGTCTTGGTACTTTCATACTCAGAGAAAGTTATTTCACATAATAATGAATTAAATGAAACTTTATTTACAGATTTTTTTCTTAATTTTCAGGAACACAGCATAGGTGGGGGGCCCATGATCACTGGTTGAAGAAAGTTTTAAATCTCTCAGCTTGTTTTCACTTTTGTTTTGTCAGCAAAATAGGCCTACTCTTGATGCTTAGTGGTGCCCTATTATGTTCACATGAAGGTTAAATCATTTTAAAAAGAAGGAATAAGGCCAGGTGCAGTGGCTCGCGCCTGTAAATCCCAGCTCTTTGGGAAGCTGAGACGGGCAGATCCCAAGGTCAAGAGATCGAGACCAGCTGTGTCGCCCAGGCTGGAGTGCAGTGGCATGATCTTGGCTCACAGCAACCTCTGCCTCCCAGGTTCAAGTGATTCTCCTGCCTCAGCCTCCTGAGTAACTGGGATTACAGGCGCCCGCCACCATGCCCAGCTAATGTTTGTATTTTTAGTAGAGACGGCGTTTCACTGTGTTGGCCAGGCTGGTGTTGAACTCCTGATCTTGTGATCCACTCGCTTTGGTCTCCCAAAGTGCTGGGATTACAAGCATGAACCACTGCACCTGGCCCTGTTCCTCCCTTTCCAGTCAAAATTTCTGGAGAGGAAAATTAACTTGTCTCCATTTGCTCATCTCCCATTCACTCCTCACATCCCTGAGATCTCACTTCCAACATCCATCCCTGCGCTAAAAATGATTCTCTAAAGGTCTCCAGTGTTGTTCATATTGATAAACCCAACAGGCACTTCAGTTCTTTTTCTTAAAAATTATACTTTAAGTTCTGGGTTACATGTGCAGATGTGCAGGTTTTTTACATAGGTATATACACGTGCCATGGTGGTTTGCTGCACCCATCAACCTGTCACCTACAGTAGGTATTTCTTCTAATGTTATCCCTCCCATAGTCCCCCACCCCCCACAGGCCCAAGTGTGTGATGTTCCCCTCCCTGTGTCCATGTGTTCTCATTGTTCAACTCCCACTTACGAGTCAGAACATGTGGTGTTTGGTTTTCTGTCCCTGTGTTAGTTTGCTGAGAATGATAGTTTCCACCTTCATCCATGTCCCTGCAAAGGACATGAACTCATCCTTTTTTATGGCTGCATAATATTCCATGGTGTATATGTGCCACATTTTCTTAATCTAGTCTATCATTGATGGACATCTGGGTTGGTTCCAAGTCTTTGCTATTGCGAATAGTGCTGCAATAAACATACGTGTGTATGTGTCTTTATCACAGAATGGTTTATAATCCTTTGGGTATATGCCCAGTAATTGGATTCATGTGTCAAATGGTATTTCTAGTTTTAGATCCTTGAGGAATCCAGGCAATTGAATTCTTACCTTGCTCAGCCTCTCTCTAGTACTTGACACTATTGAACTTCTCATTCTTGAAATTTCTTGACAACTAGAACATTTCTTTTCTGATTTCTTCCCATTTCTCTGACCATACTTCTTCATATCCCTAATGTGATCCTCTTAACTTTGCTCATCTTTTATGCCAGGAATTAAAAACTCAAATGCCTATCAGGCTAGGCAAGAAGTATTTTTTAAAAATGAAACAGCTATAAGAAGTAGCAGCACCAATGTAATGATTAATAGAAGTTGACATTGGCTTTGGTGTTATAAAGACAGTGGAGACAGTAAAGAATTGGAGAACAGGTATCTCATTCAAAGAAGGAAACTGCTACTCAGCTCTGGTGGAATGTTGCAACATGAAAATGCAAGCCCAGTGGGGCCAGAGCTCCTGATCTTAAGAGAATCTGGAAATCTTCATTTTCAGGTGAAATTCCCTGATTTTTAAATGTTGGGGACAAAGTCTAATTTGGCTCTGTCAAACAAGGAAATCATGCTGAACTTATTTGGAAAATTTGTCTTAAATAACTGTATGCTTAATGGTTATACACTGGCCCTTTGGCTATTCCTCTACATATTCTCCTTGTACCAGCTCATCTCTTCTCATGATCTTAACTTCCACTGAGGAACCGAAGATCCCCATCTCTCAGTCTGGTTTCTCCTGTGACAGTCAGATTTATAAATACAATTATTTGCTGGATGTTATACTTGGATGTTCAGTAAGCAATTAAAGTTTCACATGTCTAAGCTTGAACTCATGATTTCCAAACATCTCCTCCATCCTCTCAGCTAGTTTTATCACCATCCTCCTAGCCATTTGATCTAGATCTCTAGGAATTAATCTGGACTTTGGCTGTTATTGTTGTTCTCTGCCATTCACAGCTTTCCACAACCAAGGCCTCCAACTGCATCTGTTATGCTGTGTGTACTACTACCACGTCTTCATGAAGGTCCTCAACATTTCTTACTTGAAATAACACATTAGACTCCTAATTATTCCCAACCAATTTGCCTACCTCCAGGTTAGCCACATCAAAATACATTCTTTCTACAGAGAACAGAGTGATAAATGCAAATCTGATTACTCCCCCTTCCCCCGCTACAGCTTCTTGAAACATTTCAAGGTTCCCCATTGCCTACAGAGTCCCTAGCTTGAAAGTAAGGTTTTCATGACTTTGCCTCTCCTTTTCTAGTATTGGATGCTCTGGCACTGCCAAATAGCCTGTAGCTTCTCACGCATACCATTGTGCTTCCTGCCTCCTTGACTTTGTTCTTTCCTTTTTTTTCTGTCTTTCCACATTCTTCTCGATACCCCTTAATTCTTACTGTTCAAAATACTTCTATTTCTGGAACTCCTTCCCTGAATTTCTACTTTGGGCCAAGAGTTCCCCATCTGGGCCCCGTAGTCACTGTGCTTATGTGGCACAGTTCTTCCTGTGTCACATTGTAACACTGTGTGTATGTGGGTGTCTTCTCCCTCCAGCCAGCAATCCGAACTAGGGTAGTAATTGTGCTCTAATTCATCCGTATCCCCTCACTCCATCTTAGCACATAATACAATTCTTGACACATGATGCAATAGATATCACCAAACTAAACTGAACTAATACTTCAGTTAGGGAAGTAGAAGCAGAAATCATGGTTCTTGGTAATGAGAAATTTCCCAGAGGTAAGAAACGGGGGTGGAATTTAACGCAGGTCATAAAACAAGGAGAAGTCAGGATAAATTTCATGTGTACCATGCAAAACCACAAGAAGAAAACAGAGCTAAGTGGTAGTACACTAAAATCCCAGAAGATGGGGTTATAGCCTCATCATGCTAGAGAGACAAATGCAGTCTTGGGCTATAGTAGTTGAAGCATCCGTGTCCAACTCCAGAGAGGGAGTTGTCCCAGTGTTCTCCATGCTGCTCAACCTGCAGACAGAATGCTGTCTCCCGCTCTGGGTGCCTCATGCTTGCATGATCAACTGAGAGATAGAGACCAGTAGGGTGAGGAGTTCCAAAGCCATGTAACTAAAGGGAAGGTTGAAGAGCTAGGATATTCAATCTCAAATAAAAAGAAATTCTTAGTGGAAATCTGAAAAGAGTATTGAAGCATTGGAAGCCCCTTCATTTGAGAAAAGGAAAATATCTACTCATGAAGCACCTGAAGATAAAACTGGGACCAATAAATTAAAGCTACAGGGAAGCAAATGACAATTGCATGTCAAGGACAATTGTCTAAAAATCAGGCATGCGCAGAAAGTAATGAACTGCTTCACCAAGTAATGAGCATCCATCCCCATGAGTACCTGGGGAAATGCCAAGCAGCCAGCTGTCAAGGCAGTTTTGGAAGGGGTGACAGCCTGGACTAGGTGACCAGTAGGTGACTTTCTAATGTTAAAAGTGGTAGAATTCTGTGAGATTAGAGTAACCACTTCTGTTTTTTTTTCCTAAGGAAAAGGTTAAAGTTCTCCTCTCAAGTGAAGATACAGAGAGACAAAGAGCTTTCATTTGATTTCATCATCTTAGCAATGTTTTGGCTCTGTTCTTTCCACGTGAAAGACCACATTTGAACTTCATGATGTTCTCCAATCACAATATCCTACTTTCCTTGAACTCTAACCTCTTTCTACAATCATTCAGTCACTGATAATTTGCCTGGTTTTCCCCCACCACCCCACTTCCTCTGATGCTGCAGTAGTGTAAGGAACTTCCCATTACTCTGTGGACAGAGATGACTTTGGAAGGCCACAGAAGTGTAAATGGCTGTCCTTTGCCTCTGTTGGTTGGAACTAGGTAGGAGGGGATGTGTTTGGCCATTTTGCATTGCTACAAAGGAATGATCGAGGCTGGGTAATTTATAAAGAAAAGAAGTTTATTTTGGCTCACAGTTGTGCAGGCTGTACAAGAAGCATGGTGCCAACATCTGTTTGGCTTCTGGTGAGAGCCTCAGGAAGCTTACAATCATGGCAGAAGGTGAGGGGATAACAGGCGCTTCACAAGGCGAGAGCGGGGGGAGGTGCCACACCCTTTTGAACAACCAGCTCTCTGGGTGAACTCAGAGGAACAAGTCACTTATTACCATAGGGATGGCCCCAAGCCATTCATAAGGAAGCATGGTGCCAACATCTGTTTGGCTTCTGGTGAGAGCCTCAGGAAGCTTACAATCATGGCAGAAGGTGAGGGGATAACAGGCGCTTCACAAGGCGAGAGCGGGGGGAGGTGCCACACCCTTTTAAACAACCAGCTCTCTGGGTGAACTCAGAGGAACAAGTCACTTATTACCATAGGGATGGCCCCAAGCCATTCATAAGGAATCCGCCCCGTGACCCAAACACCTCCCACCAGACACCTCCCATCTCCAACACTGGGGATCACATTACCTTGCCTCATCAACTCTGACTTCTGTCCTTAAATAAAGTTCTATATCTCTCATTGGCCACAGAACACATGTGTCATGTGTCATCACATCATGGAGTCTCTTGACTCAACATGACCCAGCTAAAACGTGCATAACTCCTCTTCCCAATACTACCACCACCACCAGCTCATTCCTCATGTCTCTGCTTCCCTCATAGCTATTTGGTCACCATGAAGTGATGAATATAAGAGAAGGGTTAAGAGTACTGCAGAGACGTGGCCTTTCATAGCCAAGCCCCTGAACCACAGTCAGCAGCGACTTTCCTCCAGACTTCTACTGATTGGACAGAAATAAAAAGGATAATTTGAGCCAGTGTAAGCTTGGCATTCTGTTTCTTGCACTCAAATGTATTTAAAACTGGTATCCCAATTCTGATCAACCTCAGAGTCTGTGTTCTTCCTGGATTAGCCCATTGAGACTTATCACCAGTATTTAGAACACTTCTTGGTACATGGCCAGCACTCAAATATATGTTAAATGAATAAATGAATGAACAACTAAATTCAACATCAAAGCATTAAAAAATATTAACCATTAGAAACATCATAAGTAGATTCTATTCACAATAGCAAAGTCATGGAACCAATCTAAGTGTCCATCAGCAGTTGACTGAATAAAGAAAATGTGATATATATATATATATACATATATAGAAATACTGTGCAGCCATAAAAGGAATGAAGTCATGTATTTTCCAGCAACATGGATGGAGGCCATTATCCTAAGTGAAATAACTCAGAAACAGAAAATTAAATGCATTTTCTCACTTATTAGCAGGAGCTAAACAATGGATACACATGGACATACAGAGGGAAATTATAAAACTGGAAAAACCAGGGACTCCAAAAGTGGAGAAGGTGGGAGGAGGGTGAGGGTTGAAAAATTACCTGTTGGGTACAATGTTCACTGTTTGGGTGGTGGGTACACTAGAAGCCCAAACCTCACCATTACACAATATATCCATGTAACAAACCTGCATGTCTACCTTTCAAATCTATAAAAATAAAAAATAAAGTACACTCAAAGTTTAATTTTATGCTTTCTAGAGAATACCTATGAGATTTCTAGTGTATTATTTAAATGTAAATAATCATGGCTTTTTAAAAAAACATGTAGAAGCCCTGATTAATACATTTTGATTAGACTAATACTTTTTTAAAGGCAGCACAGTTCCAGCTACAATAGGCTAGGAATTTTCTGGTCTGTCACAGTGGATTGTTAGGATTGGGTCTAAACTGCTTATTTAAGCCCAGGGATTACTAATCAGCACTTGTTTTCCTGGCCCTGGTTGTTAACTGCTCATTTGGCAAAACGCCACATGGTTAATCACGTCCTGGCTTCCTAAATCTCTATGTTTTTAACAAGAGCCTTCATTTCCTGGGCTAAGCTGCTCCAAAGTGTTCGATAACTGAGGCGTAAAGGCTGAGTTTTCAGAGGGATGAGATATTTCCTGAACAGGTGACCAGAAAAGTATAGCTGTCAGTTGCATCTCATGTGTTTTGGTAATCAGATTTTGATTAAAAAGAGAAAGGAAAAAAAAAAGAGGCTTTGCTGAGGAGTTGTAGATTTGAAAGTTAAAGCTTCTTGTTTGCCTAGTCACTGATATCAGCAATTGTCAGTTTCAGGGAGACTGTCAATGTTTGTGGTTGCTGATGCCAACCTAGGGCAGTAAAATAGATTTCAAACTTGTGTTTATCAAAAATATTGTTACTGTTCTCCTTGGTAAACCTAATAATAAGGAAAAGTAAATTTATATTTTAAATTTTCTGCTAAGAAATACTGGTTTATCAGTTTCATACATTAGGTTTCCAGCGAGGTTTTATTTTTTTAGAGCTCTTGTATTAAAACAGTTGAAAACCAGTGAGAGATCAACACAATAGAGGATGCTTGCTTAGGGAAAAATAACATCCCCTGCCTTCAAAGGAGGTTTTAAGAGTTAAAAATAATTTATGTGAGAGCATCTAGCACAGTGCTTGGCACAAAGGTTAATAAAGTTTGTTGAAAGAAAGGAAAGAAAGGGAGGGAAGGAGGGAAAAGTTAGTGACTTAGTTGTAAGCTGGCATGCCAGATGTCTTTGGTTCCTCCAGATTCACTTGTCACTCTTCTCCACTTTGTTCTTCACTGGGGCAGGGGAGGAGGGTGCTGACTTATATGGACAGGTCACAAGGACTCCCTTGCCTTCTGGCCTTTAGTTTGCTTTGACCAATAGGAATCCCTTCTGGGAACCTAAAAGGCATGAGGAGGAGGTCAGGGTGTCCACATACCTGGCCCCTCCCTTAGGCTGGTTACAAAGCTTCGTGTTTCTCTCAAGACAGCTTCTCCTACATACTCTTTCCAAGTTCTGGTAACAGCATTATCCCCTTGTCTCTTTGAGGCTAGAGTGGTAGCAGCCTCACTTCTACTAACTCCAGGTTACTGCCCTATCCCTTGTGTTCCCTTATGTAATGTACTGTATTGTAAATAGATGCTTTGCAGGTGACCTCTTGAATTATTCTAAGTAGGGGTTTGCCATGTAGGGGTTGTCACCGTACCATGACGGATACAGTGACTGGCTGTGTATTTTTGGACCCTCTAGAAATAGTCTGTACCCTTTCCCCCCATTTTCTATATCCTAGGAGGAGGCAGGTATCTGCAGACCTCCTACTGGGTTTGGCCAACGGGTGCCACCGTCAGAAGATCAGAGGGTGTGAGGAGAGAGGAATGGGTTATTTACCTCCTGCCAGGCTTTGGCCATTGTGTTCCTCTACTTAAGACCATAGCTCCTATCAAGAAGCCCCTCTCTCAGAGCTTAGCTTCCATCAGGTTCTTAATTTTGCCCTTCCAATTCTATGGATAGTACGGCTCCCCAGTGGGACTCATTCCTGGGTGCTTCACTGTTGCTTGTTGGCTCCCGTTACTCTGCCCCCTTTTTGTGAAACTACCCCTTCATTAAACTCTCCTCAGTTATTCCTGGAGTGTGTCATCTGCTCCCTGCCAGGACCCTGACTGATATAGCGGGTTTCAAGACTTGTGGCATTATAATACAAATTACAGTTTTATTGATCACCAATGATTTAGTTTTCTTTTTTTGTAAGTCCTAGTAAAGTTATAAGATTGTTTAAATTCAGACAGGTAGCAAAGACAATGTTTTCCCATTTTTTCTTTTCCTATTTCAAGATAAGGAAAGTACATACAGTAAATAAAACAACACATTAATTGGTCCCTTGTCCAACTCAGGTAGAGTATGTAGTCAGGGAGGGGGCAAGATGGCAGCACAAGAACGTGAAAAACTTGCAACCAAATAATCAGGAACACCATAATGTACTCAAAACATGTAGCAAACAGAATGGGAAATCTTCAGGTATAGATTGTATCTATACTAAAGGACATCTCACAGATTTAAGCTCAAAGGAACATAATAGATACCATTTTCCTCTTGAAAATTCAGCAAGTCAACCATCTCCATGGAAGGAAACATAAATTTCTTAGTTTAGAACTTGGGAGATGGAGATGTGAGAAATAAAAATGAGTAAGAGAATACATCATGGTTCTGTGATCCATGATTCCTAAGACATTTCAAGCGAGTAAACCTGTTCTGTATTTAATAACTTTCAGAGAACACCAGCCTGTCTTTCCTGATCACCATCACTTAACAAATTAATGCAATGCAACAAATATTTACTGAGAGCCTACTCCGTGTGAGGCACTGTGTTAGACACTGTGGCTACAAGCATGAATAAGCATGGCAAATGAATACACAATGAATTCAAATCAAAGCAGACTATGATAGGTACACAAGTAGGCTTCCCATACTGTAAACGCATGTGTCTTGGGAGCATGGAATTGGTTCTGTTATATCCTTGTATCTAACATTAATTCCTTAGGCTGCAGTTTAAACACAGTTCCATTTCATTTCTGAGAAGAGATGGATAGCAGCTATTCACTATCTTTCATGTAATTGCATCTCAAAGCGTAATTTAATGATGACTTCACCTCTCTGCTCTCAGTCCTCCCTGATAATCTGCCTTCATTATCCCAGTGTGGAGGTCCCAGGTCTTCTCTTCTACATGCGTATTTCTCTGGTCCAAAGGGACATCCAAAGCGTTAAATTTGGGGGTACCTACGTTTCAGGGTAATAGAGGGAATTGTTGAGTTCGTGACAGTTCCCCATTGCAGGAGTGCTTGCTGGTCTTTTCACCTCCTAACACACAGGAAACAGTAACATTTTTAGGCACATTCAGAGCTAAATGAAAGAGATTATTTGTGACTGAAAAATAATACTCCAGGGCTATGACAGTCCCAAGTCCTACCTGGTTATCCCAAGGTCTGAGAGGTCAGTATCTGTATAGAGCATTTACTGCAGAGATAAGGAATTTCTGGCCTACAGGATAAGGTCCAAGCACCTCAAACTGGTATGGCAGGCAACACATCCAGACAGCAGTCTGGACGGAGGCCTTGTTACGTGGTTTTGTTCACTCTGAACACTAGACTCTTGGCTGTCTGCTCAGGACAGACACCTACATACAAAACAATATCCAGAGGAGTTGTTTAGCTAGGGAATTTATGAAGATGGCAAAGATGACGACTAAAGCCACACTTTGAACTGAGAACTCTACAAAGTTGATTATATATATGGTTACATCCAGCTACCCATCAAGGGGATATATAATAGCTTGCTGTATTTGTCTCTAGTTGAGCCTCACTAAGAAACTGGTAGTAACGTTCACCAGCCGCCTTCTGCATGCTTCTCACTATTTGATTCTTAGGTTCCTGTGCAGGAATGCTCACTTTTACCTCTGATTTTTATGACTTTTGCAAATAATCCTTAGCTTCTGAAATTTAGCCTCAGGAATGATAAGCCTTGGGCAAATCTAAGGCACTTCTGGGGTATGCAGTATCCGTCTTGGATCAGCATTATTTGGAGCTATAATTGACGAGCGGGGAGGGAAAAGTAGATTAAACATCTTTTGGCTTGAGTGATTACTTTTTCTTTGGAGTGGGCTCTGAAAATAAGTGCCCTCTGCATAGATGCCTGGTTGCCATGACACATCCTGTGTAACACATTAACCATCCCCTCTTGGTGATAACAGTCGGACCATTATTGTTCCATCATTACCAACCCAGTCAGAATCCTTACCAAGAGGTTACTGCTTATCTTTCTGTCTCTCTCTGCTGCCTACCATGCACCTTATTCTCCAGCCACAGCCATGTTGTTAACTTTTCCTGCACACGTTTTTCCTTTTTCAGCCTTTGTGTCCCTTCTGTCAAAAAACTAAACACAAACCCTTTCCCAATTTGATGTTCTGGTAGAGAACTACTCACCAAGATTTGTGAGTTCTTTCCTAACTCCCTGGAGGAGTGAGTTCATTCTGTCCTTTTATTTTCACCTCATAATATACATACCTCCTCTTGTATAGTACTTACATTGAATTATAGTTAGTTATTTGTCTATCTCTTCCCCACCGGCTAATGAGACTATTGGCTCTTGAGGGCAGCAATGGTGTCTGATTCAGCTAGGTATTCACAATGTCCAGCACATAAACAGGCATGGAGAAGATGCTCTATAAATGCCAAATGAATGATTATAGGGCAGGCAAGAACTTCCAATTGCCCTAGTAAAACCCTTTTCTGGCTGACAGGGCAGAGATTCTGGTGAAATAGAAACTTTGAAAACAATCCTGAGACTTTTATATTGAGGTTTTTAAAATGTCCACAAGAGTTTGTCACTGATTTCATGCCAGGGTGTGTGCATGCTTAGGAAATATTATGTGATCATGTCATAATTCTTTAATAAAAGGCATGTGGTTTCCTCTGCTCGGAGCACGCTTCCCTGTACCCACCCTAAACCAGACACCTCCAATTATCTTTCAGGTTTTAATGAACTTCCTCAACTGTTACACCATATAATAATGGTCTGTTTACCTAACTGACTTCTCCCAGTAAATTGTAAATCCATGAAGGCAGGATGTATGTCATTTATGTCCAACAGTGTGTCCTCAATCTTACAGAATGCCTAGTGCATAATCAGTGCTAAATATTTTTTGAATGAGTGAACGCGCTATCCATGTTGGTTTATCCAGTGATTCTTAAGAAAAACATAACTAAATATTACCCTACAAAGTTTCAACACTGTAGATCCAGCTCCTTTTAAAGTTAGCAGAGCAAGGCAGGTGAACAAGATAAATTTGGCAAAGCTTTTAGAACCTTGCAAGAGACAAGACATTAAGTCAATGTAGATTATTGTAGCAAATCCTGAAAAAAAATTCCCTGCTGACTTTTATATATTTAAATGAGAGCTATTCTCACAATGATTTTAATGATTCATTTGTGTTGCATCACATACATTAGTAGGCAGGAATATTTTTACTGTTTTACTCACCATAATTTTTTCCCAAAGCAGCTTTCTGAGAGTAACAGAATAGCTTAGATGGTGTGATACTTAGTCTTTCACTGCTCCACGGTGATACTGCTGGAAGGGGAAAGTTTTTCTATTGCTGTGTCCCACAGTGGATGATTTGCCTTTAGTTTGACAACAGTCATTTCGGGCTGGAAGGCTATGAACAGGCAATTTAGAGAAATAGTACAAATGGCTGTTGCTTATCAGAAAAATGTACTCCTACCTTTTTTTTGCCTTATAGGCAAAAATCTTTAATATTTATAATAGGCAATATTATAAATATTTATAATACTGCAGCAAGCCATAGGAAAATGGGCTCTCTCATTCCCTATGTAGAGGGGACTATAGATTGGTATAGGCTTTTTATGAAGACCAAGATTGAAAATAAAAAGATTTAACCAAAATGTAATGCACATATTCTTGGACTCAGCAATTCTACTTGTAAGAATCTATCCTATTGATACACTTGCATAAGATGGCTCCACATATCATCTGTAGAATAAAGAGCTACTTCCCAGGCAGTCTCAGCATTGTCTTATATCCAAAAGAAATACCAGTGAATCTCCGAATCATTGAATACAATGAAAACTCTACTGAAACCTCCAAAGTATGCACCAAAGGGAATTCTACTTATTACCTGCAGCTAAACTTCTGAAAATCCTTTCCCCTTCTGTCTTTCCCCATATCGCATATTACAGCAGCATAAATACCTTTGCCTTCTCTTTCTCATACACAACTCCTCCAAAATCTTCTAAATTCAGTCTACAGTTGTTCTTTAAATTTTCAAATGTGTATTAGATTTCTTTTTCATTTTAAAATATTTATTTTTACTTTATACACATCTATACAGTCTTATATAACTATAATTAATCTTATTTTTTACTACTGTGGTTCCTTTCTTCCCTTGATCTTCCCATTGTTTTATCTTTTCACTCTCTTTTTTAACTCAGGAGCTGAAAACAATATCCATTTATTATCTCACAGTTTCCTTGGGTCAGGTGTCTGGGCATAGCTTAGCTATGTCGTCTTCTCAAGGTCTCACAGGCTGCAGTCAAGGTGTCATCTGGGGCTGGAGGCTCATCCGAGGCTCGGGGGTCATCTTCTAAACTCATGTGGTCATTGGCAGAATTCACTCCCTAGTGGCTGGAGAACTCATGGTGACTAGCTTCTTCAATGCCAGCAGGAGCAAAAATCTCTGCCATTTCTCACATCTGATCTCAGGGATCAGTTGATTAGACTTGGTTCACCCAGGATAATCTCCCTTTTGATGATCTCAAAGTCAAACCTTAATTACATCTGCAAAAATGTACTGTTGCCACATAAGATAATCACAGGCGTGATATCTCATCATATTCACAAGTTCCACCCACACTCAAGGGGTGAGGATTGTACAAGGGTAGAGAATCATTTTGGATTTTTGCCTAACATATCCTCTACCAATATCACCCCTTATTAGTTTGCTTTTGATGTTGTAAAGAGCTGCCACAAATGTAGTGGCTTGAAACAGAAATTTATTTTCTTATGGTTCTGGGCCTCCTGGATAATTCAGGGTGATCCCCCTATTGGAGATCCTTAACATAATCACACTGCAAAGTCCGTTTTGCAATATAAATTGATATCACAGGTCCTGGGGATTTGGTTGTAGACATTTTAAAGAACAAAAATTCATCTCACTTTACCTGCCCCCAACCATACTAGGTAAAATCATGTTTTAATGTCTTCTGTTACTCTTAAATACACACACACACACACACACAAACACAAACACATACATATGAACACATGTGCATATACATATACATATACTGGAAGGTTTTGGTCATTGTTAAATGGAAATGCATTTGTGTTATATGTACTTTTCTGCATTTTCCTTTTCTTAGTCAACAAAACTTCATGGAAATCCTTGTTATCTGATTTAATTCTAATTTATTTTTTTTCAAATTTGCAACATAACTTTCCTTGAAGTGGATATTTTACCATTTATTCGACCATTCCTTTACTAATATGTATTCCTTTTGTTTCCAGCTGTGTTTTAATTGTTTTTGTTGCACACACATCTGTAATAGTATGTGACCATTTTCCATATGTTTCATGTATTTATAATTTGTATTTGCTCTTCTATGAATTGACTCTTCTTAATCTTTTTCCACTGGGTTGTTTGATCATTTCTTGTCCATTTGTAAGAGCTCTGTGAATATTATTGTATTAGCTAAGGTAGTACTACGTTGCCATAACAAATACCCAAAATCTCAGTGATTTAACAGAATAGAGGTTTATTGACAATGAAATGGGGATACTCTGCTCTACCCAGTTATTCAAAGACCCAGGCTGTTGGGGGCTCTGCCATCTTCAACAGTGGCTCCTTAGTTCACTTTGGGCTGTCATCACACAGCCTGCACATAAGGGAATACAGAAAGGTTTCTTGGGCCAGGTCTGGAGGAATGCTCTCACTTCCACTCACATTCCTTTACCCAGCACCTAGGTGCTTGGCCATAGCCTATGGGAAGGTTGAAAACTGTAATCTATATGTAAGCCCCATGGGGGTGGGGTGGAGAGAGAAGAATGGATTACACAGGGGCACCAAGAAACCTTTCGGGGGGTGATAGTTATGTTCTTTATCTTGATTGTGGCAATGGTTTCATAGGTGTGTTATATGTCAACACTCATCAAATTGTACAATTTAAATATGTGTAGTTTGTTATATATCGATCATATATCAATAAAGCTATAAAAATGTGATGGGGAAAAAGGAGTGTGTCTCTTGAGGAAAAGAAATATGTTTAGTGATCAGCAAACCAATCTCTGTCATTATTATATATGTTTATGAATATTTTCTCCAATTTGCCATTTTTATATAGTCAAATAGGCCTGGGGAGTGGAGGCAGTGTCCGGGTTATCAAGATTAGTCAAGAAGGTCTCCTTTGACCCTAGAGTGGACTTTCAATTTCTTAGATTTTCTTGCAAGATTCTAAAGATTAATATTTGACTTTACTCTTTAGCTTTTCTTGCTGGTTTGACAAATTTTTTATTCAGTCCATTTTATTTTCTTGTGGTAATATGGAAATTCTAGTATTCTTTTATATCCTGTCAACAGATAGCTTCTCAACTCCTATGCTCATAGACATTTTTCTGTACTATCTGAAAATAAGCCAGTAATTATTCCACTAGATGAATTCTAAAATAGCTCTGAATACTCTCCCCTCAGTATTTCCCAGATGAGGCCTCGGCAGCACTGGTGCCCAGCCCCTCTCCCCTCCTCAGTGTCTGAGATTTGCAGAGACCATTTAATACTTCGATTTACAATGGTACAATTGCCTTTGTAGCGTGATGCTTCTGTTCTAAAACCCCCTGTTTAACACCTATATTACAGATTCCCAGAGCGTCTACCATTAGGTTAACAGCCAATATTTATTGAATCCTCACTTTGTGCCAGGCACAATTGAAAAAGTTTACATGTGTTATTTAATCTTTACAACTCTGTGAGGCAGACGAAGAAAATGAAGCACTTTACAGATTAAGAAACTGAAGTATTGAAAATTTAAACAGCAAGTTCACATGCCCAGGAAGAGGTAGAGCCAAGACTGGAACCCAAAGGATCACCCTGAGAGCCAGTGGTCCATCCCCAGCAGCACGGACGGCACCTGGGAACTTATTAGAAATGCAGGATCTCTGATCTTCATCCTAGACCTGCTGAATTGAAATCTGCATTTTAACAAAATCCTCAGGTGATTAAATGCACATGAAAGTTGAGAAATGCTGTTTTTTGCCATACTGGGGGTTGTGGGTTACATGAAATACATGCACTCTGAATTCTGGCATGTCCATAAACAGCTTTGCCAGCTCAGTCGGATGAATGAGAGCTTGGCAAGCATACAGTTCTTGGGCTGCTGCTCTTTCTGTTAGTCATCTGTATGGCTAATACGAATATTATTCTTTTTCTTTTGTAGGTAGTGTTTTTCCCTCTGTTCTAGAAGCATGTATGATTTTCTCTTTATCTTTAGAATTCAAGAATTTTAGCATGCCTAAATGTGTATGTTTTCTCATCAATCATTCCTGGAGCTTGGTGAGCCCTTTCAATTTGTAGACTCAGATTTTTCCTCATTGCAGGGAAATGTTCTTCTAATTTGTTTAATTATTGCCTCTCCTCCATCTGTTCCTTTAGCTCCTCTGGAACTTCTATTATTTGTTAGTTTGATACCCTTGATGCACCCTCCAAGTCTTTTACCCTTCCCTAAGGATTTTCTTCTCTTTAATTTTTTATCTATATTTTGAGATGATTCTCCAATTTGATTTAACAGATAATTAGTAAATCTCCTTCAATGTATCTACTGAATTGTTTAGATGGAAAAATCACATTTTTAGCTCCAGGAAGAGAGGGAGAGAGAGAGAGAGAGAGAGAGAGAGAGAGAGAGTGTGTGTGTGTGTGTGTGTGTGTGTCTGATTACTTACGTCTCCTTGAGTACTCCTTCTTTGATCAATTTTTTATGTGTCTCCTCAGTTTGATTTTACTGGGCATGTGTTCTGGTTGACCTGAGTGGTCTTCCTTTCTTTGTCAGACCATCTCATGGCTGTGTTCATTGCTCTTGTTTGCTTCCTTGGCTCATGACTGGCTGTGTAGTGTTTTCAAGACAGCATTCCCACAGGTGTTGGAAGATGGTGCAGCTCTTTCTCCCCAGAGGCTGCAGTGAAGAAGCTAGCAGGCTGCAGGCCCCTCGGGGTCACCTGTACTCTCATCATCCTGTACTCTCCCAGCCTCAGGATCAGGGAGGACTCTGCCCACTGGGCCAACTTCCTCTAGGTCTCCCAGGAGCCAGGGAGATGTGGCACACTGATGTGGGACTGAGGGCCACTGATCTCTGAGACGAAGATTTTCACAGGATTCCTTGCTTTATGCAAAACTCCCGGGGGTGGGGACTGTGGGTGGAGAGGATTCTCCAGCTAGCTTCCCCAGTCCACAGAGTACAAAATTCTCTTTGCTGGAACTTTTACAGAGCCTCATAAAGAGGCTAGGTATCTAGAGCCTCATAAAGCTATTTGTCTCAAGAGAGGCAGAATGATTGGAGTTAGGAGTACAGCAGAAAGGAGTCATGTCTTCTCCAGCTTCCCATAAACCCCTTTCTGCGGTCAGCATTGTTTTTCATGGCAACAACAGGAAATAACCTATGAAAAAGGGCTAGATAAATGTGTTATTATAGTACATACATACACAAAAGACTGTACAGTTCCTAAAAAGAATAAAGTAAATCTATTATGCACCAGTGTAGAATTATATTGATGATTCATAGTACAATGGGGAAAAAGAAATTTGAGAACATAAATTCTATGATCCCATTTTAGGAACATTCAATGTTTATGTGTATATACATTAAGACTTTGTGATTGCAGGAGAGAAAAACTGGTTTTGATTAGCTTGAGCAAAAAGTACAATTGTTTTTTGGATGAGTACTGAGATAGCTCATAAATTAATGTCCAATATTGGACTGTCAAGATTTAGGAAAGGAAAGGAAAAGACCCAGGGCAACATCTAGGCCTCAGTGGCAACATTACACAGATCTTTTCTTCAGAGCACTACCATTGAAGTGGCTCAGCGCCTAGCTCCCAGTCCCTCTGATACTCTATTGGAAAGAGAATCTGACTGTCTTGACTTGGGTCATTTGTCTATTTCTGGATCAATGAGCAGGTTCAAGAATTGTAGGTAATATATAGAATATTTTTCAGAGTCTCCAGAGATCTCTCTCTGTGTATCTTGGGCCATTCCCAAGGAAGGAAACATTACTAGGGGCCTGGAAGCGAAGTACATGTGTGTGCATACACGTACACACACATACACGTATATGTACACACACACACACACACACATGCATGCACACACATCCCCCTGAATACTCATCAAACTACTACTTCTAAAGGGTTGGAATAGATGTATGTAAAGTACAAAAGGGGCAAATTTTTTCTCTTTTTGCTTGAAACACTTTAATATTCTTAAATTTTTTATGGTAAATATTATTAAACCAAAAAAGAAAAAGGAAGGAAAGAAGGAAGGGAGGAAGGCAGGCAGGAAGGAAGCAAGGAAGGAAAGAAGGAAGGAGAAAGAGGAGAAAGGAAGGGCATTTCAAGCCTCTAAATCATCTAAAGTTTTGTCTGTGGGAAACAACTAGAATATTTTTCAGCCACTGTACATTTCTCCCAAGCATGGAGGAAGATATTCAACCCAAATCCATAGACGTGGTTCCATAGGCAAGGCCTGCTGTGTTGCTAAACTCTCACTCTTCCTCATCCCTTTTAGGCAGAAGAGTGACCCAACTCAAACAACAGAGAATCCTTAGTAGTTAGCAATGTAGTGTAGAAGAAAAGCCATTGGATTTGGGGCTAGAATGCCTCTGTTCATGACTCTGGCTCCTCATTTGTAAAAGGTGGATAGTAACCACTGCTTTCTCTTCCTCTTTAATCTACTCAGCCTCCAACCATGTATAAAGTACTAGTGAGACCTCCAATAAGAATGAGATACTTATATAAAATGAACTCTATGGAATATATTAAAATCATTAAAAGTAATGATTTAAATAAATAAAAGTAATGGCAAAAACCAGTTACTTTTGCACCAGCCTAATATTAGTTTACTAGGGCTGCCACAACAAAATACTACAAATTGGATGGTTTAAACAACAGAAGTTTATTGTCTCACAGTTCTGGATGCTCAAAGTCCGAGATCAACGTGCTGTCAGGTTTGGTTTATGCTGAGGCCTCTTCCCCTGGCTTGCAGATAGCTGCCTTCCCACTATGTCCTCACTGGACCCTTTCTCTCTGCATGCATATCCCTGGTATCTCTCCCTCTTTTTATAAGTAGGGCCCTATCCTTATAACCTCATTTAAGCTTAATTACCTCTTTAAGGGCTCTGTCTCCAAATACAGTCACCTTCTAACACTCCGGTGTAGCAGGACGAGCCGCAGACAAAACCTCTCAGACACCAAGTTGTAGAAGGAAGGGCTTTATTCAGCTGGGAGCATCGGCAAGCTACTGCCTTAAAATCCAAGCTCCCAAGTGCACAATTTCTGTCCCTTTTAAGGGCTCACAACACTAAAGATTTCACATGAAAGGGTCGTGATTGATTTGAGCAAGCAAGGGGTACGTGACAGGGGTTGCATGCACCGGTGGTCAGAGAGAAACAAAACAGGGCTGGGAGTTTCACTGCATTCTTTTATACAATGCCTGGAATCTATGAATAATATTGGTTTCTAAGTTATGAGTTGATTTTTAACTACTGGGTTTAGGCCAGACAGGCCCAGGTCTGGTTTTGGGCCTGGCACCAGGCTGCCTGTCTTTGGTTTTACTTCCTTGTTTTATTCTTAAAACAGGTACTGAGTATAAAACAATATAAAACAATATGAGAGGGTCTCTCTTTCTCCTCACTGGGAGTTAGGACTTCAATACATGAATTTGAGGGCATCACAATTCAGTCCACTACATGGAGTAAAATATTATGCCCATTGTTTCGGTTCTATTATTGTATGTAAAACTAAACCAAAACATAGTGGCTTGAGACAACATTTTATTATCACTCATGATATTGTGGGTTGACTGGGCTCAGCTGAATGATTCTTCTGCTCCATATGATGTCAGCCAGGGGTGCATTCCATCTGGAGGATCAACTAGGCTGGGGTACAAGCTAGCTCTCTCACATGGCTGGCTGTTGGTGCTGGCTGGTGCCTGGTGGCTCACCCAAGGAGCCTCAGTTCCACTCCAAATGCCTTCCCCATGTGACTTGGGCTTCTCCCAGCTTGAAGGCTTATTCCCATGAGATAGGAAGTAGAATCTGCTGCTCCCTCTAAAGTCTCTTTTTTTTTTTTGGAATTTCAAAATGTGACTTCTACAATCTTCTATGGGTTAAGGTCAGTGATAAAAGCAGCCCAGATTCAAGAGGAGGGCAAATAAGTTCCACCTCTTGATGTGAGGAGAAGCATGCACATCCAGGGAGGGGAGAAACTGATGGGAGCCATATTTGAGCATCAGCCACCACACACCCATACAAGGTATTGAGACCCTGTGGACATTCCACAAATATTCCACGTAGTAATGCCCCAGATTTTGTTGCAATTCATGACAAATGTGTCTTGCCTCCTTATGTCTGGAGAAATATCCCATATCTTCAGATTATTTCTGAAGTTATCTGTCAAATACTTCTGAACAAATCTAGAAAATTTATTTGTTGATTTACTTTCTTAATCACATAAATTGTAAAGATTTTCAGCATAAGAGATTTCAAACAGAATGAAATTATGCTAAATAAAATGTGAAAGATCCTTTTAGCATTAATTTCCTCCTTATCCCATTGTTAATCCCACAGTCTACCATTACCTCTTAGAAAAAAAACACCGATGTTCTATGTTTTCCCACTTACTAATTTCCCCTGTTATTAACATCTTATATTAGTATGGTACATTTGTTAAAATTAATTAACCAGTATAGATACATTCTTTTTTTTAGATAGAGGTCTCACTATGTTACCCAGGCTGGCCTTGAATTCATGGGTTTAATCGATCCTCCTGTCTCAGTCTCCCAAAGTGCTGGGGTTACAGGCATGAGCCACCATGCCCAGCCAGCTGCATGATACTCAATTAAAGTTTATAGTGTGGTCAGATTTCCTTAGTTTTTAATCAAAGTTTTTTCTGTTCTGCAATTTTATCCAATATGCCACACTTAATTTAGTTGTCATGTCTCCTTGGACTCCTCTACACTGTTGCAGTTTCTTAGACTTTCATTGTTTTTATGTCCTTGACAGTTTTGAGGAGTACTGGTCAGGTATTTTGTAGGATGTTTTGTATTGGGATATGTCTGATGTTCTTCTCATGACTGTACTGAGTATGGGTTTTGGGGAGAAAAACTGCAGGGGTAGAGTCCCATTTTCCTTAAGTCATATCAAGGCCATGTACTACAACCCTTTGTAGTACATGATACAACACTGAGGTGGTATTTGTCAAGTTTTCCACTGTAAAGTTACTCTTCTGCCATCCCTTTTCCGTACTTGCTCTTTGGAAGGAAGTCACTCTGCAAAGCCCAGACTTAAGGAGTGGGGTATTATGTTCTTCCTTCTTGAAGGTCAAGTAAAGCATAAATTATTTGAAATTCTTCTGTACAAGAGATTTGTCTTTTTATTTTTTTAAATTATTTATATTAGTATGAACTCATGCATATTTATTTTCTACTTTGGGTTATAATCCAATACTACCTTCTTTATGTGCTCAAATCATTCCAGCTTTGCCATTGGGAGCCCTTTCAGTTGGCTCCAGTGTCCCTTTGATGTACCCTAACAATGGTCCAGTTTGGTTTCTTTGTTTGAGCACTTCCTTACTTCCTGGCACTAGAAGATGCTTTAGGCTCAACTTGTTAATTTCCTGCCCCAGTCTTAGAATCACCCATTTCTCCAAGGAGCCCTGGTTCCTTTTATTGGAGAATGGTGTTAGAAACCACAATCTACATTAGGGTGTCCAAATTTTTGGCTTCCCTGGGCCACATTGGAAGAATAAGAATTGTCTTGGGCCACACATAAAATATGCTAACACTAATGCTAGCCAATGAGCTAAAAAAATTTTGCAAAAAAAAATCTCATGTTTTGAGAAAGTTTACGAATTTGTGTTAGGCTGCATTCAAAGCTGTCCTGGGCCACGTGCAGCCCACAGGCCACTGCTTGGACAAGCTTCATCTTCATAATGAATGTTCTTTTGTAATGTGTAGAAAAATAATAATAATTTCTCTAGCTTAATTTGGTTTGTCCCTGGCTGAGCCAGTCATCACTTACCAATGTTAGCTAGCTGACCCTCAGCCACCGGGCTTCTTGAATATACACATTTTTTAGCAGCCTCTCTCGCCCGTTCTTCCCAACAAATTTAGATTTTTAAAACTTCTATTGGAATAAAACAAGTAACTTTTGAGAAAACCTAAGGCATTGAAAAGAAAATTGGGCATTACAGAGTGCCGTTTCTATTTCGTGGGAAAGATACTATCAAATTTCTTCAAATTTCCTGTAGAGATACAAATACATCCCATACGTTGTCTATGATTGTGTAAGAGCAGTTTGATCTCACTAACAAACAGATTTCTGGCATTGGTAATTCTACAACAGGTAAAAATGTTGTGTTGAAAGTAAACCCACTAAAGCAAAATCAAGCAGTGAAAAGTTTGAAGAATAGTCCTTAAAACTGAGAGAGGCCAGGCTTGGTGGCTCATGCCTGTAATCCCAGTGCCTTTGGAAGCTGTAATGGGAGAATTGCTTGCGGTCAAAAGTTTGAGATCAGCCTGGCAATGTAGCAAGACCTTGTCTCTACAAAAAAATAATTAAAAAAAAATTAGCCAGGTGTGGTGGTGCACATCTGTAGTCCTAGCTACTTGAGAGGCTAAGGCAGGAGGATTGCTGGAGCCCAGGAGTTCGAGGCTACAGTGAGCTATGATCATGCCACTGCACTCCAGCCTGGGTAACAGAGCGAGATCCTATCACTAAAAACAAACAAACAAACTGTGGTATCAGATCAGACATATAAATTCTATTGCAGTGGCCTGGGCCCATCATGGCATATGCTGTGGTATCTAGCCATCTAACACCCCATGGGATACAGAGATCCTTATGGAACTTTTCCTATAAAACCACTTGTTTCTTCCTATGTCAATCCCAAATATCTTTCTTTTCACATAACCTGCTCCTTTAGCTCTTATCAGGCAAATGTTCTTTGTCCTCCCTCAGTCCCCACCAGGCCTTTCATGTCACTTTCTCATCTTGCCTCCAGTCCTTCTCATGTTATTGTCCCCTTGGTGGAGCCATCTTGCTTCTGATTTGCCCCACAGCCTCTTTCCCTTATTTTGATATGCCCTCAGTTTCTACTTCTTTCATAGAACTTAAGCAGATGAAATAAAATTAGGATATACAGTTTCAGCAAGAATCACTCATATTTTTGCTTCACTCAAATCGTAAAAGGAAGAAACACAAGATGAAAATATCTATCCCACCTTCAGTGCAAACTGGAGTGCAGTAGTGCAATCTAGGCTTACTACAGCCTCCGTCTCTCAGGTTCCAGCAATTCTCCTGCCTTAGCCTCTGAAGTATCTGGGATTACAGGTGCCCATCACCACATTTGGCTAACTTTTTGTATTTTTAGTAGAGATAGGATTTCACCATGTTGGCCAGGCTGGTCTTGAACTCCTAACCTCAAGTGATCCGCCTGTCTCAGCTCCCCAAAGTGCTGGGATGATAGACATGAGCCACCATTCCTGGCCTGGTTCCCTTTTTTTATTTTTTAAAAATCAAAATTTAAGCAGGTAGAACATATATGCATAAAGGAAAATACATGGGCTTTGAAGTCAGCAGAACTGGATTTGAATCCTGGCCCAACCATTCACTAATTATGTAATCTTAGGCAAGTTGTATACCTCTCTGAAGCCAATTTTTCATATCTATAAAATAATACATAATATATCTCACCTATAAAATAATGTTATTACAATGGAAATATAACATTCTATCTCACAAAGTGGCTGCACAGTTGATCACTTAAGCTGTATAATAAATGCTAGTTCCTTTCCCCTTCCTCTTCCTAATAAAGTTTGCAGAGGAAAAAATTTCCCATAAGTTACCGAGTTTTTGCTACTGTGCAGCCAAATATTACTTTCTAATCTATTAAGCAGGAGTCACAGAATGCTAAAAGTGTTCGCTTTATGGATGAGGAAACTGTGACCCGTAGGGGTGCAGTTATTTGCCCGAGGTCAAGCTACAGAAGACTAGGATGCAATCCCACAAGGCTTCCAGTTCATTCACGGAGTATTTGCTGAAGATCTACCACGCATCACATGCCATGTTAGCCAGCAGGAATGTAAAACTGGAAAAGGTATGGAGTTCAGAATCTTCTAGGAGAGAGAAATATACTCAACAAACCACAATATGATGTGATGTATGCTAATATCCCTCCCGTTGAAGAAATTTAGAAGCCCAGGGCTGCATCCACACCAGAATATAAATGTGAAAATCAATTGCTTCTGACCAAAGAGGCTGCAGAATGCTTCAGGTTGAATCATAATGGAAGGGAAATGACATAGTACAGACTCTCTCCTAACCCTAAATCTTCATTCAGCTATTCACTCACTCTATCTCCAACAAACATTTATAGAAGACCTGCTATGTAGATCTCCTAACCCTAAAGCCTCATTCAGCTATTCACTTATTCTATCTCCAACAAACATTTATAGAAGACCTACTATGTGTACAACACCATGCATGGAACCAGGGATATAAAGATAAACATAGCGAGATTTCTGCCTCAAAACTCAGTGGTTGAAGAAATGTAAGTTGACAGCTTTCTGGGCCATTAATGTATATACATTTTAAATAAATTTCAGGAATAATCTGAACTTAAATTTGATGCCTTAAAGCAGGTACTTAAAAAAAGTACTACGATTTGGACCTTATTACTTCAAATATCTATCTTCAATAGAGAGAAATGCTGTTCTTTGAAAGGCAGGAGGATTTGAAAGGTGATTCTTTTTTTTTTT
>NW_012118265.1:4524123-4561794 GCF_000951035.1 Colobus angolensis palliatus
TTCTTTGGCTATCATGAATAAGTAGTTTGGATTGCCATGGTTGAGAATTGATTTCTAATGCATGTCAACATCATTGCAGTTGATTTTCAAACCCCAAATCTTTCTCTGACTCTGAAATAGAAATTATAAACTTTATTTATATATGTATAATGTTTTCACCAAGTCACACTAACACAATTATTTCACCACTGTTGAACTGCAATAGCAAAGTTATCAAATTAATGTTACAACAAAATCGATACATATTAATGGGGTTTTCTTTGTTTTCCTTGCATCTTCTAAACCATTTTTTCTTAAAATAAGTCAACTTCAAAAATGTGAGGGTGTAAATGTCAGTACACAACAGAATTGATGGACTAATCAGTTTTTGCTTTTTAGCATTATCTGCAGGACCTAGATAAACATTGTTTATTCATTTTTATTTGGAACCAGCTTCACGGAACTTCACTGAAGAGATGTGAGATGCTGTTTTCTTTGTATAAATATCTTCTGGTAGTGGGTTGTGATGGTTAATACTGAGTGTCAACTTGACTGGATTGAGGGATGCAAAGTATTGATCCTAGGTGTGTCTGTGAGGGTGTTGCCAAAAGAGATTAACATTTGAGTCAGTGGGCTGGGGAAGGTAGATCTACCCTTAATCTGGTGGGCCCAATCTAATCAGCTTCTAGCAAATACAAAGCAGGCAGAAAAACGTGAAGAGGAGAGACAGGCCTAGCTTCCCAGCCTACATCTTTCTCCCATGCTGGATGCTTCCTGCCCTCAAACACCAGACTCCAAGTTCTTCAGTTGTGGGACTCGGCCTGGCTCTCCTTGCTCCTCAGCTTGCAGGCAGTCTATTGTGGGACCTTGTGATTGTGTAAGTTAATACTTAATAAACTTCCCTTTATACATATTATGTATCCATATATATATCATATATATGATACATACTGTTTATATGATATCATATAATGTATATATGATATATACTGTATATATACTGTATATACAGTATATCTGATATATATATGGTATATACATATACTGTAAATATGGATATATATCCATATATATCATTAGTTCTGTCTCTCTAAGAGAATCCTGACTAATACACAGGTGTAGCATACAGGAGAAAACTGTTGCTTGCAAAGATTTATAATGACCTCAATTATAATACTTTGAAGAAAGGAAGTTGAAAGAATAATAAATATTTTGTTGATACCTTTCCTCCAAGCCTTGTTAAGGTCGCTCTTCCCCAAAACATCTCTAGTCATGTAGTAAGTCAGAAAGAAGAAGGGCCTATGTTCTTTTAAAAATTTCATTTTGCAACATCGAGAGGTATACACTGGATGGTAGAACTGTCAAAACAATTTATGACAGGAAAAACTCCTTTTAGATCACAATGTCTCCATACAATTTTTGTGCAGCCTAATCTGAAGTTATCCATTCAAGTCATGATGCCTCCCTACCATAAGAAAATATCACAGCACACCCTACATGTGGATTTTAGACCATACAATTTTGATAGAAGAACTGGCGTTTGTTAGAAATAAGGTCTTTGTCTTTCCCAGGGAGATTTCATTACAGGAAAACCTTTCTTAAGTAAATCCTCCAGGAAATGGCAAAAATCATTTGCCCTATAGAAAAGATCTTTCCCTAAAGGTCAAATCCACCCTCACTATAAAGTGGAGCCAGTTATTTATATAAATTAGTTCAAAAGCAGTGAGGTGCCCTGAAGTTCCTTTTATTCCTTTAATTAGTAAAGACAAACTCACATGTAAAATCCACACCTCTTTCTGAGGTTTGTGTGTAAATGGCAAATAATAAAACTACCTCTAGATCAAACTCGATCAGTAATACCAACATTATGGAAATAGAGCCATGAGTTACTGGTATCTCTTAACATACTCTGCTCATCTCAATGCAATAAGCACTACTGTTTAAAAAATGAGGGAAAACAAAGGAATATAATTCATTCTATTATAAAGACACTTGCACACATATGTTCACTGCAGCACTATTCACGATAGGAAAGATATGGAATCAACCTAAATGGCCATCAGCGATAGCCTAGATAAAGAAAATGTGGTAAATATATACCATGGAATACTATGCAGCCACAAAAAAGAATGAGATCATGTCCTTTGCAGGGACATGGATGGAGCTGGAGGCCATTATCCTCTGCAAACTAACACAGGAACAGAAAACCAAATACTGCATGTTCTCACTTATAAGTGGGTATGAAACGATGAGAACACATGGACACACAGAGGGGAACAACACACACTGGGTCCTCTTGGAGGGTGGAGGGTGGGAGGACGGAGAGGATCAGGAAAAATAACTAATAGATACTAGGCTTAATACCAGTGGGATGAAAGAATCTGTCCAACAAACCCCCATGACATGAATTTACCAATATAACAAATCTGCACATATAGTCCTGAACAAGAAAGATGAAAGAAAGGAAGGAAGGAAGGAAGGAAGGAAGGAAGGAAGGAAGGAAGGAAGGAAGAAAGAGGGAAAGGAAAGAAAAGAAAAGAAAGAAAAAGGCAGGATGATTCACCCTGGAAACTTGGTAAAAGTTCAGAAATCAGAAAAAAAAAGAGGGAATATTATTCACATTATGAAATACAAGGTTTGACACATTGTCTCTCTTCTTGCTCTCTAACTCTCTTCCCTCTACCTATTACTGCAATCTGTGGTTTATGTGCATTCCACTGGATATCTGGTATACATCAGGGGATATCACTGTGAAACGTAGGAAAAGGAAATATTTCATTTGTGTGTGTGGAATTTTAAAGTATCCCACTAATCGTAAGTGTTACTATAATTCCTTCACTTGTATTAGGATAACAGAATAAGAGCTAACGTAGAATAAAGTTGGCATCCTTTCATGACAGTTAACAACATTTGGAAAGATTCATGCATTACTCGATGAGGCCTCCTACTCTGATTACTTATAAAACCTGTTTTTGAAAAGAAACTGCTGCCACAGATCATATGGTCTTTACAGCTTTGACTTCTTTGGCTCTACAAACAACAAGATGTTTTTTCCTCAAATTGAACTACCTCGTCACATATCATATAGCAAGCCAGTGTGATGTGCTCACTACTATGCTTTTGAGACATGAATGTTCAGTTTTCATATCTCAAGTCTGTTCTCAGAGCCTTCTCATCTCTTAACCCACCAACAAAGAGCAATTGCTTGGTAGCTTTCTACTCCTCTCAAATGATCTGATTTTACATTGGAATTCAAGTCAACCAATGTGCCTGCCCTGTGCCAGGCATTCACGTGGAGCCCTCTAAGCAGAGCGCAAGAACCTTCCTACCCCAGGCCTGCACCTCCCATCCCCCTTGGCAAGTCGTATTCCAGGCAGTTTCCTGTTGCCTCAGCCTTGAACCCTGAACCTCTCTTCTGTCCCTTCCTATTCAAGGCCACAACTTTGCTGACTTCTTCCAGAGGGGCTGACATCTTCTCTCCTACCAGAGTCTTGAATTCTGTTGGAAGAGTAACCTTCCCAGGCTGTAGCCAGGAGACTTGAGTGCTTCTAGTCACCAGGAATGGCAGACATCGATTCTTTTGGCAACTGTGGCCAGCTAAATCCACCTTGCTACACACCCCGAGAATCCCGGCTCACTACTCAGATATGATTTCTTCTGGTCATCTCTCTTCTTTCCATCCTGCTCTGGACTTCTCCCTCACATTTCTTTCCTGCCTCTTTCTGCCCAGCCCTCTGCAAACCTGATCCACAGTTAACAAAATCCCCCACATCCTCAGCCGCTTCCCTAATGATTCTGTTCCTTGGCCCTGACACCAGCCTCCCTCTGAAGGATGCTACTTGCCCCACAGGCTGTAACCACCCCCACCTCCCCTGCTTGTGGAAGCTGACAATCTTCTGATCCCTCGAGTCTGGAAGAAGGGCTTTGACTTGTGAGGTTCACACTGTCACCTCCACACCATCATTCTCCCCTCAGGGAAGATGAAACCACCTGGTGTCTTTGGACCTCTTGCCATTACTCTCTTGCCCACTTTGCTGTCTCTAAAAGCCACCTCTTCGCTGTCTCTGTCACTGAAGTATGTTTGACCCAAATAGGGCTTTATTTTCACCTTCAGCCTTCATTCATCCTGGGTGTCTTCATATCCAAATGGTGACTGCCTAATATTCTGATCTCTGTCAGAAAGTTTTCTGGTTGATCACCAACCTGCTCGCTGTTCTTCCTGGGCACTCATTTCTCAGCCTCCCTAGAACATGCCTGTGGCCATGTGACTGAGTTCCAGCCAATGGAATATGAGCATAAGCTATATGGGCCGCCTTCTGGCTTAGGCCACAAAAACCTTTCACACGTAATACACATGCCTCTTCTCCCTTCTGCTGACTACAGTGGAGAATCTCAGGGTGGCCTTAGGACCCACTCATAGAAGACATCAGAGACACAAGGCAAAAGGACCATGGGTTATCTAATCACCACCTGGAAAAGAGCTGCCAATGAAGAATACCCACATCAGCCTATTATGGGAGTGAAAAATCAACTTTGGCTGTGGTAAGCCATTGAGATTTTGGAAGGTTTTTTTTTTTTTCTTATAGCAGCTAACCATTGCCTTAACTAATATGCTTCTTCTCAAATGACCTTCTAGACTCCACTTCCACCACCCATCTCCATGGCCACAAAGAACATGGTGAAAAGCAGTGGAATCACAAGTTCAGGCATCTTACTTTCTGATCAGACTCCTCTCCTTCCCGTTCTTTCTTTGTAATACCCCACACACAAACATAAACACATCAGTTCCTTAACCTCATTGGGCCTCCTGTCCTCTCTGTCTCTCTCTCTGTTTCACTCTGCACTCACCAGCCACATCTTGTCTTTCCTCCCTTCCCTCATCACCTCAGTCACACTTTTACCAATATCTTCAACTTCTTTATATATTGTTCTTCTGTCAAACTCCTCTGTAAAATGCTCCACTCTGTGTGAATCCAGTTATTCACCTTCTCAGAGTCTACTTAGTGAGCCGGAGCTGCTGAGGAGAATCATACCATCAGGCCTATTGTTTCATGGGGAGTGACCTGAGCAAGCCTTAGTGCCACCAGAGGGCCCTGCTATGTTTTCTTATTCACCTTTCCTGTGCTCCATTCTCCTCAAACCTATGACTCTGTGCCCCATCCCACCACGGGTCATACATACAGCATCTTCCTCCTACCTTTCCTTCCCCCAGGTTCTCCCATGTCAAAGGAAGAGCTATACCACCTTCCATCTAAGGCTAGTTCCTCTCCAGTTTTCTCTCCCTGGCAGGCTTCCAGACACTATTTTCTTAGCAGTGCCCCTTCCTCCGTACCTACAGATATTCCTTCTCTGCATTTTCCTTTGAACATGCTCATATCTTTGAACATGCTCAAGTCTCTCCCACCCTTAGTCTCTCCATCCCTCTATTTATTATTCTCTCCTTCCCTCCACAGATAAACTTCCTGAAAGAGTACCCCCCAAATCCCCCCCAATCCCACTTACCACCTCCCCCTTTCTCCATTCCCGCTCTATCCACTGATACCTGCCTTTGTTGTGTCAGTGAAACTGTTCCCATCAAGGTTTTCAGTGACCTATTTGTTAAGTCCAATGGATGCTTATTGACTTATCTTATCTGACCCCTCAGTGACATTCCATAGTGCTAGTCAATTTATCCCTTTGAAACAATATTTTCCTCTGGATTCAGTGACTTCTTACTTTTCTGGTTTTTCTCTTACCTCTCTATTTATGCCTTCTCCATTTATGTCTCCATTTAGCATTTTGTTTTTTTAAAATGTTCCTCAGAGTTCTCTTTGCCTCAGGCATTCTCATGTCTCTCCATATATACACTCACTGGGCAATCTTATCCATGGTCATATCATCAATGACTCTTTGTCTGATGGTCCCCAGATGAAAATATTCATCCTGAGTGCCTCTCCTTAGCTAGGGATTCATATACACAACTTCATATTGAACATCTGTCTCCACTTAGATGTACCTATGGCACTTTAATCTCAAATTTTCTGAAGCTAAACTCATGATTTACCCTATCCATGCTCCAAAGCCTTTCTTCTTCTTTTCTTTATATCCCAACAAAAGTCCTCTTCATCTGCTTAGAAGCCTGAGCCCAGAAATTCGGGAGTCAATCTTGATGCTTCTTTCTCCTTCAGCCCCCACATCAGTCCATCAGTAGGTCCTATAGATTCTCTTCCTAAATGCTTCTCAAATCCTTTCACCTATTTCAAGTCCCACTGCCACTATTCTAGTCCAGGTTGCCATTATTTCCATATTCAGTAGCCCTATAGCTTCCTAACTAGTCTCAGGGCTCTCATTTTCCCCCTTACTAATCCATTATCCACAGGGAAAGGGTGACCCCTTTCTCAGATGTTAATATGATTATCTCATTCCCACTTAAAATGCTTTGCTGCCATTCTCCCTCCCTTAATATCATGGTCAGGTCCTGGATTCAACCCCAGACTTAAGTGGAATCTACCAGAACAGTTCATAAAAATTCTGTGACAACCCTCACCTGGGGTGTTTATTAAATTTATAGTTTGTTGGACCCTTCCCTGGAGAATCTACTCAGTTGAAGGAGGAGTCTGGAAATATGTTATAACAAGTTCCCATGCACCGCTTATCATCAGGGTTATTTGGAAGACACTGCTCTGGCCTATAAGCTCCATGAAGGCAGGGATCATTCCTACCCCTTCCATATGTGTATCCATTACATTTAGGCCCCAATACAGTGCTTGTATGTGTTGAAAGAAAGAAGAGAAGAAGAAAGAGAGGCAACCATGTGTGAAATGGTCATGACTTTTGTAGTGTAGTCAATGTATAGGAATTTATGATATAGCTTCCTCAGACATCAGTAAGTAAAACTCAATACAAAGGGGATAATTTATTCATAAGCACAGGTAACCCAAATGCATTGCTGTGAAGGATCTAATCAAGGTAATCATGCTTAAAATGCAATTAAAGTCAACTATACCCAATATTTCTCAAACTTTAGTATCATAGAGACCCCTTTAAAAAATAAAAGCTTTCCGATGAGACCCAGGGTTTATGTATATTGCTTTTTAATAATGTTTTTTGAATGTGTATAAAGTTTTTAACAAATGTCTTATACACATAAGATCTTATATTATTGCAAACCAAAAAAAAAAGAAACAAATAAATTACAAACAAAATTGCAAACCTGATCATGTTCAGGTTAACAACATTAATTTAAGGTAGTAACTAAAATTAAATTGCTTCTCATCGTGTGACAATCATGCTGCCTTCTAAAGAGCATTCTCAGTATTTGGCCAGCCTTTCTATCTTGTATACAATTCAATTCTTCTGCAACTCTCACTTATAAGGTGGCCATCCATAGGAAACAGCATATTCTCATATTCAATTCTTATATTATTATTGAAATGAAAACACACAGGAAAAGTTTTCATAGTGAAGTATCCTACCCCAGAGAATTCACCTATGGATTCCATACAGAAACATTCTGTAACCAATGGATGGATTTGCCCATTTGCCTAGATGGTGATTGTTTGTACTCAGGCTCCCTAAGTAAACAGGAAGCTGCTGGATAACATGGGTCAGTTTCTATTCCCAGAACCTAGAATTCTTGTCCTCAGTTATTGTTGCAGTTGAATGAGTTGATCTGAGAATAGGAGTATCCATATCCAAAGAGAGAATGTCGGAGGGTGAGCAACCTCTGTCTGGGAGGCTGGCCACAGGCCCAGTGGGGTGTGCACAATGGCTGGCTCTCTCGGTTCCTGCTCCTCCCCATAAAGTGCCTTTGGTTCCCTTTGCTACGACACAGCCACAAACAGCCTTCTGTGAGTCCCCTGGCTTTCTCCATGTGCTTTGTTTCAGAAGGGAGAGGATGTGCTGACCCTCAGCCTCCTGAGAGTTTTTATTCTGAGTCAAATTAATAAATTGGCAGTCTGGTGTTTGTGTGAGTCCCTTGAGAATTTAGATAATATGAGTCCAACCCCAAAAGCCTCACCACCTCTGGAAAAAAATAACGATAATGTTATCGGAAGGGTTAAACAAGATAGTGTCTGCAGCATGCAGGCTCTCTCCTAGAGTAGTGTGGAGTCATGGTTCCCAGTTGGGGAATGAAGCGATCAGATCCTTAACCCCAGGTTGGAATGTCTTTTGACTGGTGTGGGGATGGGTGGGAGTGGGTATGGAACTGAATTGATATCAACCTGTTAGATAAATTTTAAGTTACCTCTAATGCATTTTTAAAGCATTGCTTAAAAAAAAAAAAAAAAGACAAGTCGGGTATAGGTTTGGTTGTTTGAGGGGTGTGAGGAGGTTGTTGTTTGTTTTGTTTTTCAGAGAAGGGGTTAGAGAGCAGAAGCGGACTGAAGCAGCCCCTGATTCCTAAATCGAGACTATGAAACTTCTGTGGCTGCCACCTCAGCCTCAGCCTGCTCTGCATTGGTTCTGAGGAGCACTCTGTAGAGTTGGAAATAATTTCCCAGAGGGTCTAGAACACATTTAAGGATCCTGTGCAAAACTATTCATTGAATCATAATGCTTATGTGGCTCCCAAAAGCAGGAGACACCAACCTCACACTAACAACAGCAACGGTATTTCTGTGTTATTTGTCTCTTGGAACTATTTGGGCATATATACAAATATGAGGAATAAAAATTGCCATAACTCGGATAAATCAATAACTCTTTGCACTGTTGATAACCACTTTTTTCCTGAACGTCATGACATTGTAATATTTATAGGACCCAAAGTAGCTAACTTTCTATGGGTCACAGGAATGTTACTGTTTTAAACTATTGTCAAAGGAATTTCCAAGTTACTTTCCAAGGGGTGTGTGTGTGTGTGTGTATGTATGGTGTAGAAGCACAAATCTGCTTAAAACATCACACTCATACTGGTCAAATCATTTTGAAACCTTTGTTATTTTTTTTATTTTTTGTTTTTTGTTTGTTTGTTTGTTTGTTTGTTTTTTTACAGAGCAAGGTAGAAGTCAAAGAGAACTAGCTTCATTCTGTTAGGAGAGCACTGGAACCCATCTGTGGTGGTTTCTACACTGCTACTCTTGGCAAATTCTGTTTGTGAGATAAACTATCAATTCATTCTTACTTTTGATACTTGAGTGGCAACCCATGCTCTGAAATCATATGACCCCAGAGCAAATGGCAGAAGCACACACACAATGAGAAAAATTAGTCCCACTTCCCTTAGGTTTAGTGCTGTTGAATCCTCCAAAATGCTGTGTTCCCAGTTATATCCAAGTGCCGCATTTTATGCTGCACCTGTTATAGACACTGATAACTGCTGGGAGATTATGGCTACCATTTATAGTCAAGATGTATGGACTCAAAGATCACTTCTACAGGCAATTCAAAAATGAACCCAAGCACATTTAGCATCCTATAGATAGGAAGTTGAATGGAGATAACAAAAGGTCAAGAGGCCTTTAGGAGTTCACCAACATGATCAGTTCTGAAAAGTCATCATTATATCTCTGAAGTGTGAGGGCAACATTAGCTCATTCCAATAAGACTCACATTTTATTTTTGATCTCACTGACCCAGGGAACCAGCATATGATCATAGGAAGCAGATATGTGATCCAATAATTAAGATACAACATAGTAAAGACTCCAAGAAAAGTGAGTACAAGGTGCTAGGGGAGGAGAACAAACAGATAAGTGAGTGGCATGAGTGGAGGTGGGAAGTGGAACATGATGAGCACCCAATTAACGTTTGTTCCCTTAAATACATGGCACATGAGGTGACATTCTAGCTGGGCTTTACAGAATGGAGTTAGCTGGGCAGAGAAGAGGAGAAAGAATACTCAAAGGAGAGGAGGTGGTTCAAGAAAAGACCACCTATATATAAAAGCTTACGCAATTCAAAAGAATGATGGAGACAAAATATGAGAATCATAGAGGTGGAAGAAGCTCAGATGTTACCTAGTCCAACTCTGTGATTTTACATCAGGACCACAGAGGATAAAGAGATTGCCCACCTTTTGAGGATCTGGGATTCCAGATCTCATTCTGAAAACTGGTAAGTAAAGGGGAAGAACCAAGCATTTATCCTGCTTTTACTATACAAATGATACCTCAGGCATATCTATCAATCAAGTGCACTGTATGGATCTTGCTTAGATCCTGATTTGCACAAAAATATAAAGAAAAAATCAGGGCCATTTTGACTCTGACTCTAATATTTGATAATATTAAAGAATTATTAAATTTTTGGAGTTTCATACTGACATTTGGTTTGGTTACTAAAAAAGAATCTCATCTTTTAGAGATACATATTAAAATATTTAAAGATGAATGATATGATCTCTGGTATTTGCTTTGAATAATCCAGTGTGGGGGCGAGAAGGGAGAATTTAGGTAAAACAAGATTGGCCATGAGTTGATAACTATTGAAGCTGAGTACAAAGAAGTTGATCAAATACTTTTTACATAGCTTTAAAATCTTCTATTATAAAAAGTTAAACAAACAAACAAACAAATGGCCTGTTTGACCAGTCATTTGGTCTGAAAATCAGGACTGGAGTCTCAATTTTATTCCTAAGGGCTTTGCCTCTAGACCTTACAGCTGCCCAGATTTATATTTATAATTCAAGTAGTTTGGTTACATTTAAGCATTTTTTTTTTTTTTTTTTTTTTCTGAGACGGAGTCTCACTCTGTCACCCAGGCTACAGTACAGTGGCGCGATCTCGGCTCACTGCAACTTCTTCCTCCTGGGTTCAAGCGATTCTCCTGCCTCAGCCTCCTGAGTAGCTGGGATTACAGGCGTGTGCCACCATGCCTGGCTAAGTTTTTGTATTTTTAGTAGAGATGGGGTTTCACCATGTTGGCTAGGCTGGTCTCAAACTCCTGACCTCAGGTGATCTGCCCGCCTTGGGCTCCCAAAGTGCTGGGATCACAGGCGTGAGCCACTGTACCCGACCCATTTTAAGCATTTTTATCTGCTTAAAGGGTAATGATGAAATAATAGCTGCCGCTGCGAGTGTGTATGGACTTTACATGCTTCTTAGTGCATCACTCATTTAATCCTCATGACAACCATGAGTTCATTATTAAAATTCCCCATTTTACAGGTGAAAAAAAATGAGAAGTAAGTAATTTACCAAAAGCTTCTCAGTTAGAAAATAGCTAGTAAATGTCTGAATACAGAGTTTACACACTTAATCAATACGCAATATGCTTCTAAGTGATGTGTACATGTGGAAAACAAATCGAGGCCGGGCGTGGTCCATCTCAAAAAAAGAAAAATCTATTGGCTTTAGTTACATGCTGTATAACTTATCTATTGCTATGTAACAAAAAGTGACTCCAAAATGTAGCATCTTAAATCAACTATCTATTATTTCTCACAATTCTGTAGGTTGACTGGATATTTTTCTTTTTCTCCTGGCCTATTCGTGAGGCTATATATTCATCCCGAGGGTCTGCTGAGGCTTGGGCTCAGCTGAGATGGCTGGTTCTCTTCTCCATGGCAGGGAGCTGGGAGGCCAATGAGAAAAAAGTCTGGGTGGACTAGATTTTGTGCTTTTTAAATGTTCATTTTTAGCTTATCAAACTTCACATGCAAATAGATTAAAAAGATAATTATTTCTAGAAAGTTTATTTTAAAAAACCTGCAGACCCTCAGGTATTCCCTACACTCAACCATCTAGCTCCCTACTTTCAGCTCTGTCCTCTAGTTTTTAACACGTTCAGTTGTACCTTCTCTTGCCTGCCCACCACCCTGGTAGCATAATTATATCTCCATTTGTGACTGGGTGCGGTGGCTCATGCCTGTAATCCCAGCACTTTGGGAGGCCAAGGTGAGTAGTTCACTTGAGGCTAGCAGCTGGAGACCAGCCTGACCAACATGGTGAAACCCCGTCTCTACTAAAAATACAAAAAAGCTATCTGGGAATGATGGCAGGCGCCTGTAGTTCCAGCTCCTCAGCAGGTTGAGGCAGGAGAATCACTTGAACCTGGGAGACGGAGGTTGCAGTGAGCTGAAATCACGACACTGAACTCCGACCTGGGTGACAGAGCAAGACTCCGTCTCAAATAATAATAATAATAACTATTATTATTATATCTCCATTTTAATTAAAGCTGCATGCAGCATTTTTATTTTTATTGTTGACTCTTGAGCCAAGTCATGTACTAAGATTGCATTTCCTTTCTTTTACTACTTTTTCCCTGAGGTTAAAAAATCATCTCATTTTAAAATTACTTTATTACAAAAAATAGTTGATCTCTTCCTACACACTGTAACCGCTCCATAAAATACCCCTTAGTACTGTCTGCTACACAGTCAAATATGTCAGAAAATCTATCATTTCCCTGTTTGGTTTTCTTTGGTTTTGGTTTTTAATGAAGAATTTCTTTCAAGAGCCCTCTGTTCAGTTCTAGGTTGGACTGGTCACTCTTTAGATCCGTTGCCCAGCTGTAGTCCTGGGGCCCCTCTTGCCAGCATTTTGGGAATTTTCATTTCTTCTTCGCTGCATTTCCTGTTTCCTGGATCTCTCTTTCCTAGTTTACTTCTCTACCCACTGTGCGGGGTTGGGGGATGGGGTGGAGACACATTCCAATAACACTGAGAAAGGGTGAACAAGAGATTTTTGTTTTTGAAATCTGCAAGTCTAATAATTTCTTTATTCTGTCCTTAGAGTTGATTGATAGTCTGGGTGCAGAATTCTAGGTTGAAAGTTATTTTTCCCTCAGTAATTTGAAGGCATTGCTGTACTCTTTGTGAGCTTCTACTCCTGCTGCTGCCAGGACCAATAATGTTCTTATTCCTGATTGTTTGAATGTGGGCTAATTTTCTGAACCTTTTCTTTATCCTGGCTTTCTGAAATTTCACAATAATGTGCATCAGTATGGGTCTTTTTTTCATTAATTGTCCTGGACACAAGGGTAGGAGTCTTCTAGTCCTTGAGTCTAAAATATGTGTATTCTTCTTTCAATAATACTGCCCCTTTCCTTATTTTTTCCCCCCTCTTTCTGGAACTCCTATTATTCAGATATTGGGCATTTTATATTGGGCATTTTATAATGATCTTTGAATGATCTTGTCTTCTCTTTCCTGTTGTACCATTCCAGCCATTTTCAGAGAAATACCCTAGACTTCATCTTTCAAGCCGTATATTAACTTTTTTATTTCTATTATTATATTTGTTACCTATAAAAGGTTCTTTCTTATTTTCTGATTACTACGTTTTATTTTTTATTTGTTTTTATTTTTTGAGATAGAATCTTGCTCTGTTGCCCAGACTGGAGTACAGTGGTGCAATCTTGGCTCACTGCAAACTCCACCTCCCGGGTTCAAGTGATTCTCCTGCCTCAGCCTCCCGAGTAGCTGGGATTACAAGCACCCACCACCACACCTGGCTAATTTTGTATTTTTAGTAGAGATGGAGTTTCACCATGTTGCATGTTGGCCAGGCTGGTCTTGAGCTCCTGACTTCGGGTGATCCAGCCACCTTGGCCTCTCAAAGTGCTGGGATTATAGGCGTGAGCCACTGTGCCCAAACTAGTGACTACTTTTTATAACATATTCTTCTTATTTTATGGACGCAAGAGTTTCTTGTAGCTCTCTGAGAATATTCGTTATAATTTCTTCTGAGTTTTCTTCCGCTCCTGCAAGGTCTCTATTTCCTCTGGATTCTTTTTGTGTGTGTGGCTGGTTGGTTTTGATCTTTGTCCTTACAAATGTCTGGTGATCCTTGGCACTCTGTTTATATTATTATATTGTGTTATATTATAAAGCTAACTAGAGCCTTTGTGTGCATGAGCGAGGCATGACTACTAGTGGGCTTCCTATGGATGAGTCAAGAGATGAGGTGGGATGAGGACACAGAGAAAAGAGAATTCTTCTACACTGTTGTTGGGAATGAAACTAGTACAGCAACTGTAGAGAATACTATGGTGATTTCTCAAAAACTACAAATAGAACCACAAATGATTCATCAATCTCACTATTGGGCATTTATCCGAAGGAAAGGAAATCATTAGAGCAGAGAGACATCTGCACTCCCAAGTTTATTGCAGCATTATTCACAATAACTAAAACATGGAGTCAACCTAGGGGTCCAATAACAGATGAATCTTTCAGGTGGGGCATGTATACCAAATGGAATACTATCCAGCCCTAAAAAAGAATGAAACCCTGTCACTCACTGCAACACAGATGGAACTGGAGGACATTATGTTAAGTGAAATAAGCCAGGAACAGAAAGTTAAATACCACATGTTCTTCATCATATGTGGAAGATAAAATAAGTTGATCTCACAAGAGTAAAAAGTAGAACAGAGGATACCAGAGGCCGGGAAGAACAAGGGGAAGTGAGGAATAGGGGGAGATGTAAAGGATACAAGATTATAACGAGGGCCGGATGCAGTGGCTCACGCCTGTAATTTCAACACCTTGGGAGGCCAGGGAGGATGGATCACTTGAGAGTAGGAGTTCAAGACGAGCTGGCCAACATGGTGAAACCCTGTCTATACCAAAAACACAAAAATTAGCTGGGTATGGTGGCACACACAACTGTAGTCTCAGCTACTTGGGAGGCTGAGGGACAAGAATTGCTTGAACCCGGGAGGTGGAGGTTGCAGTGAGCCGAGATCGCACCACTGCACTCCAGCCTGGGCAATACAGCAAGACTCTGTCTCAAAAAAAAATTATAATTAGATAGGAAGAATATGCTCTAGTGTTCTATACCACTGTAGGATGACTGTAGTTAATAATAACATATTACATGGGTTAAATAGATAGATGGAGTATATTGAATGCCCCTGAAACAAATAAATGATAATTTTTTTTGAGACAGGGTCTTGCTCTGTTGCCCAGACTGGGGTGCAGTGACTCAGTCATGGTTCACTGCAGCCTCGATCTACTGGGCTCGAACAGTCCTGCCACCTCAGCCTTCCAGTGTGCTAGGATTACAGGCGTGAGCCACTGCCTCTAGCCGATAAATATTTTTTATGATGGATATGTTGGATATGCTAATTACTCTGATCTGATAACTATACATTGTGTGTATTGAAATATCACTGTGTACCCCATAAAGATATATAATTATTAAATGTCAATTCCAAATGTCCATAAATAAATAAAAGTTAAAGAAAAGAGATGTGAGCTAGGGTTTTCATTGGTAAACACCAAATATGCAGGGTTTTTCACCCTTAGAACCTTGAATCCTGAGCCTTTCTTAAACTTCTATGAGGCAATCTGGCTTCTTATCAGCACCAAGTTTGAATTTCCTCCTCTCTGCTAAATAATTTACATCTATATACTAATTCTTCCATGTGCTTTCTCTATCTATATACTAGTGATATAAAAGATTTTTTTCTAGTTTAATAAAAAAACTGAGTTTGTGTTTTGATTTATTTTTCTTGTGGTTTAGGAGCATTTTTAGATAAAAAAGGGAAGAAACATTTTTATTCCACCACCTAGGGCTGGATTTTAGAGACAATTTTGTGGGAAGTTTAAGACAGGAAAGAGAAAGATGTGGGAAATATGGTAGGCAGAATTCTAAAGGTGTCCTCCCACGATTCTTGTCCCTTGTTTATTCACGCAACCACTAATCTATGCATTACCACAAGGGAACTTTGCAAATGGAATTAAGGTTACTAATAGGGAGATTATCCTGGATTTTCTGAGTGGGCCCAAGTAATCATCTGAGCCCTTAAACATAGAAGACAAAGGCAGAGAGATGTGTCAGAGGAGAAGGCAGGGGAGATGAGGTAGAAGGAGAGGTCAGAGAGATGTGAAGCATGAGAAGGATTTAATACACTATTGTTGGCTTTGAGAACAAAGGGGGCCAAGAGCCAAAGAACATGACCAACCTCTAGAAGCTGAGAATAACTTCTGGTCAACAGCCCACACGGAAACAAGGACCTCCATCTTCCAGCTCTGAAACTGAATTCTGCCAAGGACCTAAATGAGCCTTGAAGCTGATTCTCCCCCAAGAGCTTCCAGATTAAAAAATCCAGGTTAGCTGACACCCTAATTTTAACCTGACACCCAGTGGAGTGCTCAGCTGAACCCACTGGACTTCTGACCTATAGATAATCAATGGTGGTCTTTTAAAAGATGCCAAATGTGTGGTACTTTGTTATGGCAACAATAGAAAACAAATGCAGGAAGACTGCTGCTCAGATGCAAAGGGAAGGACAAGGAAAGTGGACACTAAGAAATTTTGCTGTGCATTATGAATGGAGAACCTCTCAGAATTCCTCAGAAGACTTCAGTTAAGATGAAATGGGACCATAAAAATACACAGCTCTGTAGAATTTCATCTTTGAGTTAGGAGGATGGAAATTATTACCAAAAAGATATAGTGATGGGGCAGGCGCAGTGGCTTACGCTTGTAATCCCAGCACTTTGGGAGGCCGAGGTGGGTGGATCATGTGAGGACAGGAGTTCAAGACTGGCCTGACCAACATGGCGAAACCCCGTCTCTACTAAAAGCACAAAAATTCGCAGGCTGTGGCGGTGGATGCCTGTAATCTCAGCTGCTACTCGGGAGGCTGAGGCAGGAGAAACACTTGAACCTGGGAGGCGGGGGTTGCAGTGAACTGAGATGGTGCCACTGCACTCCAGCCTGGGAGACAGGGCAAGACTCTGCCTCAAAAAAAAAAAAAAAAAAGGAAGAAAGAAAGAAAAAAGAAAAAAGAAAAAAAGATATAGAGATGAGGTTTCAACATGTGTTGGAGATTATTTCGCTAACAGTCTCCAATGAGCCATCCTTCTCAGCATTCCTGCCCTGTATAGTCCCCTCCCACATTGACTGTGGGCTGCGTCATGTGACTTGATTTGGCCAATAGTATTCCAGAAAACATGATGCAAGCGCAGACTTGATAAGCTCCTGTGCATTGGGGTTTGCCTTTTCAGAGCCCGACACCCTGTGAGGAAGCCTACTGTTGGATGGATGGGGAAAGGGGCAGTCAGAGGGACTGCAGGTTTCTTATATGCTCTTTAGAAATAATTGTCTTTTCAATCTTATTGTACATAAGGTTTGATAAACTAAAAATTAATATTCAAAAAGGCATAAAATCTAGTCCACAAGGCCTCTCCTCTCATGGAGCCCTTGGTTCCTTAGGATTAACTTCGCCCATTAGGCCATTATCATCACAAAAGACCCAGACTCCTTCCTAAGAGACACCAGCAAGGTTTAGAAGAAGGTGGAGGAATTTCCACATGCATATTAATTTATCTTCTTTTATCTCAGAAATAAAAAAAAATCTTGTTGCGGTTGAGCAGGTGGTGGTGGTTCACTTCTCCATGTCTAATTTCATAAATATGTGCTTCAATAAGCTTTTGCAAATGAAATAACAGAGTCTTCATTCAGTTTTCTATTTTAGAAGGACCATTAATCTGGGAAACAAATGAAAATAAATTAATTTTAAATGGCTAATACACACTTTCTCAAATCAGAATTATAACATCAATATCATCTTTAATAGAAAGTATAAGAACTAAACTCTTGTTTTCTCTATAACTGGGTTACTTCTTTCTTGCAGCATATCTAAGGGTCCAAGGCAAACACAGAGAACCATTCAAGAAGAGGATTTTTTTCTGCCTGTTGTCTCTTTGTCTTTAAGACTGCGAACAATAAAACTTCCCTAAACAGTTTTACTCTAGAATTATATCTTTTCAACCAGGAACTATTAATAGGAAGAAGCTCTACAATGATTTCAGAAATCAAAGTACAATCAAACCTCATTTAATGGGAATGTTCAGGGGACATGTCATTCCGGTTAGTTAAATTTCTAGTTAACTAGAAATTAACCCAACACCCTTTGTTCAAATCTTTCCATAGAAAAATCTTTCTAAAATGCATTAGCCTCTTTCATGCCTTAGGAAGTGTAGGGTGTTGAATATAATTGAATCTTTGATGATCAAAGTCCTTGCAGTGCCCCAGAAAGATCATTATGAACATAAATACTCATTGTGCTGTACAGTGGATGTAGAGGGTCTAGGAGATTGGGTTAAATAGATAATCAGTTCAAGATGTAATCTGAAGGAAAGTGTGAGAGTGTGTGTATGTGTGTGTGTGTGTCTGTGTGCATTAAACACATACTATGCCTGTGTACTGTTGTTTTTACTTTTCTCTTGAAATCAGAAATTTGAAAAGTAAGCCCACTTTTAAGGGTTCCAATTAATTGGTTTAAGTCCAATTTTTTTCTGTATAATCATAGATTTCTCAGGATCAACTTTAAAAGGATATGAGTATGGTGCCCCAAGTTATATCAAGTTATGACATGGCTGTAGTTTTTCTTTAAGAACTTTTGACCTTTGCCTTCTTTATTTTACCTTATAAAAAGATAACAATGCAACAGACAGAGTAACACAACTATTTTTAATTCAACACATTACTTTTTCATCATCACTATTTGCATATATTGATGATAATATGATATAATTTTATATGTTGCTCTTTTTACTTAATACCATATAATACTTTCAATGTTTTCACATAGTCTTCATCTTCTTTCATTCATTCATTTATTCATTCATTTTATAAGTATTTATAGACTGCCTAAGATGTCCCAGGCACTGTTCTAGGTGTTGGGTATATAGCAGAGGACAAAAAGGACAAAAATTCCTATCTTCATGGAGCATGTGTTTTTTGCATATTATCATTTTAAATGGCTGCATAGGCTCCTTTTGCTTTTTAACTTAGTTTTATACTCACCAGTAGCACGCTTTAGCCCTGGGTTCTTGTGTTTTTCCTGTAATATTCATTGTGGAAACTAGCTCTTAGGCCCTTAGAAGGAAACTGTAAACTCACTCACTCTGTGGTGAAAATAATGATAGCAGCTAACATCACACTTATTGTACCACTTAAACCTGGGCCAGGCATTGTTACAAGGACTTGTATTACACATTCAGATTTTGTAACAACTCTATGAGGGAGATTTATTAATAGCCCCATTTTTCAGAAGAGGAAATTGAGGCATAGCTGAACAAAGATATGAAAGCATATGGTATATTTGGAAGCTATTTAAACAATTATTCAAGTAGTAATAATGGAACCTAACTTTTATTGAATAGTCAGTATGTGTCAAGCACTGTTCTGAGTTATTAACTGATTTAACAACTCATTTAATCCTCACATCAATTTTATTTTACAAATGAGGACACTGAGGCACAAATTAGTAAGCTAAGCTACCAAAAGTCACATAGCTAGTAAGTGATAGAGTTGGCATTTCAATATAGGCAGAGTACATACTCTTAACTACTTGCTTGTCACCAACTGATATTTTAACATTTTATTCTTCCAGTGGGTGTTTGTATTATAACAGTAGAAGAGAAAAACTACTGCATCTCTAATGTGAGACTTCTGAAGTAGAAGGACATTATGTTTCTTCTCCATTGACAGTGCCATTTGACTCTGCTGTTTTAATCCCAAGGACAATTTGACCAGATCACTGGGGAACAATAGACTTTTGAGAAATAATCGACTGATCATGGCAAATGTTGTTCACAAATAAAATATATCGCAAAAGTACAAGCCTGGTTGGAGAATATCTTTTTAGTGATATTGAAAACTAAAAATTCACATGAAAAATTAGACTCATAGAAATTATCAGCACAATATAAATTTCCAGAAATGAGACCTTTTACATTGTATTTTATATCTGTCTCTGTCCAATTTGACCCAGATAAAATTGGAACTTTAAAAAATGAGGGGGACAAAAGAAAATTCAAAGTGGCAAAAATATAATCAGTAGTTTCTTATGGACAATAACTTGAATGGTGAATCAAACCTTTGTTGGAAATTGTACACAAAGGAGAACTGATCCCAGTGAAAATAATTTTGGTAAAATAAAAATGTAAGTACAAAGCAAATATTGAAATGGTTTCGCTGCAATATATAGAAAATTGATCAAGGATTTCAATGATAGGGGCATTTGTCCTGGAAAATATGTATGAGTCCTTTCAGGATGAAAATTTAATAATCTGAATGTCATTCTAATTACAATATCTTATTTATAAATACTGAGAAAAAACATTCTCAGTGTCCAATATTGGAACACAATCCTGCTGTATTCAAAATACCATAGCAGAGATGTGGCTGAGTTTGTTGGTTTTCCTTTTTTTTTTTTGAGACAGAATCTTGATCTTGTCACCCAGGCTGGAGTGCATTGGCACGATCTCGGCTCAAGGCAACCTCCACCTCGTAGGTCCAGGTGATTCTCCTGCCTCAGTCTCCTGAGTAGCTGGGATTACAGGTGCCCACCATCACACCCAGCTAATTTTTGTATTTTTAGTAAAGACAGGGTTTCATCATGTTAGCCAGGCTGGTCTTGAACTCCTGACCTTAAGTGATCCACCTGCCTCAGCCTCCCAAAGTGCTGGGATTACAAGTGTGAGCCACCACAGAGGGCGAAGTTAGTTGATTTTTCTACCCAGAATCCATTCCTCCTTTTTTGTTCAAGTATTCACTGCCAATATCCCATGTTACACATAATTTTTAATCAATTTAGTTCACATAAATATTCTGAAGTATTTAGTTTGAGCCTCAAACTTAATTTGGCATTGAAACTTAAAAGCAATAAACAAAAATATATTGATCATCTACTATTTGCTTCTACTTTGTTAGTAGTTGTGGGCATTCATCCAAGAAGACCAAATCCTTGATTTCAATGAACTGAAAATCAAGTTGGGAAAAAGAGACACATAATGGCATAATTGAGAATGCAAGAGAACATCTGATAGGTAACAAATGAGCAGCAATTCAGCAATTCAGAGTTGCAAAAACACACTTTCTTTTTTTTTTTTTTTTTTTTGAGATAGAGTTTTGCTCTTGTTGCCCAGGCTGGAGTTCACTGGCACGATCTTGGCTGACTGTTACCTCCACTTCCCAGGTTCAAGCAATTCTCCTGCCTCAGCCTCCAGAATAGCTGGGATTACAGGTGTGTGCCACCACGCCTGGCTAATTTTGTATTTTTTAGTAGAGACGGGATTTCTCCATGTTGGTCAGGCTGGTCTCATACTCCCAACCTCAGGTGATCCACCCTCCTTAGCCCCCTAAAGTGCTGGGATTACAGGTGTGAGCCACCGCGCCCGGCTGAAAACACACTTTGTAATGGGCTAAGCATTCAGTAAGCACAACCATAAATGCCTGTTGAAGGAGTCAATGCTTGGAAATGTTTGGTTTTGAAAGCTGAATAAGATTTATATCACAGAGATAGAGAAGGATCTTGAGAATAAAGAGAAGAACAAAGTCTGAATTAAATGCTTCTTCCTTTGTGTTCTCACAGCACTTTCATAGAGGCTTTCCCATTGCATGATAGACCTGTTTTGTGGGTAGCACTTTTGTGTCTTAGTTACCTTTTAAACCCCAGCACATATTCCAATACCTATTTCATAATTGGTAGTTAATAAATATTTAATAAATTAATGAAAGATTGAATGAGTTAATGAATAAATAAGAAAGCCCAAAGGATATTCTGAGTGCGTTAACTGCTTTGGGATGGAAAGGGAACAAATCTGGAGGTTCTTGCCTATCAGTCTACACTGGCCTTTATTCCACAGATAACAGAGTGCATGATAGACTTTCACAGGGTAAGTATGAAGTGGTGAAGTGTGCTGGTAATGACAGCAACTCTTTATGGACTGGGCTAAGTGTTTCATGTGTGTTAACTTGTTAAACCCTCATCGTTCTAATGATTAGGTAATATTAATGACAATTGTGTCAACTGAATCTGTAAGGGACCAAGGGAATTATTTAGGATCACGTAGTTAGCAAATGGCCTAGACAACACTTGAAACCTGGTGGACTTTACTTCACTTCCTAAGCCTCCTCCTATGCCACGTTGTCTCCCTTGGGGATTCAGTTGGTGGTGACAGGAAGCATGGATGGGACAACACTTGAATCATTACAGCTCTTATGCTTGAATATGAAAATGCAGATTTGTCATTGTGTGACTCAAGCAGAGATTCAGTGATAAACAGAGATACATTTCCTTTTCACCATGGGCTTCAAACTTTCTCTGAAGCCTGCAAGCTCTTTAGGATGAATCGCTTGGAATACTGGTACAAAGAAAAGTGTTCCATTTTTACGGTAAGATCAAGTCTGACTTCATCTCTGTCCTCATTTAATTATTACCCATCAGATAATTCACAGAGGTGTGAGGTGTTGCTCAATGAACTCTAAAGGAAAATTTCTTTTTCCTGTCCTCTTCTTACCTTATTTAATTATTTGAAGATTTGCATTTAGTATTTGACAAATGCTAACTTCTATTGTTGACTGTTCATGATAGTAAACCCACAAATTCTTTCCATCTTTGGGAAAATGGTTCACTGTGAATTAATTTTGACTCACTTCAGTAGCAGTGATAATACAGCATTCATTTGCTATTCCAGTAGCTATTACTTGCATCTTGACACAAATTGCTTTATAATTCAGTCTTTATTTTCTGGTTGCCTGAAATAATATCCTCAGTAGGCAAAGCCTTTTATCAAGGAATTGCTCCCAAATATTCTGTGTTCTAATGCCACTTGATATTCATTGGAGCAGGATTTAGTGGACTCATGGAAGGTTTGAAATTCAGTGTCCATCTATTGCTGAAGTACCAAACACAATAAGAGACCTCTTTTTAAAAATTATTTTTGTTTTATTATTTTTATTAAATAACAAACAAAGTGCAGCTGAGATATCTCATAATCACCAGGCCCAAATCATGCTATTGAAGGAATTCTCCAACTTTGGGGGAAATCTCTCTATTAAACAGGAGGAAAGGAGACAAAAAAAATGGATTTTCAAAGAGCCATGGTATGGAAGGACCAAGGCTGTTATCTTCCTAGGTGATCATTGACATCCCATGGAGGTTGAATTACTGGCTTAGCTGAATAAGTCTGGGAGGAGGAATCTGAAATCAAATGCCAACTCAAGAGCACAAAGAAAGGAGGTGGATGCAATTGGACAATCACATGTGAGGCAATATATGTTTGGTTTATTTGGAATTGAGAGTGACTGAATCTTTTCTTGTCACTCAGTGAGCATGAATATTCTGGGAAAAACTATCCCACTTCACATGCCTGAGAATTCGGCAGAATTCTCCTCATGTAATTTCACCTTTTCATTCCATCTGTTTCTAAAGGAAAACAAGCCTTCCAATTATCTGCCATGTTTGGAGCTTCTATTTCCTATCAGTCTCTAATATATTGAGGAAAACTGCTTGCCCTTAAAATATTATATAATAAAGTTATGGGTAATCCTCACTGAATGTTCATCTCTGTGGACTTAGACTGTGACTTCTGAGCATTTCATGTTGGACTCATCACTTCTGGAGTTGGTGAACTTGAAAGTGTTTGAATCTGGATATAGGCTCTGTTCTCTGAGACTTTGCTACTTCACTTGTCCCTAGACTGGCAGCATGGGTCTCCTGCAAGAGCTTGTTAGGAGTGCAAGATCTCAGACACCACTCCAGACCTATTGAATCCAAATCTGCTTTTTAACAGGATTCCCAGGCAAGTCATACACACCTTAGCATTGGGGAAGTGTTGCACTGAGAGAGGGGTGGGTAGAGGAAATGTTTAAGGGAATATCCCGACCGATTGGCTGGAAGATTCAACTGAAGAAAAGAAAGGGGAGGCAGAACTCGAGCATGGAAATGGGAAGAAAAGTTTCTCAGAAGCCAAAAAGGGGCATTCCGTGTTGAATGTCATAGAAAGCTCAGGGAGAGTGTGTCTACAGAATCTACTGAATTTGGCATGAGGGAAGTTCTTGGGGCAGGGGAGGAAGCCAGTTGTGGCAAAATATGTTCAAGAAATAGTGACCTAAGGGTTTGACTTGCTTGAGAAGTTTCACAGCTTTGGCATTGAAAAGAGGTTAGAGAACAGCCTTTGGAGTTGGAGTGCCTGGTAAAGGGAAAGGGAAGGAGTCAGTGGTAAGTGGATAACTGTAGATACTGACAAATATGCCCTTCAGCGCTGGTGCTGGTAGAATTCATAGTGCAGTAGGGGAGAGAACCTGTAAGTAGAGGAGGAGGGGGACTGTGGATGATGAAGAACCTAGATGAGGTATCTTATGCCAATGTGAGAGGGAGCCTTCTCAGGTTAGTAGGAAGAGAGGCTTTCTGCTGAGAATTGGTAGGAGAATCTTAAGAAGGCTTAAAAAATATAATTAATGTTTGCTTTAAAAAGAAAAACTTCTAGTGATGAAGGGAATCTTTACATTCCTTTACTTCAGGTTACAAAATATCTTTAACAAGCAATACAGTTGATTGCTTCATTAGATTTCTGGGTTCTGGATTTCTACAGGTTGAGAGTTATTGCTCTATGGTTAGCATATGCCTGTGTGAGCCAGTATCTGGTGTTCCATGGATCAAAAGCAGCCCAAATTGTTCTAACTGCCAAATATTCCCTTCTTATATCCCAACAATCTGATTTCTGAATACCAAGTCTATTAGTTTTATAATCTTGAAACTCCTAGTCACCCTCAACTGATAGATCCAATGGCCTTTTTCCAGTTACCTTCTCCTTGCCTTTCTGCAACATTTGAGAAAACTGACAATTCCTCTTTTAATACAACTGCCTTTTTTTTTTTTTTTTTGAGACAAAGTGCGGCTCTGTCACCCAGGTTGGAGTGCAGTGGCTCCGTCTCGGCTCACTGCAACCTCCGCCTCCCGGGTTCAAGTGATTCTCATGCCTCAGTCTCCTGAGTAACTGGGATTACAGGGATGCACCACCATGCCCAGATAATTTTTGTATTTTTAATAGAGATGGCGTTTCACCATGTTGGCCAGGCTGGTCTTGAACTCCTGACCTCAGGTGATCTGTCTGCCTTGGCCTCCCAAAGTGTTGGGATTACAGACGTGAGCCACCCCACCCAGCCCCTTATTATTATTTTTTTAAATCCAACATTAAGGTATGATACATAAAAAAAACTCATTCATTTTAAGCACATACTTTGATAAGTTTTGACAAATGTATATGCCCATATAACCGCCACCACAATTAAGATATAGAACATTTCCATCACCCCAAAAGTTCACCTCATGGCCCTTTGCAGTCAATCCTCTCCTCCTCCAGCCCAAGGCAATTGAAGGAATTGCATATAAGTAAAATCATACAACAGGCATTCTTTTGTGTCTGACTTCTTTTGCTCAGGAGAATGTTCTTAAGATTCATCTATGTTGTTGTACATATCAACTTTGTTCTCTTTTATTGCTGAGTAGTATTCCATTGAATTAATCAACTATAATTTCCTTATCCATTCACCTGCTAACACATATATGGGTGGTTTTCAGGTTTCAGCTATTATGAACAAAGCTGCTATGAACACTTTATTGTTGTTGAGACAGGGTCTCGCTCTGTCACCCAGGCTGGAGCGCAGTGGTGGGATCTCGCCTCACTGCAGCCTCAACCTCCAGGGCTCAAGCGATCCTCCCACCTCAGTCCCCCGAGTAGCTGGGATTAGAAGCACATGCCACCATGCCTGTCTAATTTTTGTAATTCTTGTAGAGATGGGGTTTCACTATGTTGCCCCAGCTGGTCTGGAACTCTTGATCCGCCTGCCTCGACCTCCCAAAGTGCTGGAATTACAGGCATGAGTCACTGCACCCAGCCATGAACATTAATACATAAATATTTGAGCAGACATATGTTTTCACTTCTCTTGGGTAAATAAGAGTGGGAGCACTACACTATACAGCTTATGTATGTTTAAGAAACTGCAAACTGTTTTTCCAAGCTGATTGAATTTCTAACAGAAATGTATAAGAGTTCCAGTTGCTCCACACTGTCAGTCTTTAATTTTAGCCATCTGGCAGGTGTGTAGTCATATCTCATTGTGGTTTTAATTCATATTTTCCTAATCATTAATCATATTGAGAATCTTTTTTGTGTTTATTTTCTATTTCTATATCTTCTTTTATAAAATATCTGTTCAAATATTTTGCTCATTTCTAATACTTTATTAAGTTGTGAAGATTCTTTATATCAGTCTTTCATCAGATATATTTATTACATATGCTTTTCAATATGTGAGTTGCCGTTTTAGTTTCTTAACACTGTCTTAACAGAGCAGAAATTTTAATGCTGATGAGGTCAAGTTTACCAGTTTTTCATCTTATGATTCATACTGTATGTGTCTTATCTAATAAATCATTGCCTACCCAAATATTGGGAAGATTTTATCCTATAAAACTGTCTTATCTTTAAACTTGCTCCTTCACTTCATTACATTGTACCACGCCAATGTACCTTCTTTTAGTCTGTTTCTTTTTCTGGATCCTCTCTTGTTTCTCTCTCTTAACCACGGATATTTTCAAATTTTTTATCCCTTTGATTATCAAATATTGCATGCTCATCAAAGATTTAGAAAGTAAAGGAAGTGAAGAAATAATAATGTTACAAGCACTAATTTTGAGTACAGTATCTATTGTGTGCTAGTTAGATGGTAGTAGATAATTAGGAGAACAGGCTAGAAGCTAGGCTGCCTGCCCCTGAATTCTATTTCTACCACCTTATAGTTGCATGGTCTTGGATAGTGTTTCATTCAGTGAAGAATTCACAAGATTCAGCAGCAGTTTGTACTAGGCTTTTCTGTAGCAAAGGATATAGAGCAAAAGCACCAGGAAAAAGCATCAGCAAAAGCATCTTTAGAGTCCGGAGAGGTCAGGCACAGGCTTCCACAGTTATTTTTCATCCAAGGCCGCACAAGAGTGATCTCTCTGGCAGGGAAATTCAGAGACATGGGTGAAATGTCGCTGCCCAGGGAAGACTCTTTGAGTCTCAGGGTCCAAGGTCTTTCTACAGAGGCTGTTAGCATAGGAACAGCCTGCGACACAATCTACCATGGCAACCAAAATCCAGGACCCAACAATGAAACCAGGTGCACATCAACAACCTTGACGTTGTGCAAGGCAACTTGACAAGCAAGTAAGACATGGTCCGTTGATCAGATGTATACAGCAAAATTATCAATCAGAACATGAAGAACTCTCTCAGGGCCACATTCCTAGGGTTGACCAAGCGCCAATCATGGTTCCTTTGGAGAGAGCAAGGAGTAAACCACCAGACCTGCTCTGTTCACTCTTTCCTCTCAAGTCACCTCTCTAAAGCCTTATTTCTCCCTATCTGTAAAATGGGAAGATAAATGTACTTTTTTCATAGGGTTGTTGTGAGAAGTAAGTAAAGCTTTCAGCATTATTTTTGGCTCATCTTTTTGCTCAATAACTATTCACTATTAATAATATTAAACATATTCCCCCTCTGTGACATAAGGATAATAGTACCTGTTTCATTGGTTAATGCAAGAATAAAATATAGTTCTAGTATACAGAAAATTGGTTCAAGGCTTGGCCCAAAACAGGAGCTAAAATTCCTAGTAATTTTGCTGCCTACTATAACCCCATTATCTAGAAGAAAACATGATTAATATTTTGTTATATATGCCTTCCACTCAACATATTAACAATTAACTTACATACTTTTTCAATAAAGCAGTGAAAACATTAACACCTTTTTCAAAGCAGACATACACAATTGTCTTTTAAACTGGTGATGGCAGCAGAATCTGTGGAAACTGCCATGTCTGAAGTGCCTGGGAGGTCGCAGCCAGTGCTGGAAAGTATACAGCTGTTGCAGCCACGTGAAGCAGGACCATCACTCAGCCTCCTCTTCCTCCCTGGGGCCGTGAATGTTTCTAAGATTAGGATCTGTGAACAGGTGCTCCCTTCACTTTCCCTCTTTCATCCAACAAATGTGTTTTTTCTGCATAGAAAACACAGTTCCAGGCACTGTGGAACAAGAGCTGCAGAGTCCTGCTCCTTATGGAGATTGTGAAATGCGGCAATGACTGGAAAATGTCAGTAGCTCAGGCAGGCCTCTGGCTTTGTGAGTAATAGAAGCCTCTCAACCTTGGAGTCCACCGGGAGGTTGTCAGTCAAAGCGCTTACCAGGCCTTCTAAAGGAAAAATTCTTCTCCTAGGAAAGACAGAGTAACACAGCTGTTGATAGGCTCGCCGTTGTCTGTGGTTCACTAGGTATCAGCAGTCTCCTTTTGTTTGTTTGCTTCATGAATGAACATGATTTTTTTGGCTCACCTTTCCCCCAAGCCGAATCATTAATTATTGTTCATATTAATTTGAAAAGTCAGAAAAAAAAATAGCTTCATTGTGACCTTTAAAAATGTGTCTCCTGCTTTTACCTGATTTCATATGAGAACACCTGTTTTAATTTAGGTACCTTTAAATTGTGTATGGTGTTTTTGGAATGTACCTATTGGATAAAGCTGGAAATGAGTGAATGATTCTGGTTTTTTACTTCAGTTTTTTTCCCACATAGTTGAAGTTATACTGTATTCAATATTTTAAAATTGTTACCGATTACTTCAAGTCCCAGTCTTGATAATGGTTCACAAGTAGTTTTCCATGTCATTAAAATTGTCTTTTAAATATTTAGGTGATTTTGTTGGAACACAACACGGATTCCTTGTACCCATGAAGTATCCTCTTTTTTTTTTTTTTTTTGAGACAGAGTCTCGCTCTGTCCCCAGGTGGGAGTGCAGTGTCACGATCTCGGCTCACTGCAACCTCCACCGCCACACCTGGCTAATTTTTGTATTTTTAGTAGAAATGGGGTTTTACCATGTTGGCCAGGCTGGTCTCGAACTACTGCCTCAGGTGATCTACTCGCCTCAGCCTCCCAACATTCTGGAATTACAGGCATGAGCCACCACGGCTGGCCTTTTTTTTTTTTTCTTTTGAGACAGTCTGCTCTGTCACCCAGGCTGGAGTATAGTGGCATGATCTCTGCTCACTGCAATCTCCACCTCCTGGGTTCAAGTGATTCTCCTGCCTCAGCCTGCCGAGTAGCTGGGATGACAGGCATGTACCACCATGCCTGGCTAATTTTTGTATTTTTAGTAGAAATGGGGTTTTACCATGTTGGCCAGGCTGGTCTCGAACTCCTGACCTCAGGTGATCCACCCGCCTCAGACTCTCAAAGTGCTGGGATTACAGGTGTGAGCCACCACACCCAGCCTAGTATCCTCTTGATACCAAAAAAGGCCTTCCAGCTTTTATACCGCAATCCACAGGAAGAAATACATCATACATTGTGATTCTGTACACACAAACTGACACATACACATTGCTGAAACAGAAGTTTCATGAGACAGTACTTCTGCTTTCTACATGATATGCACTCTGCTATATTCTTTTTTATTCATTTTTTAAATTAAAAAATGTTGGTCAAATATACCAGGTGAAATGAGTTATTACTCAATGTTTCTGAGCTTCCAAACTGGGGCAAAAGAGAGTCCATACCTCTCTGCCTTTTCTTTTTTCCCACACTCCATTTGTCTTGGTCGGTTTTCCCTGAAATCAGAGACGGAGGTAATGATCCGGATGCCGGTTGTTTATTTGGAAGGTGATTCCAGGAAACAGAAGTGCAGAAGTGAGAACAGAGAAGAAATGGGAAAGAAGGAAAAGCTAAAACGAAGTGTGTTGTTGCACTAGTTGCCATTGGGCAATTGGGGTTCAATCCTACTGAGGAACTTCTGGGAATGTTGGGTAGAAGGCACCTCAGAATGGTGCTTCCAAAGGATGGGAGCCTGGGAGGTTTATTCACTGACTCTCATTTTCCATTGGTTGAGGTATCCAACCCACTCCCCAATGTGGCTGCAGAGAAATGGAGAGATGAAAGGTGGGCCCTGCTACAGACTATCATCATGGATGGAAGCCACTACTTAGGCTCCACAGCACCATAAGCAAGCCAAGGGCACATGATGTGGAGCACAAAGGGCAACTGCTGCTTCCTCTGAGCAGGAAGGGGTGAACTCCAAGATTCCCTACCCAGTACACCATATCTTCCTCTTACCTAGACAGGCAATCTCGAGGTCTCATTTCCATGGCAGAGAGAAAGAACTTGAAGAACTGACTCCGCTAGGATTGGCCCTTAATCTATTAACATAGTTTAGAAAACTCTTCTACCAGCAGGGCCTGATGGCTCCTGCCTATAATCCCAGCACTTTGGGATGCCAAGGCAGGCAGATCACCTGAGCTTGGGAGTTTGAAACCAACCTGACCAACGTGGCAAAACCTCATCTCTACTAAAATTACAAAAATTAGTCGGGCATGGTGGTAAACGCCTATAGTCCCAGCTACTCAGGAGGCTGAGGCAGAAGAATCGCTTGAACCCGGAAGGCGGAGGTTGCATTAAGCCGAGATCAAGCCACTGCACTCTAGCCTGAACAACAGAGCAAAACTTTGTCTCAAAAAAAAGAAAAGAAAAGAAGATTATTCTGTCTTTCTCAACAAAGCTATTTTCCTGCTGTGGATTCAGACAGAAATCTAATTCCAGCTGAGGGTAGAAATGTCTTCTAGATTGGGAGTACCCCTCCCTTCCACTTATGCCCATTGTTGCCTCAGTGAGTGGGGGGGATTTGAAAATATGTAAATAACTCTAAACCTAGTTCCAAAATGTTATCTCTCTTGCTTTAACTGGGACCTCTATGTATTTGTAAAATAAGATGGATATATCATAATTTATTTAACTACTTTGCTAATGTTGGACATTGAGTTTGTTTTCATTTTTTAGTATCATACGTAATGTTATAGTAAACATCACTGTGCATAATTATTTGTTTGGGTCTCATTTTACCAAGATGACACCTCAGAGTGAAAATAGAGAGCTAAAGGTATAAAAACTATAAAAACTTTTAATCTATATTGACCAGTTGCTCTCCAAAATGTGTAGATGTAACAAATTTACCCTCCCATCAGTCATGTGTACGTATCGGGCAATCTCAAAAACATTTAAAAAACATTCTCAATGTTGAAAAATTTAAAAACATAAAAAAGCATAAATCATCATTATAATAAATAACCCATAATCCTGGCCTGGCGCAGTGGCCCACACCTGTAATCCCAGCACTTTGGGAGGCCGAGGAGGGCAGATCACAAGGTCAGGAGATGGAGACCATCCTGGCTAACATGATGAAACCCCATCTCTACTAAAAATACAAAAAATTAGCTGGGTGTGGTGGCGGGCGCCTGAAGTCCCCACTACTCAGGAGGCTGAGGCAGAATGGTGTGAACCCAGGAGGCAGAGCTTGCAGTTAATTGAGATCACATCACTGCACTCCAGCTTGGGCAACAGAACGAGACTCCATCTCAAAAAAAAAATGAAAAACAAAACAAAACAAAAAAAACATAATCCTGAGACAGGCAGTATCAACATTTTAATGTATTACATAGCCGTATTCATTCATATATAATGTATACGTCTAACTTAATAACAAAATAGACATACCACATACAGAGTTTTATATTCTTCTCATTTAATATTATATTCTATTTTTTTAGAAAGATAATTTTAAATGGTTGCAAAATGTTTCATCTGTGCCAGTTAGGACTTGTGTTTGGCTGCTATTAACAGAGTTTGACTAGCATAAGCATATAATGGTTTATTATTTTTTTCTCATATAATGAGACTTCTGGAAGGAGGCAGTTGTTGGCTTTGTTACAGTGGTTCAAGAATGTCAGAATTGCAGTCACTACAATTCTCCTGGCTTTTCTCTCATGGTCCCCAAATGACTTCTGGAGTTTCAGCCATCATATCAGTGATCAAGGCAGCTGGATCCAGGCAGTAATCCAGGCAATTGGAAGTCCCACCCAAGGGCTTCTGCTCTTATCTCATTGGTCATCTTTGTCTGAAAGGAAAGCTGTGAAATACAGTATTATTAATAAGCACGTTGCTGGCTCCAATAATATAGAGTCTTGTTAACAACAAAGAAGAGGAGAATGGAGATTGAACAACCAGCAAGCAGTTTCAGCCACACCATCAAATGGAGGAAATACATTTATTTAACCAATCCCCTATGGAGGGGTTTTAAGTTTTTTCTAATGTTCACCATTTTACCAATTAACATGATCAGCATCTCTGCACACATATCTTTGCATCTTTTATTATTTCCTTATGATAAATTCCCAGATGGAATTAATAAATCAAATTATAGATTGCAAAATTGCTTTCCAGAAAGGTTCTACCAATTTACAGTCTCACCAGCAACATATAAAACTGTTGGGCAGTCTTTCTGAGAGTCATTTATTGAACACTTGCTTTCTGTTCAACTCCAGATGGTCCCTTGTGATTCTTTTTTGAATATTAATATCATCACAAATACTAGAAAATGCAATCAATCCTTAAATAGAATACGTCAAAATGGCAATTGCTGAGCACTATGCCTTTTATTTAATTAAATATACACCGAAAAATATTTCTCAGAGAATGAGCCTGCAAGGTGACAGGCACATTTTGGACTCGTATTTTCTTTTATTCTGACATTTGAAGAAGTCAGTCAATGAGATGGTTTTGATACCAACAATGACAGGGGGCCACAGGAGAAAAGATGACAAGAAAGACCTATCTGAGAACCCAATAACATACCTAAATCAATTTAAGATCTTTAAAGTTTAATATTAGAAGCTGTTATGGAAGATATGAATCTAAACACAACTATAGCTATTCTGCAAACCAATGCAATTTTAGCAAAGTTTGGAAACCCCATCTACTGAGTTGCATTCTAATGGAACTAATATTAATAGAAACAATGTATGGCTAAATCATGGAGCTGGATTCCTCCACAGTTCCAAGCAAGAGTCAAATTTTGAGATATTTAGAGGTATATACAGTTAGTATGTTCTTGAAAATTTATACTTTAAATAAATTTCTGGTACATTAAATAGAAAATTTCAGTATATTTGTGGAACTCAACTGAAAATAACTCACAGTAGCCCCTGTTCAGTTAATGTAGTAGAATTAAAAAGTGATAGCAGGAAATGCTTTAGTTAAGAAGACCACTTTTTACACAAGAATAATCACCTGATAATTTGTGTCTTATGAGTTCAGTTCGGACATCAAGTTTCTTTAAAACCAAACAGGGCTTTAAGTTCTGTCAAAATTTCAAAGAGCATTAGCTTTCCTTGCCCAATCAAAGATGAAAACCACTGGAAAAATTATCATTGCATGTGTGTTTTTAGAATTTAGAGTCTGTGTTACTACATAGTGCTGTGCATGGCCATCTGGGTCCCCAGAACATCATCACACACACAACTATTTTATGTGGAATGTAGCTTGACACTCTAGAGCAGATTTTACAGACCAGGTCTCCAGCCCAGAGAGCAGGGGCCATCAGTTGTTCAGGAGGGAACAGTCTAACAGCACAGAGTTGCTTCCCACCTCCCTGTGGCCCAAGCAGTTCCAGAGTTTAGACCTGCTGGCAGGGCATGGTGGCTCACACCTGTAATCCCAGCACTTTGGGAGGCTGAGGTGGGTGGATCATCTAAGGTCAGGAGTTCAAGACTAGCCTGGCCAGCATGGTGAAACCCTGTCTCTACTAAAAATAAAAAAAATTAGCCAGGGATGGTGGTGCATACCTGTAATCCCAGCTACTTGGGAGGCTGAGACAGGAGAATCACTTGAACCCAGGAGGTGGAGATTGCAGTGAGCCGAGATCATGCCATTGCACTCCAGCCTGGGTGACAGAGCAAGACTCCATCTCAAACAAAAACCAAAAACCAAAAAACAAAAAACCTGGACCTGCTAATAAGGTTTGACTAGTGTCCTCACCCAAATCTCCTCATCTCAGTTGTTATTCCCATAATCCTCACGTGTCAAGGGCGGGACCTGGTGGGAGGTGATTGGATCATGAGGGTAGTTCCTCAATGATGTTCTTGTGATAGTGAGTTCTCACAAGATTTGATCCTTTCATAAGTGTTTAACAGTTTTCTCTCTCTCTCTCTTCTCCCCTCTCTCTCCCCCCTCTCTCTCTATTTCTCTCTCTCTCACCTGCCACCATGTAAGAAGTGCCTATTTCCCATTCTGCCTGATTTTAAGTTTCCTGAGGCCCCCCCAGCCATGCAGAACTGTGAGTCAATTAAATTTCTTTTCTTTATAAATTACCCAATCTCAGGTAGTATCTTTATAGCAGTGTGAAAATGGACTAATACACCTGCATAGAATAGGAGGTCCATAAATACTTGTTTTACTATGGTACAACCCAAATACAGTTTATCTCCAAGTGATAGGATTATATGTGACTTTTACTCATTTTTGCTTTTCTGTATTTTGTTAATTTCCCTCAAAGGTATACCTGGAGTATTTGTAACTAGGTAAAATAAAACAATTGTTTTTTCTAACGGCTGTGCACATAGCTGTACATTTGGAATATTCAAGATTATGGTTCCTAGAAAATTTCTGCTGACTGTTGAAGTAGAAAAGTTAGAATACATTGTATCATAGTGAGTTGAGCATTGTTATTAAATATATTTAAACATTTGATATTTTATATTTTACATTAAATGTAACCCTTGAATTCAACTTTTGTTTCTAAGTATATATTAGGTAATAAAGAGAGACTGAAAGAAAATTAGTAAATGAATCAATCAATTGAACTGTAATTCCCTGCTTGAAGTATATCTTTGAGTTCCTTAAAACTGTCAATAAGGATGACAATAATATGTAAATTCTATAGTCTTGTATTTTTTACTAACACTTTATTTATATAATTAACAATTCAGAATGTCAGATTAGTTGTTTCAGTATTTGTGATTTTTCTGTTAAGTATTTACTTTTATCAATACCTAAGAAAATTATATGAAAAACTCTGATAGAGTCTCCTATCAAACTGAATAATTGCATATGGTTTAAACATTTTTGATGGCTTAGTTGTAATATATTTAAATTCAGCTAAAATGAAATAAGCTTATATATGCAATCATGGTGTGCTGTAAATTCTTCTATCATTTTGTCACTACTCATTATTTCATTTTAATTTATTATTATTAGCTAACATTTGTCATATGTTTACTATATACCAAGCAGCATGCAGTTGTTTTCATATACTATCTCATGTAGTTCTTACAATATTTCTATGATATATATTATTATCTCTGCCTTAAGAAACTGAAGCACAAAGATAGAAATGGCTCATCCAATATTACACAGCTAGTTGTTCAAATGGCAATGTCAGAATTTGGACCCAAGTCCACACATACCCTAATTCAGATTTTAATCACTATGTTCTACTATCTCCCAAGTGATTTTATATGTCTGTTTTCACACTAAGCTCATTAACAGCAAGGATTGTGTCTTCCTCTGCAGCTCTGGTGCCTGGCCCACAGGAAGGTTTCAGTAAATATTGAAATAAACTGAACTTAGATTAAACTTTGGTGTCTAACTTAGGAAAAACAACAAGAGTTCTACAAAACTATTCCTTCACAAGTAATTTGCAGTTGTAGCTCACCTGATTCTTTTCCTGCTTTAAGCTAGTTTAACAACTTATTTCCTAACCCTATAGGGAGGTGGATGAAAGATACGAACAGTTTATCACAAGAGGAAACTCTTAGCATATGAAAAGATGTTCAGCTTTACAAATAGTAAAAGAAATGTAAATTAAAACTACAACGAGGCCAGGCTGAGTGGCTCACACCTGTAATCTCAGCACTTTGGGAAGCTGAGGCAGGTGGATCATCTGAGGTCAGCAGTTCAAGATCAGCCTGGACAACATGGCGAAACCCCATCTCTACTAAAAATACAAAACTTAGCCAGGTGTGGTGGTGCACGCCTGTAATCCCAGCTACCAGTTGAGGCTGAAGCAGGAGAATTGCTTGAACCCGGGAGGCAGAAGTTGCTGTGAGCAGAGATCGCGCCACTGCACTCCAGCCTGGCAACAGAACGAGGCTCCATCTAAAAAAACCAAACAAAACAAAAAACTACAATGAGATAAGATTTCATAACAATCATAGTGACAGAAAATAAAAAGTTTGGCAATGCCGTTGATGAAGTTGTAAAATAACACATAGTATTCTCATACATTTTGGTGGCAATGCAGAATGATACAACCACACTGACAGAAGTTCATCAAAACCTAGCAAAGTATTTTTTTTACCCTTTGATTCACAAATTCAACTTTTAAGAATTTACCCTAGGAGACTTCAGCTTCAAATTTACCCTTCAGTACCTGCTCTGGGGTAATGAACTGGACTCTTGAAGCATTTCTCCTCAACAGAGAGCACGATGTTAATTAACCTTTGTCAGTAGAGGGCACTGGAGGGACATTGCAGGAGAAATGGGGGCAATTTCTAGTTCTGGTAAGCTGCATTTTGCTTTTACTTTCTCTATTGCACAGCCTGTCAGTAGGGCAATGGCTGGGGTGGGAGTGGAGGCAGTAGAACGACAATGGTGGAACCAGGTGGTACCTGAGTGCTTGGTCCCTCAGCAACCTCCAAGCTAGGCCTAATGACCAGCTTGCTGTGGGCCTCCTGGTAGGTACACTAAGTGGCTTCAGGTGGGTCCCTGACCATCTCTATGTACCTGTGTGCCTGAGGGTTGTTTCCTGCTATGGCAAACTTTGGACCAGGGAACCCAGCAAATGCTGGGCTATGCAGTAGGCTGCAACCACACCTTCTTCAACTAGGTTTTAACCTCATTAGGAAGGTGGGGGTTTCCTTTCCAGCTCTGTGCTGGCTTTAGCACTCTCCCTAGGCCCTAGGGCATTCTTTTTTTTTTTTTTTTGGAGTCTGGCTGTGTTGCCCAGGCTGGAGTGCAGTGGCACAATCTCAGCTCACTACAACCTCTGTCTCCCGGGTTCAAGTGATTCTCCTGCCTCAGCCCCCCAAGTAGCTGGGATAACAGGTGCCCACCATCACACCTGGTGAATTTTTGTATTTTTAGTACAGATGGGGTTTCACCATTTTGGTCAGGCTGGTCTCAAACTCCTGACCTCAGGTGATCCGACTGCCTCAGCCTCCCAAAGTGCTGGGATTACATGTGTGAGCCACTGTGCCCAGCTGACCCTAGGGCATTCTTTAGAGCAGGGGTTGGCAAACTGTGTTCAAACCCCACAGTTTTCTGGCCAAATCCAGCTCCCGACCTGTAAATGAAATGTTATTGAAATGCAGCCAGGTCCATTTATTTATGTATTGTTTATGCAGCATTGAATGGTTATGATAGAGAAAGTATGGCCTAGAAAGCCTAATATATTCACTATCTGTCCCATTATAAAGAAGTTTGCCAGCCCAACTTTAGAGTTCTCTTTACATCTTTATATTATTGTATCATAGCTTAATAATTTAATATTAAATCTCTCCTATTTTAATTACTGCATGGTCTCTGTGTCCAGACTGATACTACCTCTAACAATACAAAAATACCTACACAGCATTACTTGCATGGAGATTGGTTTAATAAACTATGATATCAACACAATGGAGTGCTCTGCAGCTAGGGAAATGAATTAGGAGATCTCTATGAACTGATATGGGGTGATTTTCAGGGTGTGTAATCACGTAAAAAAAACCCACAAAATACAAAAGAATATATATGGTATGCCATATGAGTAAGAAAGCTTATTTCTTAAAGAAAAACAAACAAAAAAACCAAAAAACATAGGAATGGCCGAGCGGGCATGGTGGCTCACGCCTGTAATCCCAGCACTTTGGGAGGCTGAGGCAGGTGGATCATGAGGTCAGCAGTTTGAGACCAGCCTGACCAAAATGGTGAAACCCCATCTCTACTAAAAATACAAAAATTAGCCAGGTGTGGTGGCACACACCTGTAATCCCAGCTACTCAGGAGGCTGAGGCAGGAGAATTGCTTGAACCCGGGAGGCAGAAGTTGCTGTGAGCAGAGATCGCGCCACTGCACTCCAGCCTGGCAACAGAACGAGGCTCCATCTA
>NW_012118265.1:4562602-4565089 GCF_000951035.1 Colobus angolensis palliatus
TTTTTTTTTTTTTTGAGATGAGGTCTCATTGTGTCACCCAGGCTGGAGTGCAGAGGCACCGTCACTGCTCACTGCAACTTCACTGCAGCTTCAAACCCGGGGCTCAAGCCATCTTCTCACCTCAGCCTCCCAAGAAGCTGGGACCACAGACATGTGCCACCACGGCCGGCTAATTTTTATTTTTCTTGTAGAGACAGAGTCTCGCTATGTTGCCCAGGCTAGTTTTGAATGCATGGACTCATGCAATTCTCCCAATTTGGCCTCCCATAGTGCTGAGATAACAGGCACGAGCCACCACACCTGGTCTATAAAACTTCTAACAGAAAACAGAAGAAAACCTTTGTGATATTGGAATAGACAAAGATTTCTCATATAGGACAAAAAAGGAAAAGAATACAAACAACAACTATATGTGATCCTGGATTGAAAAAAAAAAAAAGCCTATAAAGGACAACATTGGGACAATTTGAAAATTTGAATATAGGCTGGGCACAGTGGCTCATGCCTGTAATCTCAGCACTTTGGGAGGTTGAGGCAGGTGGAACACCTGAGGTCAGGGGTTCAAGACCAGCCTGACCAACATGGTGAAACCCCGTCTCTACTAAAAATATAAAAAATTAGCTGGGCGCGGTGGCAGGTGCCTGTAATCCCAGCTACTTGGGAGGCTGAGGCTGGAGAATTGCTTGAACCTGGGAGGCAGAGGTTGCAGTGAGCTGAGATCATGTCATTGTACTCCAGCCTGGGTGACAGCATGAGACTTGATCTCAAAAAAGAAAAGGAGAGAGAGAGAGAGAGAGAAGAAAGAAAGAAAATTTGAATATAAACTATGGATCTACTACTGCTGCCACCATCCCCGCCCTTAGTAATAATAACGACAGCAAATATACAACAGATGTGGCAAAACGTTAACTGGTCAATCTAGGTGAAGGACTGTCTGTGATTTCTTTTCATGGCTGTTTATGGTTGCTGGGTTGCATTAATAATCAGTGACTCTTGCAGTAAGTGCACACCCTTTGCTATTTATTGGCTATGGATTTATTCATTCCTTTATTTCCATCTTCTCAGGTGCTGGGCTAGGTGCCATCTAAATGTTACCCCATTTAATTTTCACAAAAATCTTGTGAAGTAGATTTTATTTCCTCCACTTATACACAGTTGAGACAAATGAGGCTCAAAGAGGTGACTTGCCCAAAGTCGATGTCAGTAAATTACAAAGCAATCATTGCAACCTAGGACTTCATGTTCAGTGTTCATTTCACATCAGTTCAGGCCTCAGGGGCCCAACATTGTGACCATCAACAGATGTTGCAGAATCAGAAAGCAAAACATAGCAGCTCTGAGAGGTTAGAGGAGAGGGCCTTAGAACACAGATTCTGTGGGAATTCAGCAATTAGAAAACATAGTTTAATAATGTTAGAACAAATGAATAAAGAGTTAATGTTCATATCACTACTTCCCTAAATGATCTACAGTCTTATATTATTTTCTTTTCATCAGGCTATAGGTTGCTTCACACATGTACCATTATTATTTACTGACCTACATAAACATCCTCTACAAATATTAATATGCCTCAGATTTTATGTGTTTATGTGTTTTTAAACATCCTGTTATATAGAAACATGAAGGAAACAGACAAAAAACAATTCCACTGATATTTTAAAAAGAAACATATGTATATGATTAAAATTTCCAAAATATTGTTTATTTTCTTTATTCCATTAACAAATACATTCCTAGAACATGTAGCCTATGACTTTCTTTTTTAGCAGCTGTAGGGGATTCCCTTGTAAGGTATGGCTTGGGTGCCTATGCATGTGTGAATGTGCATATGTGTACAGGTTTCCATGTGTATTTATGTGTTTGTATAGGTTTGTATATGTATGTGTGTGTAGGCTTATATGTGTGTATGTTTGTGTATGTATGTGGGTTTCTGTGTGTGTGTGTTTATGAGTATAACCACTGGCTGCCACTGGATGTGACTATGTTTGTCTCATCCATGAGTTTTCAGGCTACGAGAAGCACAAGAATCATGTCTGATTGACTTTCAATACTCAGCAACTGAGCAAGGAGGCTGGAGCTGAGGTTTATTGAGACATAACTTTCATTGGCACATAACAAGTTCTTTACATATGAAGAGCAGTGGTAAAGACCATGAGCTCAGACTACCTGGGTTCAAATCTACTACTGTGTGGTCTGGGGAGGCTCCTGGGAAAGTTTCTTAGCCTTCCTTGCCTCTGTTTCCTCCTGGTCAGGTTCCCTTGCAGCAGAACCTGATAAAGGTTTGGGGGACATGTGATTTATATTTTGACTCACAGTCCAAAGGCAGGAAGAGAAGAGGGAAGTGGGGAGCTAAGTAAAGATGTGGTCTCAACTGGGTCCAGCTTCAGTTTGATCCTCAGGGAGCTCTTGAATCACAAAGTGAATCCTACATTAAGGCAAGGGCTAGCTTTTTTTTTTTTTTTTTTTTTGAGATGGAGTCTGGCT
>NW_012118265.1:4566083-4578310 GCF_000951035.1 Colobus angolensis palliatus
TCAGAGGATCACTTGAGGTCAGGAGTTTGAGATCAGCCTGGATAACATAGTGAAACCCCGTTTCTACTAAAAGTACAGAAATTAGCTGGGTGTGGTGGCAGGCGCCTGTAATCCCAGGTATTCAGGAGGCTGAGAGAAGAGAATCGCTTGAACCTGGGAGACAGGTGGTTGCAGTGAGCCAAGATGGTGCCACTGCACTCCAGCCTGGGCGGCTAAGCGAGACTCTGTCTCAAAAAAAACAAAAATTAAAAAACAAAAATAATAATCATACATACCATGTGCCCAGAAAGCAGAAATCCAGCAACATTCAGAGGGAACTATTGACTCGCAGAAATATGGGAAGGAGTGGAATTCTGTTCAGTAAGGATCTTTGGGAGGGTGAATTACCATGACCAAAGGCAGCCTAGAGTCTTCTCCCATGTCTCATTCTACATATCAACAATACATATCTATCTCTAAGGAACTGGTTCTCCAAGAAAATCTCCTTATCCAAGGTCTCCATTTGTTCCTTGTCACCCACAGGGTAAAACTCCAGACTCCTGTGTTATGGCCATTCTGGCTGCTGCTCTAACTGTGCCCATAGGAGAATTTAGACACATCAAGTCATGCTGTGGGAAGAGGCAGTGGCAGGGGCTTTCCTAGGGACTCTAAGAAGAGAAATCGAGGGACCTTGGGGATAAAAGATGGGAAAAACACACTGCATGCGAGCTTAATCTAATACCGATGCCTGGGTATAGCATTGTGCTTGTTATTAAGATGGGCTAATGCCAGATTCCTAAGCAAGGGAGTTGACTGCAAAGATCCAAAGGTTCTTGTTACAAAAAAAATATCTGGAAGTTCAAGGCAGCCTTGTTTTTGGATGTGGGTAATACAAAGGGTAGGGGAAAGAGATTGCCTCCTCTTCAGCGGGGAGCTGGCTGGACATCTCCACACTGGTATGTTATCAGGGTTGGAAATGCAGGCTTGGGTCCAGCTCAACAGGCTCCTTGGTGCAGTGTGGTTTGGGCAGATACGGGTGGAAGATGACACTGAGGGCTTTGATAGCAAAGGAAGCACCAGGGCCCTGGCAGTGTGGTGAATGCCTGAGGCAGTGGCTGCCACTGTGCCCATGGAAAGATGGAGCAAGTGAAGAGGAAAATGGGCCTTCCACAATGCTGTCAGAGAACTTGGTTCTCTGGTACAGGTAGATGTAAGATGACGCAGGGGGTAAGATGTAAGATGAAGCACCAAGTGTCCTGGCAGTGTGTTGACATCAGAGGCAATGACTGGACCTGTGCCCAAGGAAAGATGGAACAAGTGAAGAGAAAAATAAGCATTTCACAATGCAATCAGAGACCTGGGTTTGTAGGTTTGTAGGTACACAGAGGGCCTACCCTGACCCTGATTAATCCAGAGTAATTAATTCATCCACTTAATAGTTACTGGACATTTGCTGTTTAGGTAGTAAATGAAACAAACAACATTCTTGATACCAAAAAGCTTATATTCCAATGACAGAAACTGACAAAAAGCCAGATAACAAATATATAAGCAATTTCAAATAGCAGTAAGTGCTCTTAGAAAATTAAAAACAGAAATATGTGTGTGTGTGTGTGTGTGTGTGTGTGTATTAGCATATTAGGAGAGAAGCTTTACACCTTTTCAATTGTGAATCAGAGTGAAATTACATTATTATAATCCTACTTTTTACTCCTAGGCTGTTGTAGCAGGGAGACCCTCTTTCTTTTTTTTTTGGAGACGGAGTCTAGCTCTGTCGCCCAGGCTGGAGTGCAGTGGCGCCATCTCGGCTCACTGCAAGCTCCGCCTCCCGGGTTTACGCCATTCTCCTGCCTCAGCCTCCCGAGTAGCTGGGACTACAGGTGCCCGCCATCTCGCCCGGCTAGTTTTTTGTATTTTTTTTTAGTAGAGACGGGGTTTCACCGTGTAGCTCAGGATGGTCTCGATCTCCTGACCTCGTGATCCACCCGTCTCGGCCTCCCAAAGTGCTGGGATTACAGGCTTGAGCCACCGCGCCCGGCCAGAGACCCTCAAGGCCATCTACAATATCACCACAACTCTCATAGAGCTGCCTGTGAAGGACGACAAGAAGGAAGTAGGCTGAGACCCAAGGTCTGGGTCAGGGGACTAATGCTGTTGTCACCAAGAAGGGTATAAAAAAGCTATTACTGCAGTGGCTAAAGGGACATTTGAAATCTTTGTTCTAGTCCAGGCTGGCACTGGTGTCCATGGGCCCACGCAGGTGTATAACGAGGAATCTCTGGTCACAGAAGCTTTCAGTGACAAGTGGGTAGAAGGTCTTGGATCTAAGAGGGTCCATCCTGGAAGAAGCAGGACTATGACTATGGCAGGTGCCCACAGAAGAGTCCAATAACCTGGAGTAGGCGAGGGTTATGGAAGTTGTCAAGCACTCTTGTTAAATTATTTATTTAATAAATATTTATTAAACTCCTGCTATGTGACAGGCTTGTGTTATGTGTTAGGAATACCGTGATAAACTGTCAGTCAAAGACCCTTCCCTGATGGAGCTTATATTCCACCAGGTCCCAGCCTGGAGAGCTGTGGATTGATCTTAGTTAAGAACTACAGGAGAATCTAGGAATATGTCTGGTTGTAGAAACTGGTCAGGTATCCTGGATGGTATCTGCAGTTTCATGGGCCCATAGAGAGATGCTGAGAACTTCATCCAAGAGAAAGGACTGAAGAAGAGGTGAGGATGGAGTCCTAGAACACCATCAGAATTGGTTTTCATTGAGCAAGAATGGGTGTTGGAAGCAAGCTATCCATGGCTTAACAGGGTTGGGGTCAGCTAGTGTCCACCCAGAGTCCCTGAGTATTATTAATGCTGCTCAGCTAACACAACATGTAGCCAGCAGCCTAAGAAAAGAATCACAGACACTCCAGCCCCTCTTGCTCTGGCTTCTTCTCTTACTCTCACTACCACTCTCTACCTTCCCCCACCAAATTCATCATGGGGATGTCCCTCAGACTTGATGATTGAATAGTGCTTCTTCTGTTTTGGCCCTTGGCTGGTTGGATTTAGCTTGTACTCATTCTCAGACTTTTCAGGTTTTTTGCCATGTGGGATAAAATTCCTACCCTGAATATTTTTGGCTCCAGGCCTTCATACCCACCCACCTGGCCTGCATTCTTGGTCCGACACACAGCAACAACCTTTAAGAGAGGGCTGATCATTTTGTCATGAACCCACTGCTCCAAGGGCAAGCCTGTTGCTATGGCAACATGGATGATCTAGCAGGCTCACCGCTGTCACTCTGCTTTGGGACTAAGGACTTAGGGAGGGGAACACTAGCCTCCTTGGGGAGACAACAGCCCTTGTGGGCCAATTACCAGAAAAGAGAGCAAAATGCCTCCCTCACCCTGACCTAGCAGGCCCTGTGGCCTTCAGTTCCTCTCTGCCTCCTTCAGGTTGCTTCTATTTCTGACTCCAGAGAGATTTAAAGGGAATCCAGAGAAATTGCCAGGTTTCATTATTCAGCTTTAAACCTGCATGTGGATTCTCTAGAGAGCCAAAAGGGATGATATCTCTCCTTTTTTTCCTAACCAAGGATGTGGAAAGATGATGGTCCCACTGGTGCAACCTGGTAATCCCTCTGGGAAGATAACAAGGTTTCTGACCTCAAAGGGACTTGGAGACCAAATCTTCCATGGATCTCACTTCTGTTCATGCTGGTCTAGGTTCAAAGTGTAGCCTCTACCCCTATGCCCATGTAGTCAACTGATCCACTTCCGTGCTATCATCCTCATGAAGTTTTGTACATCTTTCTGCCCCAGGCTTCCATCTCTTCTCTCCTTCTCATTCTCTTCCACTCTGGCCTGTTGAATCCTTTCTCCATAGCTAGCAAACTGCCATACCTGTACAGTTTCTTCTCTAACACTCTCATCTCCTTCCTCCTACCTTGGGAAAGCTGGCCTCTTCCCTTGGAGCGCTGCTTTTCCTGCACCCCTCTTACCTTTGTATTTCAGTTCAACAAGGTAGGTTAATATCTATGAGGAACATAATAGATCATGAAGAATAGAAAAGTCACTAACACTGGTTTCATTAAGTAGGGCTCATTGTTCACATAACCAGATACCTGGTTATAGATGGCTGTTACTATTGGTTCAGTGGCCAGTTGAAATCAAGACTCACATCTCTGGGGTTGTCTTGCCTTTTCCTCATACCATATTTCTTTTTTTTTTTTTTTTTTGAGGTGGAGTCTCGCTCTGTCGCCCTTGCTGGAGTGTGGTGGCACTATCGCCACTCACCGCTCTGCCTCCCGGGTTCATGCCATTCTCCTGCCTCCGCCTCCCGAGTAGCCGAGACAACAGGTGCCTGCTACCATGCTGGACTAATTTTTTATTTTTAGTAGACACGGGGTTTCACTGTGTTAGCCAGGATGGTCTCGATCTCCTGACCTCGCGATCCGCCCGCCTCCGTCTCCCAAAGTGCTGGGATTACAGGCATGAGCCACCACATCTGGCCCCATATTTCTAACCTCTTGGTCACAATATGGACATTGTAGTCTAGACTTCATGTCCAAACTCCAGGTGAGAAGAGAAAAGGAGTTAAAGGGTGTTGCCTGCATCAGGAAAGAAAAACATTATCAGAATCCCTAGAGAAGTTAAGCTTATGTGTCATTGGCTAGAAGTGTGCCACATGGCATCCCTAGATGTAAGGTAATCTAGGAAGGTAGGTATATTTAGCTGGCATATTGTACCCCAGAACAAATTCAGGATTTCGTTACTAAGGAAGAAAAGGGATAAAGATAAAGATATCGGGCAGAGAACAAGCAGTGTCTGCCACAGTGTCTGCTTCACTCCCCCACGTTATATTTCACTGTCTTGTTAAAACCATTCTCCTTTGATCTTATGCCATTCAGCTATTCTGCCCTACCTCCCCCCATCCACTGTTGGTGCTGTCATCTACTGGGGGGTCCTCACATTCATTATGTACCTTGGTAATGGGCAAAAAGCCCACCATTCTGCAGGGCAAGCCAGTTGCCTGCCTCCTACACACAAGTTGACGACAACTTGGTTTCCAGCTCTTCTTCCTCTCTGCTCTCATCCTTACTCAGCCAGTCTCTACTCTCATCTTGTTTCAGTCTAGCTGTCACAGCCTCTATAGCCTCCATTTACTACTGCTCAGAAAGGACTCCCTTTATCTATTCATACTCAAGATGCCCCATCTTGAACTTAATGTCTATTTTGCTCATCACCACACACCCCCAGCTGGCCCCTGCTTCCTGTTAGCAAAACTGGACCATGTGGCTGAGGTTCCAGGCGTCAGGAGACCCTAACTTCTCCAGGCTCCTTTGCTGATCTGACACATTTCTCCATCTTGATTTGCAACATCCTCTCCAAGACAATTTTTATATTCACTCTGCAGTTCCGCATACCACAACTGTAGCCAAGAGGTGTTTTCCTTTCTCTCCTATTTGTTAACAGCCCTGGGAAGAGGAATAGTGGTGAGAATGCTGGGCAATGTTTTAACAATACTAATAAAAAATACTATTATATAAAGGATTCATGTAATTGATTTGTGCACTACTATTCCCCAAATGCTACTGAGAGCAAAGTGTTGGCAGCGTTTATTTTTTACTGCTTAGAATTTAAACTTCAGATTTAGCAAACAGTAGGTACCAAACAGTCTTAGATATATCCAGTAGATAGGGGGAAAATTTATTCTTATATAAAATTTGACCCTGTTACATTTAGTTCATCATTTTAATCCGTCAAGATATTTTGTTTACTATCCAGATTCTGCCATCTAATATATTTTCCACGTTTTCTTGCTCTGTGTGACTGCAGTAGGTAGATAAGAAAGTATAAGAGGATGTCCCTAGAACTTGGAGAAAAATACTTCTCTGAGAACTGAAATATCTCATAATGAATAGTTATCAGATTTTAATTTTCATCAGATGTAGCCCATCCTAACAGGTTAGTTACAATCTGAAACTAATTGATGATAAATACTGGATCCTTAACTGGTTAACAATAAAAAAGTAGTAACCTAATCAATTATTGTGTAACTGAAAAGTAATCTCTCCCTTGCTCCTTTCCCAACAGGAGAGTCTGAAGCCAGGCTTGCTTAGCAGAGTTCTCCATATAGTAGAGATCTCACTCTTTCAAGATGTAGGATCTCAACAGGTTAGCCAGCCCTCTGAGTGAAGCTGGTCAGTTGGGGCTGTGACAACATAGCACACTCAAAGGGGCAGACCCTTCTCAGCTGCAACAGATTGATGTCCTTGGAAAAGGTGGACCCAGTGTAGGCAGACTTTCCTAGAAAGTCCAGAAGTGACTGTGCAAGCCCAAAACAATCCGAACAAATATTTGTGGGCCACCAAGAACTTCTGGTATGAAGTAAATAATAAAGGCATTGAACAATAATAACTTGTCTGTATATCCACCAATGGGACCGATGGGCCACAGTGTGACATCTATCCTATTCATGTCATAAGGGAGATGAGTTCCACTGTGGGACAGTCTGCGTGACTGCTCGTTGGAGATTATTCAATTCCCTTTGCTGTAATTTCATGGTCACCAAATTTCTGCTTGCTAACTTTGTTTTACAACAAACTTTAGAAAGAAGGTGATCTGAATAAGAGGATATATGTATTTCAGTCTCTGGAAAGGGTTATTTCTTTATATTGAGAAACCAGTGTGTTGAGCATTTGTCTGCCTTGTAGAGCTTGAACCACTCTGGGTAAGCTGACAAAATAAGATTCTGGTGTTGAGAAGCTGAGTATGTGACCATGATATTAACAGTGACCTAAGTTTGTGTGGCCCACTTCCTTCTTCAGAAACCAACCAGTCAGCCTTCTTTTTGTAAATGTAGCAGACACCATTTTGCTAGTGAATGAGGTTAAATCTTTAGCCTTGTCATTGGTTCAGCTTTGTAATTTAAAACTCTCTTATTTTATCCTCTGATTCTAAATCCCCAGATTTTCCTTTTTGTGTACTTTGCCCCCTGAAGTTTCCATCTGTTTAGCAACTAAGCACTGTTTAGGTATCTACTGTCTTCCCCAAGTTGCCTTTACTTTTCTTGTTTACCTTTCTCTTGTTTTATTTCTTTCTTTCTTTTTTTTTTTTTTTGAAATGGAGTCTTGCTCTGTCACCCAGGCTGGAATGCAGTGGTGCAATCTCAGCCCATTGCAACCTCCACCTCCCGGGTTCAAGCGATTATCTTGCCTCAGCCTCCTGAGTAGCTGGAATTACAGATGTGCACTACTATGCCTGACTAAGTTTTGTATTTTTTAGTAGAGATGGGGTTTCACCATGTTGGCCAGGCTGGACTTGAACTCCTAACCTCAGGCAATCTGCCCGCCTTGGCCTCCCAAAGTGCTGGGATTACAGGTGTGAGCCACCATGCACGGCCTCTCTTGATTTACTTCTCTCATTACTTTTTGTTCTTTTAATTTGGAAACCCACCTCCTTCCTCAGTGTCGTTATTAAAAACCCACGTTACAGGTTCATTAGGACTGAAACATTCCTTCGGAGCTGAGCTGACCAGCATGTTAGCCACTAGCCACATGTGACTATTGCACACATGAAATGTAAAATGTGGCTGGTCTGAAATGATGGTATAGGTATGAAATTCACAGAAGATTTAGAATACTTAAGATAAAAAAAGAATGTAAAGTATCTCACTAATACGTTTTTGGTATTGATCACCTATTGAAATGGTAATATTTGGTTATACTGGGTTAAGCAAATGTACATTAAAATTAATTTCATCTATTTCTTTTTACTTCTTTAATACTAGAAAATTTAAAAGTACCTATTTGGCAAGCAATATAAAACTACTGGCCAGTGCTGCTTGCAAGTCTTAATGTCTGTATTTTTTATGTCTCTGTAAGCATGAACGCTGTATTAAAAACCCAATTTGGGTAAACACCCCCGAATTACTCTTCCATTTCTCTTTTCTCTCTTCTGACCCCCCTTCCCAAGTCATTATCATCTTTCATTTTTTGGGGAGTTTAAAATAAAGGGGAAATTTTTCTTTTTTGATTTAGAAGTAGGCATGAGACAAATACATTGAAATATAATGGGGATGTAAGAAAAACGGAAAGTAAGCAAACTGCCTATAGACAATCTGTTAACAAAACACAATAATATATATACCTGGACAAGCAACAATCCCATGAGGAAAGCTAGCAACTTTAATTAATTCACCTACAGGCACTACACTGAGAATTGTTTCTTTCCACTTGAGTGTAGTTGTGCTGCAATGCCAGAGTGAGCTGTCAGGAGTTTTGCTTCTTTTATACCAGAACTGTCTTCAAAGGCTCATTTTTATGTGTTATGTAAATGATAATTAATACATGTAACACATTGACAACAATAATAAGCGTAAGTTTGGGAGCCAGAGAGATTCTAGGTTTGATTCTGGCTTTGCTAGTCGCTAACTCAATGGCCTGGGACCAGCAACTTCACCTCTGGAGCCCTATCTACTAATCTGTAAAATAGGAATAGGAATAGTAGGACCACTCTCTTCCCTTCCCTGCACTGCCCTGCCCTGCCCTTGTCCTTGCCCTGCCTTTTCTTTTCTTCTTTCTTTCTTTTTTTGAGACAGAGTCTCTGTTACCCAGGCTGGAGTGCAGTGGGGCAATCTCGGCTCACTGCAACCTCCACTTCCCAGGCTCAAACAATTCTCCTGCCTCAGCCTCCCAAGCAGCTGGGACTACAGCCATGCACCACCACACCCAGCTAATTTTTTGTTTGCTATGTTGGCTAGGCTGGTCTTGAACTCCTGGCCTCAAGTGATCCAACCACCTAGGCCCTCTCAAAGTGCTGGGATTACAGGTGTGAGCTACCATGCCCGGCCAGGACCATACTTTCTGATGGGTCAACATCCTGCCTCTGCTCCTAGCCATTCTTCACTCTCATTAAAAAAATCTGTTCTGCTGCCAGGCTCTGTGGCTCGTACCTGTAATCCCAGCACTTTGGGAAGCCAAGGTGGGTGGATCACTTGGGGCCAGGAGTTTGAGACCAGGCTGACCAACATGGCGAAACCCCGTCTCTACTAAAAATAAAAAAAAAAATTAGCCAGGTGTGGAGGCACGTGCCTGTAATCCCAGCTACAGGAGGCTGAGGCAGGAGAACTGCTTGAATCCGGGAGGTGGAGATTGCAGTGAGCTGAGATGGCGCCACTGCACTCCAGCCTGGGTGACAGAGCAAAACTCCGTGTGAAACAAAACAAAAGCAAAAACAACAAAAAAAACTGTTCTGCAAATGATTGTGTCTCTGGCTTTCATCAAAGAAATTTTATTCCTCACTTCAAACCTTGTGAAAAGAACTTTGAGAAGGTCACTGACCTGAGCATTTGACATTTGTCCTCTACAGTTTGGATGGACCTGAGGAACTGGTCTCTGATTCAGACTGTTGAACTTTTAAGGTGGAGAATTGTGGCTTACAGATTGTATTCATGGTGGGCAAGGACAGAAGGTTGGTTAGAAAATGCCTGCACTAGCGTATGTACAGGGAAAGGACATTTGTGTATTTCTGGCAGAGCAAATGTAGGGAGAGAAAGCCAGCCATGAGCTATATTAAAGGGATTTGCCCAAAAGCACAAATGGATACCAACAGTGAGGGACTCCTTGCAGAATGCTGAAAATCAGGGCTTTCAGAGGGAACATAAGCAGTTAAGGAATCTTTGAGAAACCCTTGAATGTGACCCAAGAAAAAGGGTCAACTTTTAAATACCTGGTAACCCACAAAAGCAGCAGTGAAGACTTAGTTTTATACTTGGACAATATAGCACCGTATGCTTAAAATGGTTTATAATTCATTCACCTTTCTCCAGCCACATTTCAACCCCATTTCCCTGGATAGCTATATAAAACTTCCTCAGGAACCTGAACTCACCCCTTCTTGCTAGGCTGAGGTTCTAGGCTGGGACCAATTTGGGGAGCCTCTGGTCTTCTCTAATTTCTGTTCCATGCAAATTGTTCTTGGTCCCAGGGAATCATTAGCTAGGTAAAGATAAAATGTCCCTTAGGAACAGTATCAACTAGAACCCACATTATTCAATGAGAATGTGTGCCTATCTGCTATATTAACCAGCACCACGTGGGAAATTCAAGCACTGTATAGAACAGTGGGTTATAGTTTAAGCCCATCATGATGAGGTGACCTTAGTCTGCTTAAAGACTAATTCTGGAATGGAAGAAGGGGACCAGGAGGAAAAGGTGAGGATGAGGCAACAAGACTATTCTGTGTGACATATTCAAATGCATGTCAATAAATGTTAAAATAAGATAATAAAAATTAAGTGCTAAGGGTACCAAAAGGCAAAAGATCACCTTTTGCCAGGGGAATTTGAAGGGGCTTTGTATAGGAGCCCATACTCTAAGGACTGTAGAGGTGAGTATCTGAAGACGAAGAACCTGGGAATTCCATATTAGTAAAGGAAGCTAACTGGGGCAAGAGGTTAAGGAGAAAAAGTTGGATTGCTAGGTAGGGGGTAGATAACAAAGATTTCCCAGGGTAAGGAGCCAAATGCCCATGGGAAATCCATGCAGTAAAATAATGATTCCTAGGGGAAGCTTCTAAGCATATTAAAGTTTTCACTATTTATTTTGTGTTGAGAGGGTCAAGGAATTCATGCCAGACTGTTTCAGGAGAGGGAGTTAAGAAGGGACAACAACAGGGAGAGGGCTATTATTTTCCCTTCTTTCCAAACACCAGGGGCACACTACTGACACATTTTGATTTTAAGATAAAATTCTTATGGGTAGATAAGATTTTAAGCGCTTCAAAGTGTTTCAGTTGGAGGCAAGGGAAGAACTGCGATTACATTTCTCCCCCAGACTAGGGGTGTTTGATTGAGTAGCAGCACAAGGTATTATTCCCAAAGTACCACTAATGATGCAATCATCAATCCATCCACACATCGCCTACCTATCGTCCATTCCATAAGCCAACATTTTTGAATGCTCACCATGTGTCAGGTCCCATACTGTGTTTCTGAGTTGCAACAATGAGTAAAACTGTCCTTACTAGTATATGTCATTGAGTTGGGAATGGGGGAGAAAGATGAAACAAAAATAGTAACTTTAATTTTTATAGCTGAGAGATGAGTATTTGAGGGCTCCTTATATGACTTCTTCAGTTTTTTGTATGTTTAATAATTTCCCTAATAAAGTCAGATAATAAAAACTCTCCTTTCTTTTAAACAAGGGCGCTGGATTTGATAGATGCCTGTATCACAAGGGCAAGGGCAAGTCCAGCCATGAAATTAATCCCAGGATATTAGTGGAAGAGAAGACCCTGTGGCAAGATAGGGAAGGTGGTCAGGAAATGCTCTTCTGTGAAGGGTAAATGATCTCTAGAAGTAATTATTCAGATTAAGGAAGCCAAAAGCTAAACACCTGACTCAGCCTCAGACTGGGTTTGGAGGTTCTCACAGGTCAGGGTCAGGAGTGAGGAACTAGCCTCTGCCACATTACCTTCACTTTATTTATCTCCTTCTTCCCTCTTTGCTTAAATGTCAACAAACATCAAAGTTGATGTTCAGATTCAACCAGCATTTCCAGAGCACCTACTATGTATCAAAGGCTTCTGGTTAGAATCTGCCTGTGTCACCTTACAGAGAGGGAAGGCCGAGAAGGCCTCAAGCTGTGGAGAACGTGACTCCATTAGGCAAGGGCAGGTTAGGAACCCAGTCCCTCCAAGTCCAAGTCAGAGAAAATAGGTCAGAAACTTGGAATCAGTGGTGGATTCAAATTCCGACTACTTTCGTGGGTTTCGGCAAGTAAATGGTCCTCTCTGAGTTGGCTCAATTTCTCCATCCATAAAAAGGGTACAGTAAGACCGTGGAAGGTTGTAAGGACCAGAGATTCTGACTGTCAAGATCCTGGCACTTAGTGAAGGCTCCATTAAATGGCAGCCATCATTCTTGGCCAAGTGCGGACGCACTCTCCCGGGCACGCCTCCCGCGGGGTCCCTCAGGACAGGCCGAGCCCGCCTTCGCGGCTCCGGTCTCGCAGAGCTCGCGCCAGGTGGCCCAGCATCTTGGTGCCCGCGCCCCGAAGCGAGCGAGGAGTAAGGGCGGGTTGGATGACCAAGGTCTGCCCTGGAGGATCACTCCCCAGCCCCTTCCACGCTGCCGGTGCAGGTGAGGTTTTCGGCCCAGGCCAAGGGGACCGCGACCTCTGGGGAGGTCGAGGAGGAGGGCGCAGTGGGGGGACTGGAGCGGGGCTCCAGAGGGCGCTCCCTCCCTCGCCCAG
>NW_012118265.1:4579026-4601099 GCF_000951035.1 Colobus angolensis palliatus
ACCACGTCACCAAAGGGCGCCTTAGACGGTCCAGAGGACAAAATGCCCCTCTTTCCAGGGTAAACACCCATTTGCCAAACTAAGCCAGTGACCGCGAGGCGGCGGGGGAAGGGTCCCTGCCGGGGAAGAGAGGCGGGGGCGGTCCGCTCCGCAGCTTCTTCCCGGGAGAGGAGGGCCACCCTCGCCTTGGGCGAGCACTTGAACCACCAGCCTAGGCGCCAAGAAAAGTTTTTTTTTTTTTTTCAGTGCCCCACCCCCACCCCATGCTGCGCCCAGCTGGGGTGGGTTTGGGTCCATTGGTGAAAAAAGTCACACGTTCCCATCAGCTGCTCCTCCCCCTGGGGACAGGGTGTGGGGGGAGCAGAGGCGGCAGGCGTCGCGGAGGACCCTGGCCGACCTCTAGTCCCTCCGCCGCCACCGGAGCGGTGCGTCCCGGGGCTCGAGCGCAGCCGAGTACGCGCCGAAGGCTGTCCCCATCAGTGCGTGTCTGCTGCCGGGCAGCGGCAGCATCCAACCTGCTTTATTCCTGCCTGCAGCGCCACAGCGAGCGAGCGAGCGAGGAGGGGGAGAGAGGGAGTCTGTCTGCAAAGTGCTGCTCCCTGGTGCTCAGAGGCGGCTGCTCCAGCTCCAACTCTCATTCATTTCGCCGGTTAACATGAGAGATCATGGCCGCCTTCGGGCTTCTCAGCTATGAGCAGAGACCGCTGAAGCGCCCCCGGCTCGGGCCGCCCGACGTCTACCCACAGGACCCCAAGCAGAAGGAGGTAAGAGCGCCGGCGGCCTCCCCGGCAACCGGGGCCGTGCTCTGCAGCGCTGACCCGGGGCCAAGTTGGCCCAGCGGGCATCGCCGGCGCTGCGGGGGAAGAGGTCGGGGAGGGGGATTAGAGGCGGGGGCCGGGCTGGTGGTGCTGGGCGATCCCCCGGCGGCGGAGACCGAGCGGCTGTCAGTCCCCGCGCTCCACTGGGGCGCTCGCTTTCTGTGTGCCGGTCGCTTTCTCGTTGCCGGGCCTTGCACGGCGCCGCCGGGCGCTTCTCGGGCTTCTTCCCTGCCGAAACCGTGTTCGCTCTCACCTGCTTCTGCCTGCTTTATTTTTCTTCTTGCCGCTTTGGTAAATCGTCGTAAACTTTTTGAAAAATGTTGGAATGCAGTGCATCCTACATTGAGGTCTTGCGTTTTGCATTCGCTGGCCAGGGACGAAGGTGGGGGGAGCTTTTCAAATTTTCAGTTTGGAATGGAAGTCTTTTTTATCGAAGTGATGAATTTTTAGCTCTCTGAGTACACCTCTGTAACCCTTCTACACTTTAAAAATTAAAATTAAGGAGAAACACTGATTTTCGTCTCTAGAGGCAATTGCCTTAATTGCTGGAGGCTGTTTTGTATATGTAAAAGCAAGCGAGTTACCTTGGGAGGGAATAGGTCCCAGGATTGCTTATTTCTTTGAATGAAATTAATTGGAGACACCTTGACTCTTGCACCAGGTACACTAGCTTCAATGGCTAGGGTAACCAAGGCATTTTGTAGCTATGTATCTGTTTGTCAGGAGTTAACAAGTAATTATGTAACAAGTCTCTAGTTATAATGATCACCTTTGGCTACACCATTTGCCCAGGGACTTGCCTTTCTTTTCTTTTCTTTTTTTTCTTTTGATCACCTGCTACCCAGCTGTGCTTTCTGAGTTTGCCAGCTGCAGTCCACCCATCTTCTGTTCAGCTAAACACTGACCACATTTCAAAACTTATCTTTCTGAGAATCTAAAAACCCTTCATTAAAAGTTTGTGGGCCCACTGATAGCACAGAAAGGGCCTTGGAAACCAGACAAGGAGGGGTCCTTAAGACTTTCCTTTTGATAAACGTATCTGTTTCATTAGGAGATTAAGTGCTTGTTCTGGCTAAACCGTCTTGCTTATAAACGTGTCTGAGAAGTAAGGAACAGCAACTCCTTTTAGAGGTTTAGCACACTAAATATGCTCAAGCATCAATGGAGTCACGCAGATGAAGCTGGGAAGGTTTTACAGGTGGTTTCCAGCACTAGCTTTACAGGATGCTAGAGGTTTGATAAGATTACCCAGATTTTTTCCCCCTACCCATTACCCCACCCTGCTACTCCAACTTAGAATGAAGTTAATGGTTAAGGACTGGAAATAATAGAGAAGCTGAGGATCAAGTGTAAAGTTAATAGCTTAAAAATTATTAGGAGGAAATTCTTAAAGTTTTGATAGGGACAGGGCCATTTTGTTGGTTGAACTTTATCATCTTGTAATTAATGTCTTACTGTGTCTTTCCAGAGGGCAGCATAATTGATGGCATGATGGCTTGGGATGCTGTGTGGGCTTATTCAGCATTTGTTCTTCAGGCCAACGCTCATTTCAGGATTGGGTCATCTGTGATTCTGGAAAGAGTAATTTTGGATTTCAGGGTCTCAACATTTTATGGCGTTCTAAAACTGGAAGCGACCTTAGGGACTACTTTTTATAACTTCCTTTTGACTAAGTGAAACAGGCCTGGAAAACTTGACTGGTTCAACCAAGGTGTATGGGTGAATAAGCAGAGGAGTTGTACCACCAAACCAGTATTTATGTCAAAACTAATACTGCTTTGAGGATGATCTATGCTAAATTATGTTCTGATGTTATCACCTTTCCCCCAAGGCAGCCAATGTTTCATCTCTCTCAGGCGGACAGAGTTATGTGTAGCTGTAGCCAAATTTGGGTACAATATGGAACAGGTGCTTGGCTGTTCTTGGGTGGCTGGTGAGTAGAGTTTCCTAAGCTTTAGTTATTTATGTACTACCTCCCTCAAGATTTCTGCCCTACCCCTGTACCACCTGTACTTTTATTCTGAAGTTTTCTTTAAACTAATTTTTAAGAAACTTTGTGTTTCCTGGGCAGTAATACATATGGAGTCATGGATTTATTGCAATATATGTATATATAAAATTTATATTAAATCATGTATACATACTATTTTAATTTGATATTACATGCACACATGTATATGATTATACATAATAAAATGAGAGCATTACTGTTAACACTTTAAAAGTTCATCTGTGTATTGAAAACAACAGTTGTGTTCCATTAGAGATATGTGTGGTGGAAAATGCTGATTTAACGGAGGAAGTGTGGGCTTCCAAGTTGGGCCGACCTGGATTTAGCTTTTTTTTTTTTTTTTTTTGCAATTGTGTGGCCTTGGGCAAGTTGCATAGCCTCTCATTTGTAAATTAGTTTGTGCACTTCAGAAAAAATTCCAAACCAATATTTGTGTGAGAAAAGCCCTCCTCCTAGTAGAAGTTATTCTTGTCACCATAAATGTAATTTTTATTATTGTTGTTAACCAGTGGTGATAGTATTTCAGAAAAGGGCTCCAAGCAGATAGGGTAGAACCCTTGAATGAAGACCCATGTGGAGAAGTATGGGGGTAGGGGGGTGGAATATGGAAGCTTTAACCTGCTTGATGGATTGGTTATATTTATTTGAGAGCTTGCTGTGCATCAGCATCCTATAGGACTTCATTATATATTGTGTTACAATACTTTGCCTCCTGCAAACAGACTGTCCTCAAGTCTTTAAAACAGGAAATCAGAAAACTGGCAGTCATCCTTGAGACCTCCTCCTCGCTTATACCCCCTTCATCCATCAGCATCTATACATCCATCCGCATATCCTGTTCAGTTCCAAAATATATTTCCAATCTACCAGATGCTCCCCCGTTTCACCAGTATGCTTGGTCTCCCTTCTGGCTTCAGGGTGACTTCTCTGCCCCAGTGTTCCTGCATATTCTGTTCTGGCCTTTCTACCTGGACACCTGTCTGTCTAGCCACCCCCTCACACTCAGCATTCCAGCCAGCTCTTCTCACCTTAGCCTGTGGTTAGAAAGGTAGGCTCTGGAGCCAGTCTGCTTGGGTTGGGACCCTGGCTATCCTGTTTATGTGCCCCTATTCTCCCTTTACTTCATTTTCCTTCCATATAGAGAGTGATAATACTAAACCCATAGGGCTGTTGGAAGACTACCTGGATAATATATGTAAAAAGCACTTAGAATCTGTCATAGATTCAGCCCCTCTATGTTTGCTGTCATGAACTACTGTCAGGCCTGCCCCTTCATCATTCAAGTCTCAGGCTTTTCTGGTATATCATTTACAATTATATACTTATTTGCATCTTGCCATCTCCCCCCAGTAGGTCAGTTTCATGAGGGCATGGATGAGGTCTATTTTGGCATGGCAGAAGTACCTGGCACCTGCACATTTAGTTCCTAGAATGCTGAGGGCACAAATATTTATTGGAACATGAGTAAATGTGGGATGAATAAATTAAAAAGGGAAATCTGGTGACTGAAGGGTGTTGGGGAAAGTCAAGGTTAAAGCTGAAAGTATCCTTTGCATCTGTCTGCTTTGGAACCTAGGTTAAGGCTGAAAGTACAAATAAGGTCCAGAAGTAGGAAGGAAGAGGAGGTTTACTCTGGGACATAAGAGACCGAAATAGGGCCAGGCACAGTGGCTCATGCCTGTAATCCCAGCACTTTGGGAGGCCGAGGCGGGTGGATCACCTGAGGTCAGGAGTTCGAGACCAGCCTGACCAACATGGTGAAACCCCGTCTTTACTAAAAAATACAAAAATCAGCTGGGCATGGTGGCGGGTGCCTGTAATCCCAGCTACTTGGGAGACTGAGGCAGGAGAATCGCTTGAACCCGGGAGGCGGAAGTTGCAGTGAGCTGAGATTGTGCCACTGCACTCCAGCCTGGGCAGCAGAGCAAGACTGCGTCTCAAAAACAAAACAAAACAACAACCAAAAACCAAAACCAAAAACAAAAAAAAAGATGCTGAAACATTTGAAGAGTAAATATGTGCAGAAAATCAAATTCGTTAGAAAAATGGGTTGGGGCAGTAGTGAGATTTCCAGGAATCAGGAGCGGTAGAGCCCCACTAGCAGGGACCTACAGGAAGAATGGCCTGGTGTGCAGTGCAGGGGCTGCCCGAAGATATACACAGCATGACTTAGGAGAGCTGGTGGTGATGGTGGTGTCTGCATGCAGATATCCCAGAATGGTGGTTCTTCAACTTCAGAGGACATTCAGATTACTCTGAGGGCTTGTTAAAACAGATTGCTGGGTCTCTAAGATTTAGTAGGTCTGAGGTCAGGCCCCAGAAATTGCACTGGTGACAGGATCCCAGGTGATCTGATGGTGCTGGTCTAGGGCCCCACTTCCATAACCCTGACTTAAAGGGAAGGCATCCAGTTATGCAGGGGCTAGAGCATTCTGCTTGATACAAGCAGGGCTGGATTAGACTTCTGTGTATGGCTGAAGTTGCAGTAGTTTGGCTTAACAGCCAACTCAGCCAAGACTTGGTGTGCTTGTCCCAGAATTTGTGCCCTCTCTTACTTCAGATCTAAGGGAATGGACCAGGAAGTCTCAGTCCCCCTCCAGTGGCTTTTTCCAGTACACTTGAAATAAAATGCAAACCCTTTACCTTGGCCTTCAAGGCCCTACCAGTCTGGCCCTTGTTCACCTCTGCAATCATTGCCTGCAGCCAAACAGCCTGGCTTTGCTAGTTCTGGCTCCCCGACTTACTGCCTGTTTGACTCAGCTTCCTCAACCATGGAATGAGGTTTGTATTTCTTCCAACTTCATAAGGTTGCTGGGAAGAGAAAATGAGCTAATGTATGCAAAATGTGTGGAACTGTGTCTGTCACAGAGGCAGCACTCAACACAGATCAACCACTATTAGCTGATCCCTTATTAAAGGATGCTGCGGGCCTCCTGTCGTACTTGCCATAACAGCCACAAGATCCTGCCTTTCAAGATCTGGACGTTGAGTCACCCCTTCCAACTTGCTGTGTGGTGGGCCCACAGGCTGCCTCTCTCTTCTTCCAACAGTCCTAGCTTCTTTGTGTATACGTTCCTGTCCCTTGCTCCCTGCAGCAGTTTTGTTTCCTGTCATTTGGTTCATAGCTCAGAAACCCCCACAAGGAGGCCTTCCTTGCAGCCCATCTTCCCTCATCCTTGCCAGTTCATTTACCTGCGTTAATATGTTTTATAGTGCTTGTCACTGTCTGAAGTGCAATTATTAGGATGCTGTTCTCTCCATGGCCTGCCTTCCAGCTGGAATGTAAGCTGCATGAGAGCAGAGGCTTGTCTGTGGTGTTCACATCTGTGAATGGCCTAGTGCCTGGGAGTAGACTAGGTGCTCAGTAAATACTTCATGAAGAAATTAATAAATGCATAAAGAACTATTAATGAGCAATTGTGAGTATTTATAACATTTGACTGTCTCAATGCTTGGTTTATTTTGGTAACTCCTGTTTTCTTGTTAGCATCGAAAACTCTTAAACACATCAATGCCTGTTTAGAGGCAGCTGGGGAAGTGGAGTGGGGGAGGTGGAAAGTTTGTTTCTTCAAAAGGGGAGGATGTTGATAAAGTTTTCTGGGAAGAAAGGACAGGTTGACCAGTTGACTTAGGGGACCAAAAGAGGAGGCAAGGGAGATTTGATTTCAGAAAGCTCCTCACTTGAGACTGATTGGCTGGCCCCAAGGCACTGCTACAGACCTCCCAGAATCCCAGTGTTCAGGGAGGGACTGATGTTTGTGTTTAACTCATGCCTCAGGTGACTCTTGGGAGAGGAGCAGTGTAGGAAGCACTGGTTGGGAGGTCCTGCTGTTTTCAGCTTCTCACAGTTTGCTACCCAAACTCTATGGCCAGGGAGGAGGAACTCAGCTGGTTGTCATTTTTCAGGGCCTGCCAGCATTTGCAGCCGAATGTGAAAGATGCTTGTTAAAAATGCACATACACACTTTGGGGAGACCAAGACTGGAGGATCGCTTGAAACTGGAAATTTGAGGCCAGCCTGGGCAACATAGTGAGACCCTCATCTCTACAAAAAATTTAGAAAGCCAGGTTTGGTGGTGCACACCTGCGGTCCCAGCTACTAGGGAGGCCAAGGTGGGAGGATCAGTTGAGCCCGGGGGTCAAGGCTGCAGTGAGCTGTGATCTTGCCATTGCACTCCAGCTTGGGCTATAGAGTGATACCCTGTCTCTTAAAAAATGCAAATAAAGTGTCCCACCTCTACCCCAGACATGCTAAGTCAGAATTCTGGGAAGGAAGCTTAGAAATTTGCATTTTAAACAAGTTTTCTAGGTGATTCCAAAACATGTCAAGCTTGAAAACCTTTGCTTTAGTTTGCTGTCCTTATCTGTAGAGAGCATTGTGAACTGGGCTCCCCCTTATTCCTACCTGCTGCCCCTGATTTGATGTATTAGAATCTTTTGGACAAATAAGTACCTTTTGGTACTAAACAGTGCCATTGAGTTTAGATACTTTCCTCCTTGAAGTTCTAATAACCATGGTTCCCAACGTAGGCTTGTTTTCTGTTGCTGTACACAGTTTATAGCAGAGGAGAGTTTTATGCCTTGGTTTTGAAATAGCTATATCTCCCTCCTGCATGCATTTGGCTAAACTGGGGGATAAGCGGGCAGATCTTGCTTTGTTCCATGAAGCCATTCTTTGAACTTGTCAAGGTTGTGGAATTTTCTTTGTGTCCCTGGGTTCTCAGTTTTGCTCTTTGGGGACCCCTGTAAGACTGTCATTTAGGGGTACAACCACTGTCCTTTAGCCTGTCAGATATTTCCCTTGGAGTAGCACCTGAGGAGATGAAATGGGATCCTTTAGGAGATTGGAGGACCACACCATGAGATCTGGAAAGTAAACTGCATTGGGTGAGCACGAGGTAGGAGAGGATGAGGATGCACAGAGTGGAAAGATTCTAGTTGAACCAGTTAGTGCCACCCGCAGATGTGTGCACATGTGTGCGTCTGCCCATACATAGATGCACCCTTGTGTGAAGACAGAGCTCCTCGTTAGTGTAGTAGTGAATTAAGGAAAAAAGAAAAGCAGAAGTAGACGCATAGAGTAAGTGCAAACTACAAGAATTGTGATGTATTTCTTCTGAAGCTCTCCTCTGATGAGGTTCTGGGAACACCATTCACAGGGCTTCTAGACTAGGCAGGAATTTGAGAAGTTGGAAGGATCCACAAGAATGAACATGATGAAAGATGTTAAAATGTCAGGTCTCTTGAGCAGTGAAGGAAGGGGTGATTGACTTAGCCTGGAGAAAAGCTGACTTCAGAATCTGAGAAAAACCAGGTGGAGGGAAGAAATCCAAGGGAAATGCAGAGGGGAGACTCTTACCTCCTGCATATTCCTCCCCAAAAAGGGAGCATGGAAACACTTGGACTTTTAATTACCTTTAGATAATTTCTAAAGCTGGGTGATGGTGACAAGGGAGTTCATGATATTGTTCTCTTTCTCTTAGAAAATGTGTATGTATATGTAAAGAACTATGTCATTAAGTTATACCACAGCTTAATTTTGACTTAAAAATACGTATACACAATCTAGAAGGATTACCACTCACATACACACAGTTATCTCTGGGGGATAGGATTAAGGGTGATTTTTATTTTCTTCTTTGTACTAATTTGTATTCCAAGCTGTAACAATAGATATGTACTACTTTTGTCATTGGAGGAAGTACATTAAAGAATAATTATTAGGTAACTTTGACTGATTTAGAGAAATGGGTTTCTGTTAGTTCCAAGCCAACCTAGAGCCCCTTTAGGTGATGCCTAGGCAGAGGGATCTCATAGGGTGTAGAATAGGCATTTATGTACCTGCGATCTGCCAAAAGCTGGATAGGACTGGAGTTAGGACTGTTAGGTGATCATTCCAGCTCTGCAACTTTAACTGTGTGATATCCGCAGTTGGGTCGTTTTCCTCACCTATAAGCTGCAGAGAATAATATCTGATATATCGAGCATTTCAAATGTGAAGCAGCATTGTAAATTTAACTTTTTAATCAAATGTAAGGTATAATAAATTCAGTGACCTGCAGGAGCAGGTTTATACCAACTGATTGTTAACATTTCAGGAATTTCATGAAATGGTTGATACCGTGTTGGTAGCTTGAAACTGGCTAGACAATTCAATAGTAGTAGTATTAACACCAAAGAAATTGGCAAATGCTACAAATGAGAACTTAATTTCATTCTTTTTTTTTTCTTTTAAATTTGAGGCATAGTTTTGCTCTGTCAACCAGGCTGGAGTGCAGTGGCGCGATCTTGGCTCACTGCAACCTCTGCCTTCTGGGTTCAAACTATTCTCCTGCCTCAGCCTCCCGAGTAACTGGGATTATAAGCACACACCACCATGCCCAGGTAACTTTTGTATTTTTAGTCGAGACGGGGTTTCGCCATGTTGGCCAGGTTGGTCTCGAACTCCTGACCTCAGGGGAGCCACTGTGCCTGACCGACTTTCTTTCATTCTAAGCTGGTTAACATTTACCTGCATACCACCGGGTATAGTTATAGGTGGCAGACACTTTGTTGGCTACTTCACTGTCATTATTATCCCGCTTTTCCCTTGCCTGCTTCTCACTAAAAACTATTTTATCTTTTTTTTAAAGCCAGATCCTAGCAGGGCTCAGTAGTGCATGCCTGTAATCCCAGCTACTCTGGGGACTGAGGTGGGAGAATCACTTGAGCCTACAAGTTCAATATTAGCCTGGGCAACATAGTGAGAGCTGATCTCAAAAGAAAGCCAGATTCTCACTTTCCTAGTTGCCCTTGCATGTTGAGATAAGCATATAACTTAACTCTGGCCCAAGAAATTTAATGAAAATCTGGATTCCTGGAAACTTTTTTTTTTCCTGTCTGATAAAAGTACAGGCACAGAAGGAGAATGCCATCTCCTGATGACCTGAAAGCTCCTTAGTTTTCTATCTTTGGAAAGGTAATAAAAGAACATAGCTGGAGCTGGGGCAACCATCTTACGGCCTTGTGGCAACAAGCTTATGGGGAAAAGACAACAAGAGGAGTCAGTTGAGTGGCTTTATGAATTTGCTAGGCTGCTGAACTGACCTTGGGACCACTTCTCCTGGGACTTCTTTTTAAGTAAACAAGGCATAGCCATCCTCATGGTTTAAGCCACAGTTGGACCATATGTCAATCTCTTGTAGCCGTGTAATGTTGTCAAGGTACTTTCTGTTTATATTTTGGTATCCTTGAATATTCGCAGCATGAGGGCCACCCCCCTCACCCCCTTTTTTCCCTTCAGGGATTACACATTCCAGGAACTCTCCTGCTCTTTGGCTTCATGAGGAATACATGTCCAGAAACAAAGAGCAGTGGCATCTTGTCCATCAGGCAGTGCATTGTGGCCTGGTCCTATCAGAAATGGAGGGGGAACTGAAGAGCCGCCTCCTTTATTTATTTCTGTTTCTGGCAGAAAGTGTTTTGGTGGGAAGGGAGGAAGAACTCTGTTCTGTTTTGCCTAGGGAGGGAGATTCTGTAGGTCTGCTATTTTGGAGGGAAGCCATGCATGTTTATAGATAGAAGGGAACTTCGAGGTGGATTGTTCTAACCTTCTCATTCAATACAAAAGGAAATTGAGTCCCAGGCAGGTTAAAGTGACTTGTCAAAGCAGATCTGGGCCAAGCACTTGTGTGCCCTGATTTGTTCTTGCAACTTTACTTGGCCTCTCTGTAAACAGCCTCCCCTTCTGGTAAACACCCTCACGTTGCCCTGGAAATGAGAATCACTCTGCAATTTAGGGCACCCAGTGCCTCTGTGAGAGCTGGGAACTCTTCAGCTCACCGCTTGATCCTCTCAGAGCTGGCCAGATCTTGTGTGGTGTTTCCTGGGCAGGGGGAAGAATACTTCAGAAGCTCATGCACTTTTGTCGTTGTGTTTTTTGATAGAAGGTTCCCAGACCTATCTGCAGCCTCTAAGGATAGCTCTGGCATTGGCATTTGTGGGCTGTGTGCATGTGCTGGAGGTCATTTCTCTCTAGTTTCAGTTTCTGGGTTGAGATACCCCCTTATTTATGGGTAGCTCTCTTGAGAGAGACGCACACAAGTGGTACCAGTTGCCCAGTTCCAGGAAGCAACACGTACATGACATTCTGTATAAATGGATCTTTCTTAGTTGTACAATGCTGTGACCCTGAGAAGAGGAGAAAAATTTTAGCCCCTGGATCTTATTTTCCATGTTTTGCACAAAATCTTACTATAACATATGCATGCCAAACAAATTCAGTCATTCAGCAAATGTGATTGAGCACCTTGTAGGCTCTTTGACAGCTATGGTGCTGTGAGGACAGGACCACAGACGTGTATTCCCTACTGCGTCACTGACTTCCAACGCAGTGCCTGGCCTACACCTAGAACTCAGAACTTTCTTTTATGAATGCGTGTAAGAATCCACAAATGCTAAGAGCATTAGATACAGTCCTGGTGCCCCAGGCCTTCAGTCTAGAGCAGTTGATTTCCACTGGTGAGGGGCGAGGGTGCATTTTCTTTCTCTCTCCTGAGGACGTTGGCAGTGTCTAGAGACATTTTGGGTTGCCACAACTGGGTGTGTGTCTTGGTACTTGCATCTAGTGGGTAGAATCCAGGGATGCTGCTAATATTCACCAATGCACCAAACAACCCGCTACACCAAAGGCTTAACTGGCCCCCGCTATCAGTAGTTCCAGGGTTGAGAAACTGTCATCTAGAGGAAGTGATGGACCTGTAAATGAGGAGCATATATTTCAAATATTCTTTAAGAGGAAGGTGCAAAGTGCTGTGGAAACCAGAGGAGGGGGAGTGACCCATTTTTCTGATAGGACAGATAGAAAAAGAGATTTTTGAATCTGGAACTTGGAGGGTGTGTAGGAGTGGATGGGGTTGAGGATAGGGAAGATTCATTCCAGGAAGAAGGAGCAGCACATGCAAAGGGTCACAGGCCAAAGTGACGTGGGTGTGCCTTGGGCTATGGGCCTGCCGCATGGTGCGGGGTGTCCGGGGGAAAGCTGGGTTGGTGTGGGAAAGAAAGGTGGGATACGGTCATGGGGATCTTTACTTTGTGGAGGCTTTTGGATGTTATGGTGGAGGAAGCCAGCCACTGTTCAAGGGTGATAAGGGAATGAGATTTAAGATGATTGAGGGTCGCGGTTTCAAGGGACAGTGCCTCTGAGGGTCATATTGAGGCAGAAGGATTGCCTAGCTAGGTGGTCCTTCACATTCAGAACTGGAAGCGGGTGATTGGTTTCCTGTGGCTGCCATAACAAATTACCACAAACTGGGTGGCTTAAACCAACATTCACTCATTCCCTCACAGTTCTAGAGGCCAGAAATCTGAAATCCGGGTGTTGGCAGGGCCACACTCCCTCTGAAGGCTCTCGGAGGAGACTCCTTCCTTGCCTGCTCCAGCCTGCGATGGCTCCAGGTGTTCGTGGCTTCTTTGACTTGTGTCCACACATCATTAATTTTTGCCTCCATCTTTACATGGTCTTCTCCACTGACTGTTTTCCTCTGGGTGTCTCCTATAAGGACACTTGTCATTGTATTTACGGCGCACCCAGATAATCTGTGATGATCTCATCCTTAATTACATCCGCAAAGACCCTTTTTCCAAATGAGGTCACATTAACAGGTTGTGGGATTTGATGTGAATATCTTTTAGGCGAGTATTTTTTGGTCTATGGGATTGGGAAGCTTGGGAAGAAAGGAGGGCTGTATTAGTCCGTTTTCACACTGCTGATAAAAAGACATACCTGAGACTGGGTAGTTTATAAAGAAAAAGAGGTTTAATGGACTCGCAGTTCCACGTGACTGGGGAGGCCTTACAATCATGGTGGAAGGTGGAAGTCATGTCTTACATGGTGGCAGGCAAGAGAGAATGAGAGCCAAGTGAAAGGGGAAACCCCTTATAAAACCATCAGCTTTCATGAGACTTACTACCAAGAGAATGGTATGGGGGAAACCGCCCCCATGTTTCAATTATCTCCCACCAGGTCCCTCCCACAACATGTGGGGATTATGGGAACTACAATTCAAGATGAGATTTGGGTGGAGAAACAGCCAAACCGTATCAAGGGGTGAATTTATGAGAAACGTTATTTGGATGGAAGAATCAATAAGGTGGATATGTGAAGTAAGAGGAAGGAGCACAAGAATTTACCAACACTGTTAGCTTAAGCCAGTGGTTTCCAAACTTTCTGCTCTTGGGAATGCTTTGCAGTCTTAAACTTTGAGGATCTATTAAGCTTTTATTTATGTAGGTTACATCTCTCAATAATTACTGTTAGAAATTAAAACTGAGAAATTTAAATATATATTAATTCATTAAAAAATCACAGTCAACCAATTTCATGTTAAATTGTGTTTTTTAATGGAAAATAACTTTTTCCCCAAACCAAAAAAAATAGTGAAAAAAGAGTGGTATTATTTTACATTTTTGCATGTCTCTTTAATGTCTAGATTTTTGTATTTAGTTCTGCATTCAATCTGTTTTGAGACATTATTTGGGTTGAAGAGCATGAATAAAGTCTGGCTTTTCACAGACAAATAGTTGAAATGTTCCTGAGAACTCCAGAGGTGTTGGACTTGGAAAACTACTTGTTTAGACTATTGGGTAGGTAGATCAATGGTGGTCCATAAACTAACATGCCGTAGGGAACAAAGTAATTTAACTGTTTTCCAAGGATGGGGTGAGTGAGGGAGGGGAGGAGAGAATTAGTTCATTTCTGAATGTTTCCAATTTGAGGAATCCCTGGGGAGTCCAGGTTGAAATGTATAGTGGTGGAAGCTAGAAGTCTGGATTTGGTTGTGATGTATTCATAAATAATTGAAGTCATGGGTGTGATTACCTGTTGAGAGTGTGCAAAGAGATGGAGGATTGTATGACCTGGAGAGATGGAACTTTCTAGGGAAAGACTTTCTGGACTCTGTCAGGTGATCTCTGAGGAGGGCAGTTGACAGGGATTTATGGGTGCAGATGCTAAATGACCCGAAGAGACAGTTAACATCAGTGAGACTCCAGCTCCATTTGCCTCCTCTTATTTTTCCTAGATCTGGTTATCAGGCTGAGCAAGGCTGAACTGGCCCTGAGGCAGAGAGGATTGAGGACCCAAGGGAAGTGATAGCTTTGACCTTGTAATAAATCTCTTCCTCTTAGAAAGGAGGGGAGACAGAATTGACACAGGGCTCCCCACTTACCTTGAATTTTCTACAGGCATTTCCAGAGTCAGTTGCAATGTACCAAGATTTCTCCCTCAGTAAGAATAACTCTGCCTTCATATCCAGTGTGCTGCGGATCAGCTGTGCAGCTAGCTGCCTCCTTGTTATCAATTAAAATTTGGTAGAATTTGCTGCTTTCCTTTTCCAGCCTTTTCATTCATGAATAATCTAATGAGGTTGTTGAGATCTGGACTATTTAAGTCATTGGCAGGAGTGAAGAACTAATAAAAATGTATTTTGTTTGAAGTATTGTTGGGACTTTTTGCTAAGATGCTAGTTTACTTAAAGGTATGGAGGATCTATCAAAACTGTGGCCGAGGCATTGCTAAATAATTTATCATTCTCCTGAGTTCTGCGAGGAAGGTTAATATTGACATTGTTTAGGTTCTTCTTCTTCTTCTTTTTTTTTTTTTAAATAAAGCTTCACACAGTGCTATTATTTGACAGTATGGAAAATATTTTTGGGGTCAGAGTTGTTTTTACTTTGGTCAGTTTCAGACTATGTAAACTCCCTCTTGAAAAAGATTCTTTATGAATTGGAGACACTATTTACATTTCTACTACTCACTTGAATCTGCTTTTAAGTTATTAACTAATTGAAATGTTTTTGAAATTATATTTTCATTTACTTAGTACTTGATATGTGTCTTCCACTGTGTTAGGTCATATGGGGGTGTGGAAGAGAAATAGAAGCCTCCTGTCTGTCTCCTCTAAAAATGTGCTTCTCAAAATAACTGTGGTGAAGGATCAGTTTTTAGAAAAATTAATTTTCAATCTGTTGTAGACTAATATGATAAAAATGAATTACTAGGAAAATGAAATGCTGCTTGAACGTAGTGGTAATGTCAAATTGCTGTAAAAGTTTCCAAATACTCTCAGTTTTTGCACATTTCATGTTGAGGACCAGTGACAGTATCAGACCACACTCGGGGTGGTAGCAATGCTCTACAAGTTAATGTCGGTTTACCTACCCACATAAAACAATTTTTAAAATGACTGATTCATTAGTTTTATTTATTTATTTGAAAATTGATGAATAAGATAACATTCTGTATAGTGTACAAAGTGCCACATTACATTATGATAGCCACTATTTATTGTGTTGGTTATTCTGAGTGCTTTAGGTGTTTGGTTTTGTGCCCGCCTCATGATACCTATGAGGTGGGCATTATCTCTTGCTTACATATGAAGAAACTGAGGCACAGAGAGGTACTTAACTTGCCCAGGGTCATTGAGTGGCATAGTGATGGAGTTGGACTCCTGAGCCCATGCTGTAAACATTCCGCTCTATTTATATAGTGAGTCTAAGAATGCTGCGTGAGTTCAGAAAAGAGAGGGCTGGATACATGGAGGTTACACTGGCAGATGTAGGGTCTTGAGAGAGGCAGGGCCTGAATGGGTGGGACATGCTGTACCCGTTCATGAGAAGAAGCTGGAAGGGAGGAGAAGGGAGGCAGTTTATCTGCAGATCAGGCCTGGTGGAGCGTCTGCTGGAGCCCCAGCAGGTTGGGGGATGGGGGGTGGTGGTGACCTCACGTGGTTCTGCTGTTAGATTTATCTCACTAGGTCATGCCTAATAAATCCAGTGTGGGAGAGAGTGGAGTCGGGGAGGCTGGGAGGGAGACGACTCTAGTAACGAAAGCATGAAGTAAAAAGAGCCCGACTGATTAGGGCTTTAAATAGGACTGAAGAAGAATTGGCAGTTGGTGACAGATTGGTCAAAGGAAAGGAAGAGAGGTGAATAGACAACGCTCATATTTCTTGGAACACGGTTCAGCTAGGATAGTAGGCCCTGTTGCTTGAGGACCTCAGAGTGCTACAGTTTTGTACTCAGTCTTCAGTGATGAGACAGGCATTTGAATTCCTTGGGTGCTGAATTGGAATGAATATTCAGACTCCCACCCACCCTGTGACTTCTAACTGGTATTAACTGGTTTAATTAACTGGTCTTATTATTAAAAGGACCTTGTAGCTTTGGTTTATACTGCTTGTCCTGTGCTTTAAATCTCCCTTTAATGCCTGTTATTGACCTCCTTGTGGGCTGCTAGGGTGATGGTTAATCACCAGATTTGCTTGGAAGGTTTACTAAGCTTGGTGGAGGTGCAAATGAGCAAGCCGCCTGAAAATAAAAAGAGTGGAGGCTGAGAGGTGCTGACAGAGGTTAACTGTTCAAACTGGTTTTTCCGAGGTTTACCAGGGGAAATTTGTTTCCTTGAGTCAAAATTACATGTTTAGCCCCTCTATTTCTGAACAATTGGCCTAAAAGTAATGAACAAAATTGCCACCACCAACAGCAAAAAAGAGACATTTCCGTTCTCTTTCCCCTCTTTCCCAAGCAAGAGGAAGAAGGATGTTCTGTAGTGAACGTGGTTCACTGCAACCTCGACCTTCTGGGCTTAAACAGTCCTTCCACCTTTGCCTCCTAAGTAGCTGGGACCATGCCTGACTAATTTTTATTTATGTTGTTTTTTGTAGAGACAGGGTCTCACTATGTTGCCCAAGCTGGTCTTGAATTCCTGGACGATCAAGCGATCATCTCGCCTGGGCCTCCTAAAGTGTTGGGATTATAGGCATGAGCTACTGCACCCAGTCTTGTTGTTATTTTTCATGAATTTGCAGTACATTTGGTGGGGAATCATTTTTTTCTCTCCTACAACGTGGCTTCCTGCAGATGTGTGCTGAGCGTGGGGTCAGAGATGGAATTGAGGTGGGAAAGAAGGATAAAAGAAAGGAGCTACATAATGGATAAATGTAAGTCAATTAACTGGACTGCAGAGGACAGAAACCACGGCTTATGTTTGTGTTCTCTGCCCTTAGATCACCTAGCACACTAGCTTGTTAAGTACTCTGAAAAATGATTTAAAGGAAAAATTTGTTATGTAAGATTGCAATGCAAGAACTATATGGCATACCTCAGCAATAAAGGATCTAAAGAGAAAACTATCTTTTGAGGCTGCCTTAAATATAATTCTGGGCAGAATAAACTAGCAAATACCTTAAGTCTTTCTTGCTTTATGAATATGCAAATCTAAAAGTTCAAGTATTTTTCTCCTGCGGTTTCCTAGATTTTTTTTCTGAGAGCCACATCCAGGTGTTTGATATCAGAGAGTGATGTGCATTTGAATGTGATTTGAATATGAATTAATTAATGGGATACAATTATTTAGATAAGAGTGGAGTAAATGCTGAGTATATTTAGATATAATTGGAATCCGAGGCTCTCTCCCACTTTTAAATGAGGGGGGAGGAACTGCCTGTCTCACTAGGACACTTCTGGGTGGGATGAAGGAGGTTGTCATGGGAAATGGGCACTTCTGAGAGCTGTGTGTTCAACACTTCATTCATGGTGGACATTTCCATCCACATGGAATTTACTGAGTAGTCAGTCCTGTGCTCAGTTTGGGCCATATGTGCTGGTCATACAAAAGATCATCATTGTAATGATGGAGATACCATTTTTAAAGTAATTAGCGTGAGTGCCAGTTACTGTGTTGATTGTATCACAAGTGATTTCCACTTATCCTTTATAGTAGACATGTGAGGTAGGTGGGGTGATCTCCATTTCACAGAAGAGGAAGGGAGACAGGATTCCAGTTTAAGTTTGTTGGAATCACACTGTGCTCTCCTCAAAGAATTCACTGTCTTGGAGCATACATTGGACCTATTTGGGGCTTGCTTCTCATATGGCCACCTAACCATCCATTTTACTTCTCACCTCTCAGCATCAGTTTCTCAGCCTATAAAACGGGACACATCCTGCCTAAGCCACTTGTCTATTATGAGGATGGTCATGAATGTGCTGTTTAAATGTGAGGGAGTGGTATTATTACCATGATTTTTTTTCTTTTTGCCTGCTCTAGGTACAGATGTAAAGGTAGTATGTGCGTTTTGTGTTGAGCTCATATCCTTTTGGTTTTGTTGGTCCCTACAGTTAGTGATTGATGGCCTGTGGTGTGATTTGGATGGGGGGTGAATGCTAATAGCAGTACAGGTGACAGTGGATGTAAAGAGCTGACTTTCATATGTGGCTTTGATGCAAATGTGGCTCTGGTGTTAGAAGGGTTGGGGCAAGAGAAGGGCAAGGTGACCTTTTAGGGAAGTCCTGCCTCTCCTAAGTCAGGCCCCTACCTCTGGCCCTCTTCAGGAGGCTGGTATTAATGCTTTCTCTTATAAATATTTTGGTTGCAATGGGGAAATTCTTCCCCAGCCTCCTTTAAAAAATTTCTTCAAACAGCTATTAAGTATCATGTCAAGTAGAGGAACTCCAAGTAGAAATCAGTCCCCATTGCTGTGCAGTCAGCGGCCGAGATACCTGCTTATCCAGAGCTTTAGTAAAACTGCTTTTCTTGGCCATTGTAGACTCTGCAGTAATGGTCCCCATGCTGCTGCTAAATGGACTGGATTCTGGTTTTAGGGGGCAGTCTTGCCATGAGGAATAGAGCAGAGCCTGCCCTCCCCTACCTGTATGTTTTCGTTTCTTAGGGCTGCTGTAACGAAGTACCAAACATTGGGTGGCTTAAAACAACGGACATTTATTCTCTCATGGTTCTGGAGGCGGCAAGCTTGAAATCAGTGTATGCAGGGCCATCCTCCCTCTGAAACCTCTAGGGCAGGACCCTTCCTTGTCTCCTCCAGCTTCTGCTATCTCTAAGGGTTCCTTGGTTGTGGCAACCTAACTCCAGTCTCTGCCTCTGTCTGCACATTACTGTCTTCCCTCTATATCTGTCCCTTCTCATATGTGGACATTAGCTATGCCAGATTAGGATCCGCCCTAATTCAGCATGAGTATCTTAACTTGGCTGTATACGCAGAAACCCTATTTCCAAAGAATGTCCCATGCACAGGTACGGGGATTAGGACTTTGATATATCTCTTTGAGGGATCCAGTTCTACCCATCACAGTGTGTCTCCAGGGCCTCTCTCCAGATCCTCCTCTGCCCGTCTTCCTGAGTTGGTCTGGTACTAGCTATTGCCTTCCAGGGCTGGGGTTGGCAGGTCATCCCCTCCTCTTTTCTCAGGAGCTTCAACTTATCTGCCATCTCCCTTTCTTCCTGTTAGCTTCAACTGCTTCCTTCACCGCCTTCTTCCTGGTGTGAATAAAACATGCACCAAGCTCTCACATCTTAGATCTCCTACCCTAGACCCCATTTTTGCATCTCTCCTCCTCTTTCTCCAGACTTCCAGAAGCATCTGGTGTACTCACTGTCTTCCTCACCTCCCACTTCTTCCTCTGCTCTTTCCAGTCTGGCTCTCCCCTCCTTGTTCTGCTGAGACACCCCTCTCAGGTCACCTGGAATGGCCGCATTCCCTGCAGCACTTGATTCTGTTGCTCCCTCCCTTTGGGAAGCAGTTTCTTCCTTCAGCTTCCGAGGTAAAACACTCCTAGTTTCCTTCTCTCCTCTCTGGCCACACTGTCTCAGTCTCTTTTGAAGGCTTATCCTCCTCTAACTGGCTATTAAATCAATACTGGATTTTTCCCATTGTTTGTCCTAGGTCCTGGTCTTTTCTCACTTGATCTTCTCTCTAGGTGATCCCAGCCATCGCCAGGCTTCAGTCACTAGCCATATGTAGACAACTCACAACTTTATGACTCCAGTCTAGACTTCTGTAGACCTGTATTGCTGAGTGCCTACCAGAAACGTTTTCTCTGTGTGTCTGATGCCTCAAGCTTACGATGTTTATACCTGAACTTGTGATCTGCTCCCCTTCCTCTGCAAAAAGCCCCCAACATGGGGGAGATATACCATCCCAAAAGTCTAGGACATCCTTGACGACCTTGCTCTTTGTCATTCTATCCAAGAAGTCAATGTAAATCCTGTTCGGTTTCGCTCCTAAATATCCCTTCATTTCTTCTTTCTCTTTACCTCTACCACCACCATCTTGGTCCAAGCTACTATTATCTGAGATTCCAACTCTCATGAGAGCCTGGTAGCTGGTCCCAATCCCCTTACCCTCAGCCTCCCAGTTGGTCTGACCCTCCTCTCCAGTCAGTTGTCCACACTGCAGTTCTATTCAAGTCAGATAATGTCACCTTGTGTCCGTCCTTCCTTCCTTCCTTCCTTCCTTCCTTCCTTCCTTCCTTCCTTCCTTCCTTCCTTCCTTCCTTCCTTCCTTCCTTCCTTCCTTCCTTCCTTCCGACAGAGTCTCACTATATTGGCCCAGTTAATCTGAAACTCTTGGTCTCAAGCAGTCCTCCTCCCTCAGCCTCCCAAAGTACTAGGATTACAGGCATGAGCCACCATGCCCGGCCTGATGTCACCTTCTTGCTTAAATCCTTTACTGTTCTTATGATGAAGACAGAAGTTCTTTATTTGGTTCACAGACCCTGCATAGTCTCTCCCCCAACCCGTACTGCTTCATTCTTATCTTTTACAGCTGCATTCCACTTCATGCTACTGCTATGACAGCATTCTTTCTTTAATTTTCCCAACCCTGCAGACTTGATCCATGCCCATCCTCTGTCTTTCATCTTGTCAGGCACACATACACCAATGATTGTTATGCCTTCCTGATGAATTGACCTTTTTATCATTATGACTTGCCCCTCTTTATCTCTGATAATGCTTTTTGTCTTGAAGTCTACTATATCTGATGTCAATACAGCTACCTCAACTCTTTTATGTTTATTGTTTGCACGGTATATATCTTTTCTATCCATTTACTATCAACTTATCTGTCTCGATATTTAAAGTATGTCTTTATATTTAAAGTATAGCCTGTAGTTGGGCTCTACTTTTTTACTCATTCTGACAATTCCAATCTTCTAGTCTTGGAGTCTAGAGTCCATTGAAATCTTAGTCCGTGAATATTTAATTAGCATTTAGTGTGCTTATTGATATGGTTGGCTTTGGGTCTACCATTTTACTATTTGTTTTCTGTGTCCCCAGCTTTTTTTTTTTTTGATTATTAGACTATTTTAAAAATAACTTTTGTTTACCAATTGCATTTTAGTTATACTTGTGTTGTTTTTCGGAGTGGTTGCTCTAGGAATTACAATCTATACCCCAACTACTGATGATCTCCTTAGTGTTAATATCTTATCATTTCGTGCAAAATATCAGAACCTTACTACTGTAAGAGGCTATCCTCTTGAACTTTAACTCCTACTTTGCAGTCAGAGCTCAGGTCAAAGGCCACTTTTTCAGAGCATTCTTGTCTAACTCCCCAGACTGGTTTAAGCCACTATTATGTGCTTTCTGAGCAGGCACTTTTGGGTATTTATAACACTTGGAATTCGCTCACTGTGGAATCCCCTGTACTTAGCAGAGTCTGTATGCATAATTATTTGTTAATCTAATGAAGGACGGGGAGTCAGCCCTGAGTTGTGGCTTGAAAAATATAAAATATTTCATAATAATATACTTCAGGGGGTGGGAATGGCATGGTGTAAGGCTTAGAGGTTGAAAAGACAGTGTATATGGGGTGGCATATAATAAAGTAGATTAAACGAAAGTTAAAATATAAAAATAGAAAACAGCTATAATAACAATAGCCACCATTTATAGGGCAGTTAATAATGGACCAGCCACTGTGCTAAACTGCACATGTAATCTTATGTAACCTCAGTCCTGTGAGTTATTCCTGTCTCCTTTCAAACAAAGCCACCAAGGTACAGAGATCAGTTACCTTAGTCTCAATCGTAGGTAAGGCTATGCATTCAAACGCAGATCCATGTGACTCGCACACTTAGAATGGAAGCAAGACTGGAATGCTGGGCTTGATTCTTTAAGGCTTTGAATGCCAGTCCTAGGTGACTGTGTTTTGATTTGGGGCCAGAGAAAGTGGGGAGAAGACCAGAGATATTATTGAGGGTTTGTAGATAGTTATGCTAGATGCTGCTTTTTCCCTTCTCGGGGAAAAGAGCGGAAAGCCTTCTGATGCTTTTGGATAGGGGAGTGCAGAATAGAAAACTGTTTCAGGAAGATTCATCCAGGGCCAGTAGGCATGCTGGACAGGAGTGAAATGTGTGTGGAGCAGTAGTCGAATCCTGTTGTAACAGCTGCCTCAGTTGGTGGG